>NC_137184.1:17419811-17839811 GCF_951804945.1 Podarcis cretensis | reverse complement strand
TCTTATCAATTTGGCCGCCCTTTTCTGCACACGCTTCAGCTTGCTTCTTTCAATTTCATTTGCTCTAATCCCTTAAAGAGCCTGTGTTTTAACAGCAAATACAGGACATGGTGTTGTTGGTTGTTGTTGTTTTTACTCCCTCCACACACACAAAGATTTACAGCTGCTTTATAAATCTTGTGTTTCACCCCCTATACACACGGTAATTGATCTAGTCAGCAATCATTTCTGAGCAACACACACACACCCCATATTGCAATGAACAGCGTGATTTGCAGCAGAAATCTGAGCATCTGTTTGCTCAGAAGGACGTCTCACTGTTTTTGATGGGGCTTAATCCAGAGTCAACTGCACCCTGCCATCTTAATTCCTGGACAAAAACTACCTCCCGTTTTGAAGATGAAAAAATAAAATGAATTGCTGCATAAATCAAGGATGTTCCTTCCTATATCCTTCATGCCTCTTTTTGGGGGGTGGGGTGGGTGGGAAGGGTATGGTGGTGATGGAGGAGGAGACAGGTGGGAACTGGTGGGCCTCATCACACTTCTCCACCTGTACACCGTTTTCTTGCACAACATCATAAGGTGGCTATAAAAAAACCACCACAATTTTGACATTGCACAGGGCAAGAGATTGATAAACAGGAAGGAGGAGAATGAACATGGTCAGCCACAGTTCACTGGGCTTACAATTAGGGAGACGGATTATGGGGGGGTTCATGCTCTCAGCCACAAAGTGCTCTCTCCCCCCACCAGCAAAGCACATCACAGACTCCAAACCCGCTGCATTAAGTCCACTTGTTAGACCAACACTAAGAGGATTCCCCTTAGAGTGGGTATTTCAATGCTCCCCACCAATCACAATCACCACTCAATCCATCTTTCCACACACCAATTTTATTTTTATATGGGACATATAAGCATGCACAGGACTGGGACCCTGATGCAAGCTCTCTTTCTTTGAGGCTCACACACTGTCCTGCTCCACAGTACACTTCCAAATCTCACCCCAGAACCTGCTCACACATGAAGGTGAACAAGCCATTTCTTGAAAGAAGTATGAATGAAACTCTGCATGCAATAGGGTTGGGTCAGCATTGTACATGACTGAATACATGCCATGCATTTAAAGCATAGTCCTTCCTTGGATGATCCTGGGAACTGTAGTTTGTGAAGGGTGCTGAAAATGGTCACCCTGTGGGGGATAAAACTACAGTTCCTGTGATTCTGTTTTTTTAAGGGGGATTTCTGCATTGTTTGACGTGTGGAAGCATATTCAAGTGTTCCAAGACCTCACTTGATGTTTCAGTCCTTGGATGGTATGCAAACCATTCCTTCATTTAGAGAGTGCTGCATCAGGTCATATGTGTGGACAGATGCAAAAATTGGGTACCACATTCTCCTCCCTCTGACTCTGATGGATGGGATGGAGAGGAGAGGGCAGAGCCCCCTCTCCCGCAAAACACTGCTTGCTTTTTCTTTTTTTCTTTTTTAAAGAGGATCCCCAGCCACTTCCCAATCTTAAGACACCCAAGGACTGGACAAGGAGGAAAGAGAGCTGAAGTCTTTGAAAACCAAAATGTCTAACTGCAGGCAGGACTGCTGGTGGTCAGGGCATTGCTAAGGACTCAAAGCAGTGAGGCCTGCAATGGCAAGCCTTTGTATGAAATTTGCATCTGATGATCTACAGAGGGGGGATTTAGGTGGTGGGAGGCGACTAAATGGTGTGTGTGGGGGTTTGTGTGTCTGAAACCATCCACCCTATAAGCAAAGTTAGTATTTTAAGACAACTTTGCTTACAGGGTGGATGATTTCACACACACTCACAAACACACACACACACACTATTTTAAGTTAGAAAGGGAGGAAGGGAGTGACACAAGATATATGCCCCTCTCCAACTCACCTGCTAACAAGATTCTGATGGATTGAATGCAATATGTCTGTCTGTGTGTGTGTGTGTGTGTGTGCGCGCCTGTCTCTGTATGTAACCTTCCCTATTGGGTAGATGCCTGCCAAGTTGACCACAGGTGGCAGAAGGTGATTTACACACTTCCAGCCAGCCAGCACCCACCCTACCCTCCTAATGGTGTGTCTCCTAGGGGGAGAGAGTTTGGAGGCTCCCAGTTCTGCAAGAACCCACCCATTTGGGGAAAGGCCATCATAGCTTAGTGACAGCGCTTGCTTAGCATGCAAAAGTTCCCATGTTTGACCCTGCAACGGCCTCTTCAGACAGGACTGGGAATGTCCCTGGCAGAAACCTGGGATAACCTCTTCTAGTTAGTTCAGGCAGGACTGGACTAGAGGGACCAAGGGTCTGACTAGCTCTTAAGGTTAATCAGCAGAAGAACATCTACTTTGCATGCAGAAAGTCCCAGGTTCAATCACCTGCTTGAAACCCTGGAGAGCTACAGCTGCCAGTCTGGGCGCTGCTGAGCTAGATGGCCCAAGGGTCTGATAAGGCAGCTTCCTACATTCGCCAGGAGCAGCTATTTCTTAATGGGTAGAGCTTTTGCTTTGTATGCAGAAGGTCCCAAATTCAATTGCAAAGGTCCTCTGCCTGAAAGCCTGGAGAGAGCCACAGCTGCCAGTCAGTGTGGACCCTACTGAGCTCGATGGACTAAGGGTCCATGTTCCTCTGCTGCTCCTTCCTCCCCGCCCTCTCCCAAGCCCATCCCCTGTCAAAGAAAGGGGCAACTCACCCCAGTGCTCCTGTCCAAGGTGCCGGAGGCTGCAGTCAGCTTGGTGGTGTTGAGCCCTACCAGGGACGGCAAGGTCTGGGACATCCAGTTGGTAATCATGGCCATGGTGCTGAGGACCACGCCGATCTTCAGCAAAGGCACCGACATCGCGTCGTCGGGGGGCGCCTCCACCTCCTTCCTCCTCTTCTGACTCGCCCCTTCCTCGCCTCGACGGGCAGCCCGGCCGCCGCCGCCTTCATTCTGAGCCGGGCTCCATGCTTCGCGCCAGGCTGGGCTCCGCCGCCCACCAGCCACCCAAACCAGCCGGCCAACCCTGCCACATCCCGCTCGCCCTGGCGCCTGGCAACCTGGTCCCTACCCGGTGGCTACTACAACCACCTCTTAGCTCCCTCTAGGCTTCCTGGGCGCTCCTCACCCGCTCCTGGGCGTCGCACCAGGCTGATGGTTCAGTCAGAAAGCTCTGCAAAAAAGCAGGAGATTGAAGAGACGGAGACGCAAGGGGCGGAGGCTAGCGGTTCTGCTTCTGTTCGCCTTTGCAAACCTGGACGGCGCCCGCTCTACAAAAGCATCCCCTGTTCCTGCGCCTCTTGCGCTGACTCTGCCTGGGCGAGCGGGGCGGGGATGTAACGGGTGGCGGAGAGAGAGGGTAGGAGGAGCCGCCGTGCCCAGCAAGCGCAGGCTGGTGTTAAAGCATCCTTCTACTCTGCCGTCCTCCAGGGCCCACCTTCTTCTCCCTCCCTCCCTCCTCTTCCCGCCCGGCCTTTTCTGACGCCCGCTGACGCCCCCTGGCGGCATCCAGCAGCAAAGAAAGGAGGGGACCGCAAAGGACCTCTCTTGGTAAGGCGCGGAGAAGAAATCCTGCCTAGGAACTGTCTCAGATCAAACGGGAAGGGAAAGGGGAGAAAGAAAAATCCAGCAGGGATCCAACTTCCTTGCATCAGGAGGCAGCAATGCTTCTGAATGCCAGTTGCTGGAAATCACAGGAGTGCATTGTTGTTGCACACAGGTCCTGCTTGTGGGGTACCTGGTTGGCCACTGTAAGAACAGGATGCTGGACTGGATGGGCCATTGGCCTTTCTTATGGAAGTCTATTGTGACAGCAGAACTTCCATGCTCAGGGACACTCCACCTCTGAATACCACTTGCTAGGAGATGCAGGTGAGGGGAGTTGCTGTAGCACTTAGGTCATTCCCATAATGGGCATCTGGCTTGCCACTGGGAGAATAGGATGCTGGAGCAGATGGGCCACTGACCTTATCCAGCAGGGCCTTTCTTATGGCAGTCTCTTGGGTTAGCAGAACCTCCATGCCCAGGGACAGTCTACCTCTAAATACCAGATGATGGGGAACAACAACTGTGGAGTTTCTGTTACACTAACATCCTGCTTGTGAGCTTCTTTCCATTGGGGCATCTGGTTGGCCACTGTCTGGAAAGGATGCTGGGCTAGATGGACCCTTTTTGGCCTGATCCAGCTGCAGGGCTCTTCATATGTTCTGCTCCCAGCATTGGAGGCAGGATGCCTCTGAATACCTGTTGCTGGGAATCACAGGTGGGGAGAACTGCTGTTGTGCTCACGTCTGTCTTGTGGTGGGCATTCCATTGGGGCATCTGCTTTGTAACTATAGGAACAGCCTGGTGGATTAGATGGGCTTCTGTGCTGATCCTGCAGCCAGACATCCCCACTGTTGGAGACAGTGTACCTTGGGGGGTCGTCTCTAGCTCAGTTGGTTAGAGCATGGTGCTGATAATACCAAGGTCACAGGTTTGATCCCTGTATGGGACAGTTGCTTATCCCTGCATTGCAGGGGGTGGACTAGAGGATCCTCAGGGCCCCTTCCAACTCTGTGATTCTATGCTTCTACTTGCTGGGAACCACAGGTAGGAAGAATGTCTGTTGCACTCAGGGGCTGGCCTGATCCAGGTGCAGGATTCTTCTGATGTTCATGTCCCTCCCTGCAACTATCATTCCACCCTCAGCAACTTTAAAGTCTCCTGTTCCTTAAATTCAAAAATCCATCATTGGACCAAGAAATGAGCCCAACCAGAATTTTGCCAAAGATCATGCAAGCATCTTAATTTCTCCAAATGGCTATGAACATTTGATTCAGCCCAAGGGCCACTTCCCCTCATGATTGACCCTTCCTGCAAGTCATGGGCGGTGCCAGAGGAAAAAGTGGGCAGTCCCACAGATGTGACACCTGCCTTTGCACAGTTGGTGACACACCCCAGTCATGCAAAAGTGCACATAAGGGATGGGAGAGGATTCTGCCAAAGTCAGATTCCAAAACAGACTGACATGATTCAATCTGGTCTAATCATGAGCTGTATTGGATCATGAGTTCTCTTCAGGATCTGCAATCCTGCTGTTCTTTTTACACAGGAAGTTGCATTATACCGAGTCAGACACAAAGCTCTAGTATGTAGCTCAGTATTGTTGACACTGACTGGCAGTAACTCTTTTCTGGGTTTCAGTTGTGGAGAATTCCCAGCACTACCTGGAGATGTGACCAGAGGACTGAATCTGGGACTTTCTACATGCAAACCAAGCACTCTGCTATTGAACTGTACCCTGTCTCATAAAAAGAAAGTAAGATTCTAGTCCTCATAGTTCTGAGTAAAGAGCCGAATCAAATAGCACCATGGGAAGCTGCCTTCTGCTGGGTCAGACCAATGGTCCACTTGCTCAGTATTGTCAACACTGACTGGCAGCATTGGCTCTCCAGAGTCTCAGGCAGGGGAACTGTCTGGAGATGCTACTGGGGACTGAACCTGTGGCCTTCTGCATGCAAAGCAGATGCTTTGCCACTGAGTTATGTTCCTCAAACAAGGTGGTCTGGGAGTTACAGGACCGGCTGGTATTTTCCTTACACACACACACACACACACACACACACACACACACTACAGCTACCTGGTGAGGCACCCATTGACTCTTTTGATGCATTCTTAGGTTGGAGTTGATGACCCTCTGGGTCCCTCCTAACTCTATGATTCTGTGAAATGAAGCTTCCCCATTGAATTAATCATTAAAGATCAGAAGCCCCAAATGTCACTTTAGAGTGTCCCTCAATGCCAATATCAAACTCTTTCTCTACTCCCCAGATACCTGAAGAAAAGGCTGCAATCCTACACCCGTTTCCCTATGTAAGTCTCCATGAACTCCGTAGGGGCTAATATTTGCTGAAGTACGTGCAATATTTTGCTGCGAAGGGAGAAAGCACGGAATAATAATTCATTTTCTTCCTTTCCAGGGGCCTGCTCAAGAAGACAAAACAAAAACAGTAGCCTCCCCTCAAAACCCAGATGTTCAGAGTTTCTGTCCTCTTTGCAGACAAAGGACCATAAAGGAGGGGTGACACACATCTGCCACCAGAGATGTTGAGGAATTGCTGGGCTCTGGTGCCACCTTCTAGAGTAGACTGGAATTGCAGTCTCCCCCCAAGGAGATGCCGCAGTTAGAAGGGGTGAATTAAATAGGAACAAAGGAAGTTGCCTTATGCCAATTCAGAACTTTGGTCCACCTAGCTCAGGGTTGTCTACACTGACTGGGAGCGGCTGTTCAGGGTTTCAGGCAGGGAATTTCTCCCAGCCCTACCTGGCGATGTCATTGGGGATTGAACGTGGGACCTTTTGCATGCAAAACGGGTGCTCTGCCACTTAGTTATGGTTCTCCCTCAAAACTAAGATCCCAGTCCTTATGATTCTAAATAAACAACCTGTTCCCAGACTCTGGAACGCCCTCCCCGGAGAAGCCAGGCTGGCTCCCTTTATTGCTGGTTTTTTTGCCGGTAGGCAAAGACCTTCTTGTTCCAACAGGCTTTTGGGAACTGACTGCTTTTAATGAGGTGGATGGTGCTGTGCTGTTTTTATTGGGACAGTCTGTATTTTTAAAAATATATCATATCTCTGTATATGTCTCTCCATATTTCTTTAGCTATAGCTATCTCTCTTTCTCTGTGTATATAGCTATAGATTTAATTTCATTAATGTTTAATTGATTTTTAATGATTCCCCCCATGTTTTTAGCTGTTCTTATTTTAGCTGTAAGCCACCTTGAGTGCCTGTCTGGAGAAAAAGATGCAGTATAAATAAATATAATTGTATAGCATGGATATATATATATATATATATATATATATATATATGCGCTGCCTTGTTTTGAGTTGGCCCATCGGTCCATCTCTTTCAGTACTGCCAACACTGACTGGCAGCATCTCTCCAGGGCTTCATACAGGGGACATTTCCAGCTCCACCTGGAGATGTCACTGGGGGATTGAACCCAGGACCGTTTGCATGCAAAGCAGATGCTCTACCATTGAGCTACAGTTCTTACCTGAAAAAAGGGCTATATTCATAATTCTGAATAAAGGAATGAAGAGTTATTTACAATATATAAATATTTTTTTTAGCATTTTTGTTTTTAGCTTGTTATGCTTTTATTGTATTGTTATGTCTTAGTTTTACCATTGTAAACTGTTTCGATATATATTATTTTTGAGATATAGTGGTATATAAATATTTTATGATTAAATGTGTAAATAAATCATCATAGGCAATTGCCTTCTACTGCCCTGGATCCACATAGTTCAGGATTTCTTGCACTGCCTGACAGGGACTCTTCAGGTTTCAGACAAGGAATCTCTCCCAGTCTTACCTGGAGAGGCAGTTGAGGATTGAATCTGGGGTGTTCTGCTCCACCACTGAGCTACAGCACCTCCCTTTTGGGTTCTTGATGCCCATTGATTTCCCTTTAATAAAGCCTTTGCATAAACATCATGGTTTATGCATTCTCTCTGGACAGGCTCCTATGTCAATTCTTTGTCAAAAAAGTGGTGCCCACACCTGGATGCAGAGCTCAAGGACTAATCTGATCAGCACCGAATATGAATGAAACTATGGCCTCTCTTGATCTGCACACGACGCTTGTGTTAATAGAGCCTTAAGATTGCTTTAGTAACTGCTGCATCACACGAATGGCTTATGCTCAGCTTGTCTTTAGATGCTTATATTAATACTTCTGCAGAACCAAATCTTCCCCTTCTTGTATCTCTGTGTGTGATTCGCATGTGTACAGGGCTTTGATTTTGAGTTGATTTATTGCATATTGCAATACACGTGAAAAAAGGAAGTCTCAAAAGTTCTTTACAATATATATATGATAAAACATAACAAAACACAAGGCAATAAAAATCGTATCATGAACACACAAGCCTGAATTGAATAACTGTAACAATAATATACTATGATTGACAGACATGGCATTGTTGGTGGTGACACCACTGGGGTGCTAACCAGCTGGCTTTAACCCCTGTCAGGGCCTTTTCAGTGCAAATTCCTCATTTGTGGCATGGCTTCCCTGGTGAGGTGTGCCTGTCTCCAACATTACTGACTTTCAGGAGGAATTTTTAAATGTTTTTCTTTACCCAGGTATTTGATGGCTGAGAAAGACTTTTCTCTGCAGCCCTAAAACAATTGCCTGAGAGAATGAATTCTAGGATCATCTAGTCCAACCCTCTCCATTGCAGGAATCACAGCTAAAGCATCCCTAACAAAAGGCCATCCAATCTCTGGTTAACACGCCCCCAGTGAAGGAGAGTCCACCACCTCCCGAGGGAGTTCATTCCACTGTCAAATGGCTCTCACCCCCAGAAAGCTACAGTCATACCTCGGGTTACAGATGCTTCAGGTTGTGTTTTTCAGGTTGTGGACCGCCAAAGCCCAGAAGTACCGGAACATGTTACTTCCGGGTTTTGGTGGTCGTGCATGCGCAGAAGTGCTAAATCGTGCTTTGTGCCTGTGCAGAAGCGCCGAATCGCAACCCATGCATGTGCAGATGTGCCACTGCGGGTTGTGGACGCTGCGGGTTGCAAACGTGCATCCCGCACGGATCACGTTCACAACCCAAGTGTCCACTGTATTCCTAAGTTTTAGTCAGAATCCCCTTTCTTCACATTTGAATCCATTAGTTTGGGGTCCTACCCTCCAGAACAGGAGAAAACAAGCTTGTTCCGTCTTCCATGGGATGGACCTCCATATATTTGAAGATTGCCCTCATCGCTCCTCTCAGTTTCCTGTTCTTCAGGCTAAATATACCCAGCTCCCATAACCATTCCTTCTAAGGCTTGGTTTCTGGACCCTTCATCATCTTGGTCACCTTCCTCTGCACATGTTCCAGCTTGTCAATATCCTTCTTAAACTAATGTGCCCAAAGATGGACACAGGACTCCAGGTGGGGCCTGACCAAGGCAGAATACAGCAGTCTTGTTCCACACCTTGATTTGGAGACTTCTGTTGATGCAGCCTAGTATTGCATGAGTTCATGTGAATTGTTTTCCCCCCTTTCCTTCTTGTCAATAAATATTTCTGCTCCTCTGAAATTGCAATTGGTAACCCCAAAATGAAACTGGAGATTATTCCATGCAACTTTAGGCTCTGTTTCCAACCTGCCTCCCACCCAACCACCTGTCACTCTGAGGACTGCCAGAGGGACATCAAGACGTGTTTTGATGTTTTTGAAATCCTTAAAGCCCATCTAGTGATGCTCCTCTTCCCACTTGGCAGATGTCTCTGCTTTGCGCGGAGGATGTTTCCTTTCTCAGAGCAGCTGGTCCTTACATCAGCAATGGAACAAGCCACATATGGCAGAAGCATGTAGGCTGAGCAGTGAAGGCCCCAGAATAAAGCAGAGCTGATGGGGAAAGTCTTCATTTCATTTTGAGTACATGAAAAAATGACAATTAATTTTAAATGGGAACAGGTGGCTCTCTATCAAGATTTTAAAATTGAATTAGGAGGTGCCTACTTTGGTCTGGCTTTGCAAATATCGATGGGGCATGACCATCCTGCTTTCCCAAAGGTCCACACACAAAATCCATTCTTCCTATTCCCTTTCTTTTTGACAATACGTCCCCTCCCCTCCCCAGCAAACTCAGCAAAAGAGAGGAAAAAACTCCCTACAATAAGTTTTCAGTACCTCCCTTAACATAAGAACACAAGAAGAGTCTGCTGGATCAGGCCAGTGGCCCATCTAGGCCAGCATCCTGTTCTCGCAATGGCCCACCAGATATCCCCAATGGGAAGCCCAAAAGCAGGACCTGAGCACAGCAGTACTCTTGTCTCCTGCAGTTTCTAGCCACTGGCATTCAGAAGCATTGCTGCCTCCAACTGTGGAGGAAGAACATAATTGTCAGGCCTCTCCTCCGTGAATTTGTCTAAACCACTTTTAAAGCCATCTAGCCCTCCCTAGTCCCTGTTCGCTTTGAGAACCGTGGCTTCAGCTGATTGGAATAAGCCCTCCCTAGGTAATGCCTAAGCAGCTGAGGGTTTCATGAGATCTTTAGCAACATTCCAGCTGATCAGGCTTTGTGCTGTTTAAAAGCAAAATGAGAAACCTGGATCAGTTGGAAAGTTGCTAAAGATGTGAATCGCAAGACAAATTGCAAAATAGTCATTCAGTTGGACTGGGGGTGAGAGAGTAAGCTTTAAGAATATAAGACAAGCCTGCTGGACTGGGTCCATCTACTCCAGCATCTTGTTCTCACGGTGACTGAACAGTTGCCTGTGGGAAACCAGATAACAGGATTTGAGCACAATAACAGAACTTCCCTCCTGTTATTTCCAGCAACTCGTATTCAGGCACATTGCTGCCTCCAGCTGTGGAGACAGAGCATAGCCACTGTGGCTAGTAGCTACTGGTAGGTAAAGGTAAAGGTACCCCTGCCCATACGGGCCAGTCTTGACAGACTCTGGGGTTGTGCGCCCATCTCACTTAAGAGGCCAGGGGCCAGCGCTGTCCGGAGACACTTCCGGGTCACGTGGCCAGCATGACATCGCTGCTCTGGCGAGCCAGAGCCGCACACGGAAACACTGTTTACCTTCCCGCTGGTAAGCGGTCCCTATTTATCTACTTGCACCCGGAGGTGCTTTCGAACTGCTAGGTTGGCAGGCGCTGGGATCGAGCAGCGGGAGCGCACCCCGCCGCAGGGATTCGAACCGCCGACCTTTCGATCGGCAAGCCCTAGGCGCTGAGGCTTTAACCCACAGCGCCACCTGCGTCCCACCTACTGGTAGCTTTCTGCTAAAACTCCATGAATCTGTCCAATTTTCTTTTAAAGCCATCCAAGTTGGTGGCCATCACTGCCTTCTGCAGAAAAAGCAATTTCCATGGTTTAACGATGCACAGTGTGAAGCAGTCCTTTCTTTTATCTGCTCCCTTCCTTTCCTTTCTATTCTTTCTCTTGAAGTTTTGGTTATTGACTGACTCTTCCCCTCAAAGAACTTGGGTTTCAGCACCCGAAGATCACTAGAGACTGAAGGGGCTTCCTGCGTCATCCTCTGGCATATGGGCCTTGGCACAGAGCGTCTTCATGCAAGCAAAGCTTGGACTGATCCATGAGATGACACCAGCTCAGGTGTCTGCCTCATAAATCAAATGTGATGGCATCTGACCAAATAACATTTGCTTAATTTGTACTGTTGGGTTTAAATTATTCAGGACCTGGACTCCATGTTTTAAGTAGGGTATTGACCACACTGGAGCATGTCCTGAGAGGAAGGGGACAAAGATATTGTGTGGCCTTGAAATCAGGGTCAGCGAGGAAAAGGTGGATGGGGTCAGCTTATACTTGTAGCCAGAAGAAGAGACAGGGAAGAGATGATTAGATAGCTTTATTTATTTATTTAAATTTATATTTAATAAAAGGAGCCCAGGCCGGCAATCAGGAAGCAATAAGACAGTAAAAGCATGCTAAAAAGAATTCTAGTACACATGCAGACTGTGAAAGATCTCCACTTAAAAGGCTCTTCAAAATGTCTTCAGTGGTTGCCAAAAAGACAGCAGAGATGGAGCATATCTAACACCCAAGGGCAGGGCGTTCCAAAGGCAGACAGCACAACACTAAAGGCCTGATTCCTATATTGTGCATAAGGGACATCCTGGGGTGATGCAGTGGCGGAGCTTCATGCTCCGGCACCAGGGGGCGGAGCGTGCCGCCTGTAGGGACGTGTGTCCCAGAGGTGTGGTGTGCTGCCCGTAGGGGCGTGGCGCCCAGCGCGGGTGGGGGTGCAGCCACAATGGCACCCTGCTGGGATCGCACTGCCGGGGGCGGTGCACTCCCCCCGCATGACTCTTCCTCTGCCAGTGGGATGATGGCATCTTCAGGAGGCCCTCCCTTGCAGAGTGCAGTGCTCGATCTGTGTATCCAGGTCCTAAACTGAAACAGTGCCTTGAACTTAGCTCAGTTGCTGTTTGGCAGCTAATTTCCATTTTTGCTAGCAGATTGTGTCCCAGATATCATGCCTGCCTGCCTCTCGCCCTGCTATGTTATAAATTATAATGATGGCCCCAATCTTGCCTTGCCTGTTAAGGCACTTTGCCCTTGATTCCTCCCCGCACCTCTCCAGCATGATGAGAGGAGGATACCTGTGGAAACGGAGGAAGAATCAAATGGCAACCCTCCAGTCCATCACTTGAGGTAGCTGCCTCATCTCATGAGCCAATTCATGTCACATTTCACCAACTTCAGCTTTCACCAATAAAGAGAGAGAGAGAGAGGTCATTTTCAGCCTCAGGTTATATTTATTACTGGTCTTATCTGTCCTCATAATCAGGATTAGTGTCCTTGTGCAAAGTGATGCCAAACTAATTGCCATTGAACTGAATTGGACAGGTGAAGAGCGTAAGAGGCATTGACCAGTGGAGGTGTGTGTGTGTGTGTGTGTGTGTGTGTGTGTGTGTGTGGAGAGGGCCCAAGGTTAGCTTATGAACAAGAAGCCATCCATTTCATTTGCTTGGCTGTGGATTCACACTTTGGCACCATTTGGAGAGGATCCAAAATGTCGGGGTTCATAGTTCATGCTAAGTACAAACCCCATGTTTGATATATCAATTGCTCAGCCTGTGGAGCACTGCAAAACACGGGGTTTTTTGCTGCAAAATGCTGCAGGAAAAAATCCTTGGTGCCAGTTTGGAGAGGATCCCAAATTTGGGGGGCTCGTAGTTAATTTTCCTGATCCACACATGGCCTTCATCTGTTTTGCTCTTTTATGGCCAGGTGGCAAGGAATAGCATGCAGCATGATTATTCCCCCCCCCCTTGATTTGAGCCACAGGCATTGCTGGAATTGATTGAGCAGCAAAGATATGGAGCTGGTTGGTCTGATCTGTGGCAGAGAGGCAAGATCTGAACTCAGTCCACCACAATCCAATTTGCAACTTGCCCATTTGAATTGTTGCCTCTGGGTTAAGGGCTCGTCCACACTTCCACTTCCTCAGTCGCTTTTCTCTGGGAAAACCCACTCTTTATCACTGAATTAGAGCATACGCCTGTTGGGTTTTCCATGGATTGGATTGATGTTTGCTCTGATTCAGTCGTAAACAGTGGATTTTCCTGGGGAAAGTAGTGGAGCAAACAGAAAAGACCATTCAGACATGTGGCTAGAAAGCATGGGACAAGCAAAAAACCCCTCTCAACCCCATGCTTTCTAGGCATAGGACAAACAGAGAGGTGGACAAGGACCAAGTCACTCTGGCTTCTTTTAGGGCTCCTGGTGTTCCACCAGGAGCATGAAGGCATCAAGAGGTCCCGCTTCTAACATTGGTCAGGGAGTTTGGTGCCCTTCAGATGCTTCTGGACTCCATCATTGTGTCAAATGACCAGGCATGGTGGGAGCTGTGGGGAGGGCCAAAGAGCCCAGCCCTTTTTTCCACTGCTCAATCCTGCATGGATGAGACCCTCTTTTACAACACCAGGCACCTGGTTCCATGCTGCTTAACAAAGTGGGAGTGCTCGACACAATCCTGTGCATGCCAAGATGAGGCTGGAGATCTCAGTACCCAGCTGCTCTGGGTTCCAGGGGCCTCCATATATATATATATCTGGGGCCACTTTTGAAGGGAAGTGGATTTCTCCACAAGAGTGGACCTTCTTCAATATGAGCTTCCAGAGTTTTCCATCAATACAAATGAGTGAATTGTGTTTATTACATTATTCCATAGCCCATAACAGAATAGTAGAAAACACACCTAGACTTTCATAAAAATGTGGAATCACAAATGAAATTATATCTATCATCTATCTATCTATCTATCTATCTATCTATCTATCTATCTATCTATCATCTATCTATCTATCTATCTATCTATCTATCATCTATCTATCTATCTATCTATCTATTATCTATCTATCTATCTATCTATCTATCTATCTATCTATCTATATCTATCATCTATCTATCATCTGTCTGTCTATCTATTATCTATCTATCTATCTATCTATCTATCTATCTATCTATCTATCTCTATCTATCTATCATCTATCTATCTATCTATCTATCTATCTATCTATCTATCTATCTATCATCTATCTATCTATCTATCATCTATCTATCATCTGTCTGTCTATCTATTATCTATCTATCTATCTATCTATCTATCTATCTATCTATCATCTATCTATCATCTATCTCTATCTATCTATCTATCTATCTATCTATCTATCTATCTATCTATCTATCTATCATCTATCTATCTATCTATCTATCTATCTATCTATCTATCATCTATCTATCTATCTATCTATCATCTATCTATCATCTATCTATCTATCTATCTATCTATTATCTATCTATCTATCTATCTATTATCTATCTATCTATCATCTATCTATCTATCTATCTATCTATCTATCTATCTATCTATCATCTATCTATCATCTATCTATCTATCATCTATCTATCTATCTATCTATCTATCATCTATCTATCATCTATCTATCATCTATTTATCATCTACTTACCTACACTCAAGATAAACAGAACTTTGCTTATAAAACACACACACTTCTTTCTAGTCCATGGCTGAATCCTGTATCCATTCTGTCCTTCCCTCTCTTGGACTATTGGTGATGAAGGGAGGAGGCTCTTTGGCTGGCTCTCTAGGTAGACACAACACCTGACCATGGGCTAATTTCAAGGTGCTGGTTTTGGTGCATAATGCCCCATGGAGTTTGGGACTAGGATGCCAGAATGATTGTCTCACCCCTTACACACCCAGTCAATTACTGTGTTGTGTGGGAGAGGGCCTCCTGCAAATGCCATCTTATCAGAAGGTCTGTTCTGCACAGTGAAAGGAATCAGTTCTTTGGCATTGCTGCACCTTCCCTTTGGAACTCACTTCCCTTTGGTATTAGACAAGCACTGTTTCTGGCATCCACTGAATACCTTCCTCTTCCAACAAGCCTTTGAAATGGAGATCTTTCTCAGTCTGCATCTGCACTATAATTGTTTTAAAGATGTTTATTATGATTTTATTGCCTGTTCTTTGCCACTCCAGGCTCTTTCAAGTGGAAAGGCAGGGATATAAGCAGAGTGGAAGGAAAGGAGGACCTTTTTTCTGCCTTCCCTCTTCCAGCTACTCCCTGAAGACTGGAGAAGAGACCCTCTTAAGACTATTAAGGGGGTAGGCAGGGGAAGGACTAGACCATTAGAAAAATGAACATAATATTTTAGCTGCAGTTCATTCATTTTCAGCTTTGTATTCTTGTTATAAAAAAGTGTGTCTAGACATTCCGTTGTTGTGCCCATAACTGTTGTGCCCATAATTAAGGTGCCATTTAGCTCCTAGGTTTCATATCTCAGTTTCTAACACTGGATATAAGTTAAGAAATCAAGATGAGAGAGAGAGAGAGAGAGAGAGAGAGAGAGAGAGAGAGAGAGAAGCAGTGGACATACTTAATTTAAGCTCATTTCTTTTCATGAGTCTACTCTGAGTACAGCTGGTAACACAGTTTGACTTCAACACTAGAGGAGAGTGTGCACCCAAAATGCTTATGTTATTGTTATAAGTTTTGAGGCGGCAAGGATCCCCTAAACTCCTGGGTGCCAGATCCTCCCCAATAATTCTTGGATTTAGTAAAAGTTAGAATTAATCAAGGTTTGATTAAACTGTACCAAACTTGGAAATCCCTAGACCCTGCTAGTGCTAATGACCCAGGCCAGCCTAGCAGGAGCTCGATGAGTAAGGACACCCTGCCCTGAGCTCTGGGTAATTAGCAAAAGACAATGCCAGAGATGGCTGGGGAAAGTTTCCTGGGTTACAGTGGGCGATGTGGCAAGCAATATAGGAAAAGAAGTGTTCCTTTTGCAAGCGGGGGGAAGCCACACAGAATGAAGTCAGGCAGTCTGTTTTATGCTGCAAAGAGGGTCAGACATGATATTTGGGGTCTCTTGGAATCTGAGGCTACAGCAATGGGAGAAACAGGACCCTCTTGGGATGTAAATGACCTGCACTCTCTCCATCTAGGTGCAGGTTGTATGTATATGTAAGTAAACCACTTGCAACCAGTGCTGGATTTACGTATAAGCTAAACAGGCTATAGCTTAGGGCCCCTCTCTCTTGGAGGTCCCCAAAAAATTTTAAGGAAAAAAAAACCCTGGATGTACATTTCCAAAATATAAAACAAATAAAATAAAACCTACACACAGCAACAGTATCTTGTGTTGTGTAGGCTCCTATTTGTGGTGTGCAAATGGCTTTAGATACCTATTAAAAGGTAAAGGTGAAGGGACCCCTGACCGTTAAGTCCTTTCGCGGACGACTCTGGGGTTGCAGCGCTCATCTCGCTATACTGGCCGAGGGAGCTGGCGTTTGTCCGCAGACAGCTTCCAGGTCATGTGGTCAGCATGACTAAGCCACTTCTGGCGAAACCAGAGCATCACACAGAAACGCCGTTTACCTTCCCACCAGAGCAGTACCTACTATTTATCTACTTGCACTTGATGTGCTTTTGAACTGCTAGGTTGGCAGGAGCAGGGACTAAGCGACGGGAGCTCACCCCGTCGTGGGGATTTCATAAATTATTAGTTTAATAAATTACCATATAGCATATATTCAGCACAAAACACCGACAATTTGTTGTTGATAAAGGACAGCTGGACATATAAAGGGCCCCATTACCTTCAGTAGCTTAGGGCCTCATCAAACCTAAATCTGGCGCTGCTTGCAACCCCTGGAATCTCGCACCACTCATGGAGATTGGGGTGGCATATAACATTACGCTGATTAAGGAAAATTTCTTGCAAAAATGTACATGTTTTGGGGCATATTAGGAGAGAAGTGTGTGAAAACACAAGCAAATCTTTACAAGGGATATTTCTTTTTTGCATATTGATGCAGAAATGGCAGGGGTTGGAAATAAAGTTATGACGGGAGAAATGAGAAATGGAATGAAATAGTCTGATTCAGGGGAAGGGGTGGCAAAATAAAGCAAAGACCCCCAAACACATCCTACCATAATTGATTACTATAAAGATTATTAAGATAATGAATGCAAAGTGATCTGTACACAGTTTGCTAAGTGCTACTCATTACCGACATGTCTAGTGCATCATCTCAGTTTATAGGTTCCCACACCTCATAAGAGAACAGGTCGGAATAAAGCAATCAAAAGCATGAAAAGACCCAGCTCAGTCATGGACTTGCTATGAACTGACAAATCTAGAATATAAAAAGCTGCCTTATACTGAGTCAGCTCGCTGGTTCATCCAGCTCAATATTGTCTACACTGACTGGCAGTATCTGTCCAGGGCATCAGGCAGGGGACATTCACAGCCCTACCTGGAGATGCCACTGGGGATTAATTCTGGGACTTTCTGCATGCAAAGCAGGTGCTCTACCTCTGAGCTATGGCCCTTGACCACCAAACTAAAGAAGATTCTGTTCCACCTAGTTCTGATGAATTACGTAGGAAGGAAGCAAGCTGCCTGATACCGAGTCAAACCCCAGGTCCATCTAGCTCAACTCTTCCTACAATGACTGGCAGCAGCTCTCCAGGGGTTCAGGCAGGGGACATTACCAGCCTCACTTGGAGATGCCATAAGGGATTGAATCCAAGACCTTCTGCATGCAGAGCAGGTGCTCTATGAGAGAGCTGTGCCCCCTAGTTTGGAATGAATTGCTGAATTAAACAGGAACCTTGAAAACAGCCTTAGGCAGAGTCAGACCATTGTTTTTGTCTAGCTAAGTACTGTTGATAGGCTGTGGCTCTCCAGGGTTTTATTTCCGTAGCCTTAGCTGCGTGTTATCAGGGACTGAACCTGGTTCCTTTCATCATTGTCGCTTTTTAAATAAGATTTTATTCAGGTTTTTTTTGGATTACAAGAAGATAAAAGAAACAAATCTAAATAAAAACAAAAACAGAGGGGGGGGAGAGAAAAGGAAACTCAAAAAATAGGAAAATATAAAGGATTTCCAATTTTCTACCTGTCAGTTACATAAAGGAAATTGTTCAAAATATTCACTCTAGAATGACACCCAACCAATCAACTTTCTGTTAGGCAATATTTTCCCAGTCTTCAGACCCAGACAGATTCCCTTTCAGACAAAACAGATTTTCTTTTTTATATAATAAAGTCCAAAAATATATTTATAATAATAATTATTAATAAATGCCAGCAATAGATTTTCTCTAATCAAATCAAATCCTTCCAGCCTTGTCCACACTCCGCTATGATAATATATTAAATTAATTAAATTATATTCCATAGTTCTTTACTTATTATGTATAAATTAGATTGCACCCAAATCTGTATCTTCCATTCCCATTTCCTGTTGTATTTGCAGTGGTTTTACATCTTGATTTTAAAAATTATCCCTTCCATTTACGCTTCTTTCATTATTTTTTCCAAGAAAAGTGCCAGAGGTTTGATAGCTTTCCCCTCTGAATTCACTCCAAGTTGTACACAGAGTCCTTTCCCTCTCAACTCTATCTCTGCCAGCTCAGAATGTCTCTCCATCTCTCCATCCATGGCTCTATTCCACTCCTCCAACATCACAACTCCGCCATTTGGCTGTTCCGTTCCTCGAGACACCTGTGTGAAGGACTTTTCCATTTTACCATCTGTTGCCTCTACCACCTCGCCCTCCTAATTTAGCAATCGTTCATACTGTTCTACAAAGTTTCTGAGTCCTCTTTAATTCCACTTCCCATTTCATCCTTCTCTAGTCTGCTTTCATTCACCATTTTATGAGACATCTGGCTGGCCATTGTGGGAACAGGAAGCTGGACTAGATGGGCCGTTGGCCTGATCAAGCAGCCAGGCTTTTCTTATGCTCTTATGAGCCGATCTTCCTACTCTACTCAGGCATGTGCTGTAGACTTTAGGGGGTGGAGGTGTCATCAGCCTCCTCAATATTTCTTAACAGGGGCCTCAGTCCCCCAAATACTGAGAGGGTGAAGAAGGCTGAATTGCCAAGCCGAGCACAGCGTAGCATCAATGGAAGGCTGCAATGGCCTGCACAGTGTCAGGAGATACTGTGGGGAGATGCAAGGTCACACCTGCTTGTGCAACATCTCCTGACACTAGTGGAAGGCTGAACTGGCCTGTACAGTGTTGGGAGATGCCGCACAGGCTTGTGCGACCTCGTGCTAGGCTGTGCCAGCCCCTGCAGCATCTTCTGACGCCATGGGGACCAGTGAGGCCTAGTGGAAGGCTGCACCAGCCTGCATGGTATCTCCCTACACCACTCAGGCTGGTCCAGCTTTCTGCTAGGATGCATAATGTTGGGAGACATGTGTGATGTCACATGAGTGCAACGTGCATCAGCCCCCCTAATCTTTGGGTCAACCCGGTGCCTTTGCTACGCTATTGCAACGTCTGTCCCATTGGCTCCAAAAGCAGATTGCATATTGTTGCATTTAGCCACGAACATTGTTTTTCTGAGCCATCATGAACAAACACAAGCCTTTCCCCATGGACCAAAACATTATATCTCCTTAAAGGTCAATGATGCCTTTCTTGGGCTGGTTTTCAGCAGGGATGGAGAGACAGTGGCTTGGAGGAGAAAGAGAATGGCCAGGAGAAGGAATTGGAAATGTAGATTTGGCACAGAAATATAAATGAGATCCTGCAGGCAATGGGGACTGGGTGGCGTCTGGAATAAAGCCATTAGTGAGGACTGTGTGTGTCAGGTGAGCAAGATTAATGGAAACCTGAAACCCCTGCAGAGTCCAGGAATTAGAATCTGGGCTAGGTAGGTGGTGAAAGAGCAAGAGCTTCAATTTGATTCCTTTGCAGAAATCAAATAGCATTGAGTTAGCAAAGCAAGGAGCAGGGACATAGAATCCTTGGTCCATCAAGTTCAGAATTGTCAACATTGACTGGCAGCATCTCAGCAGGGTTTCAGGCAGGGAAAATTCCTGACCCTACCAGGAGATGCCAGGGGTTTAATCTAGAATCTTCTGCATGCAAAGCAGAGAGCTACTGCCCTTCCCAGGGACATAGGAAAGCTGTCTTATATTGAGTTAGATCATTGGTCCATCTAGCTCAGTGTGGGGTCCAGGTTTTCAAGTTGGAGCCTTTCCCCAGCACTGTCTAGAGATGCAATTGGGGCAATTGCCATCTGGGACTTTCTTCACACAAAGCAGTTTATCTAGCTTTAAGCGGTGGCCCTTCACCTCTATAAGGCAAGATTCCAGTCCTCATTGTTCTGAACAAAGGGTGAGATTACAATAGAATTTAGAAAGTTGCCGTATACAGCAATGGACCATCCATCCATCTATCTTCCTATACCCTTATATTCATCAGGATTTAACTGGGAGCCTGGAGATGCTTTAGCAGCATCCAGTCAGATGTATGGTCAGAAATGTGTGTGAGAGAAGCATTTCCTCCAGAAGTGAGCTCCCAACACCACCCTGCTGCTTCTAACTTGGAACTGTGGAAATGGAAATATTTCCACAGCCCTCGCCTCAGGTCTGTTTGCATGCCCAACAACCAACTACAGCAGGCAGGAACTTTTGCTATTCTCCTGGAAGCCCACACAACCACGCCTTCCAATCTACTACACAATATTCACATAATAAATCTAGGCTAGGTTCGAGGTGCTGGTATTGGTGTATAAAGCCTTATGCAGATTTCCCAAAAGATCACATCATCCCTCATATATGCCCACTTGACTGCTGTGATGGGTAGAACTGTCACTGTGACAAGAGCCACATAATAACCATTGTGCATTTGTAAGGAATTGATATTTTAGTGTCGCAGCACCTACACTTTGGAACTCCCTGCCTATTAAAAATGGGCAGGCATCTTCACCTTCTCTTTTTGGCACCTGCTAAAAGCATCTATGTTCAGACAAACCTACTTGGATGTTTAGAAAGTTGCTCCGAGTTTTAATCTGATTTATCTCTACTGTTATTTTAACTTTTCTGGAAGTCTTAAATTACTCTTAATTTTTCTTATTGATAATTTTATTCGCCCCCCAATTTTTTTTGGGGGGGGGAACTACGTTGAGGTTGTTGTTTTTAAATTAAGCAGTGCATAAATTTCATGAAATAAAGAAATAAAAATCCCCTACATCTCCAACCAACCCCTGTGTTGTGCAGGAGAAGGCACCCCACAGATAGGACACTTCCTATCAGGAGGTCTTCAGGATGATGGAAGTGGGCCTGTGATGGGAATGGAGCAGTGCAAGCCAGGAGAATGAAACCCACACATTCAGAGACGTTCTTTCCAATGCCACCATTACCACACCAGACCTTTCTGGCAAAGAGTGCACAGAGGACTAGGAGACACCCTCCTCCAAATCTCACCTCAGCCATAAATTCATTTCGGCTTACCTGCCACCCCCCACCCCCCGTTCAGCCTGCATTGTAGGGGATAAGTAACAACAATATTGAAATGCCTCTCAGAGTTGTTATGTAAGGATGACTGAATCCCTGTAACATGCTTTCAGTACTGTAAACTGTTGTGCAACTTGTGGTCATCATCAGTGATGCTCTGGTTTGGAAATAACAACAACATTAATATTAATCTCTGGATATGCATTTATCAAATCATAATTCAGTTAATGGGAAGCTGCTTTGTGCAGAGTCCAAACATTGGTCCATGTAGCTCAGTATTGTCTACACTGACTGGCAGCAGAAGCTCTCCAGGACTTCAGGCAACCCCACCTGGAGATGCCATTTGGGGTTGAATGTGGGACCTTCTGCATGCAAAGAAGATGCTGCGCCACTAAACTATGGCCCTTCCCCTAAACAAAAAGTAACAGCCTAGTCCTCATTGTTCTGAATAAATAGAAATGGGGGAACCTTCTGCAGATGCTCTGCCACTGAGCTGTGTGGCCCCCTCTCCCCCCACCAATAAATTAAGATTCATGGTTCTGAGTAAAAGGCTAATTTGAATAGGAACACAGAAGGCTGCCTTGTACTGAGTTAGACACTGACTGGCAGCTGCTCCTCAGGGTTTCAGGCAGAGAACATTCTTATCTCCACCTGGAGATGCCATTGGGAACTGAAGCTGGGACCTTCTGCATGCAAAGCAGGTGTTCTGCCACTTGAGCCATGGCCCTTCCCCAATTAAGCATGGTGTGTGTGTGTGTGTGTGTGTGTGTGTGTGTGTGTGTGTGTATAATAATTGATTTCTTATTATTGTCACCACCACCAGTCTCAGGACACAGGAAACAAGCCATGCCCTTTCTGCCACCCGGTTCACCCACCACCCTCCATCTCTGGGGTATATGCAATAAACCTGAGAGTGATGCTGAGTGAAGCCTGTCCCTGTCTCATTGGTCCTCCTCATCTACTTTCCTACTTGCCTCTCCCCTCACTATTCCTGTGTCCAGATGCAGAATGCAAGGACCTGTTCCCCTCCCTCTCTCCCTGACAAATGCCTCCATTGTCCTTGACCAAAAAGATGGGGAGGGAGGAATCAGTGTGGGGAGAACAGGTGCCTACGATCATAAATGCAATTTGGAGGAGTATGGGCTGCACTGGAGGGATGGGGATGGTGGGTAGGGAAGGGGCACCAGCTACCAGTCTGAGACACCCCATGAAAGAAATGCCTTCCCTATTCATCTATGGGGGTAGGTGGGAGATAGAGAATTGTACCACTCAGCAGGGATACTTTAACACAGTGTTGTCTCAGCACATTAACAGACCAGCTGCTCTTTGTCAATTTCAGGGCAAGTCTTTCCCGTTTCACCCTTGCCTTTGTCCAACCCTGGGACATGTGCAGTTTCCCTTAATAGGCATGATCACCCCCCTGTCTCTCCACACACTCACACCGAAATTTTGGTTGCCAGGTGCAAGCCTTCTTCAGCCTCCCCCCACAAGCCAGACCTCCCCAATCCCAAACCCTCTCTCCCCATCCCTGATTTTTTTTTAAACCCACATCCTTCTAACACCCTCCCAGTTAGCCACCAGTATTATTAACAGACCTGTGTTGGAAGCAGTTTTAAAGATGTGCTCTCTTCAATACATTTCAGGTTCAAAGGAAACCAGGCAGGGAAACAAGGGAAGGGATGTAAAAGGCAGGAAAATGGCAGGATTTCCCCCTCTGAACAGAGTAGAGAACAGGGATTCTTTAATAGAGGGTCCTTTTCTTATTCCTATTTACTCGCTTCCTTTCTCTCTTTAGACACAGCTTGGATACAACATATCCAGAGGACTTTTCACCATGCCCTCTCCCCAGCACGGGATGGAAAAACGGGCTAAAGAAAAGCAAATAACTCCCTGTGAAAAAAGTCATCTTTTTCTCCCTTGCAGACTCATTTACCTGGTTGGGGGAGGGGAAAGTGAAGGTGGTGGAAGGGCTCCCACACTCTTCCAGCAAGAAACATCCAAGTGGCATTTGAATACCACTCTCTACAAATCCCAACACCCTCCACTTCCTTTGATTTTTCTTGAAAGGGTAGGAAAAGACACAGGTTGTAGAATCTGAACTTGGAAGCATACATAGTCAGAAGCATTGCAGGGGGTTGGAGTAGTAAACCCCTTGGGTCCCTTCCAACTCTACAATTCTTGAAATCTATGAAATAATAGATATTTTGAGGTCTGCAGCCTCTTTTTCAGTTTCAAGTCTTGGTTGCCCATCTCCCCCTGGCTTATCCACTTGCTAAGTAACTTGAGAAGTATCTGCCAGGCCAGATTTCCTTTAGAGGCTTCCCCTAGAAGCAACGCCCCCATTTCCCCCCTCCCTCCCTCCCTTCCTCCCTAGCGTCCCACCTGCTCCGCACCACTCCCAAGCTTGTGGGTGGTGAGGGAAGCACCCAGCACCCGTCTTCAGGACACTGGATAGCTCCTGCCACCCCTGACCTCAGTCTCCTCTCCTTCCCACTCTTTCGCCCCAAACGAAAAGTGCGAAAGCACAACAGAAAAAGGGACTCTGCCCTTTGGGGCAGGACCTCAACTTTTAATTGAAGTTGCAGCTTGTGTGCGCGCGCCGGGGAGCATTCAGGCATCTGGTCTCCAAAGATGCAGCGGTTCTCCATAAATGAAATACATCAGCCTTAGACACCCCACTCTCTCCAGACCAATTTTAGCCCCCCCCCCGTCCCACAGAAGGAGGAGAAGATAATAATGACCTTTAATGGCATGCTGGTTTGTAAATGTGGGGTGAGGGGAAATGGTGGAGAGGGGACAGCTGAAAAGCTTCTGTGCTTTGGTGTGTGTGTGTGTGTGTGTGTGTGTGGAGTGGTGTTGGTTGTGCATGGCATTAATGGGAGGGGGAAGGAAGGATGGGGTGACGTTAGGGTGAAAGGCACCTACTTGGGTGAGTTCTGTGCCCATCAGGAGGAGGAAGAGGAGGCTGAGGAGCTTGCTGGCGGGTCGCATGGCTCTTGCGGGGGGCTCCAGGCTCGGGCATAGACTGAGCCGCCTCGTCCTCGGGGCTTGGTGGGGTGGGGGTCTCTTCCTTCCTGCTGCCGCCGCCTCTTCAGCTCCCGGATTCCGTCGCAGCCCGTTGCAAAGGATGCTTCGCTGCCTCTCTTGAGGAGGTTCAGCACCACCCTGGGAAGGGACAGCGACCAGCTTCAGCGGCCCCGGGCATCTTCCTCTATTTCTGGCAATGCGCCCCCCAGTTCCCCTCTATCTCTCGTCCTCTCAGAGCTCTTTCCTTTCCCGGTCTCTGGTTATATGATTCCCCCCCACTGGGTGTTTCAATGGCTCCCCTGATCGGAAAAGCATCGGAGAGGAAGGATTTCAAGCCAACCCCAAAGGATGGTGTGTCTTTCTCCTTTCTCTCTCCTGCCAAAAGTTTGCCTTGGGGAAAAAAGCGGGGGGGTTGAGGAGGAAGGAGGAAAGGAGGGGGGGGGGTAAAGTAAGGATTAAAAATAAGAAAAAGAGAGAAAGAGAGGAAGCTTTGCAAGGCACTGACTAGGAAGGGGGGGGCTGTCGGAGCAGGATGTGACATCAGCCAAGGCGGGGTGAATTTGACTAAACAGAGGGAAAGTGAGGCTGGATCGGGTGGGTGGATGCATTGGGAGGGAGGGGAAGGGGGCTGACCAGGGGTCCAGGGTGTTTGGAAAGACTTCCCCTCCCCCCAGATCGAGAACAGCTCTCTATGGTCAACCTCCACTTCTGAAGATGCACCCCAGCTCCATATGGGAAAACGTAGCCCCTCCTCTAAACCTCCCGTTTCAACTACCCTTCATGCCCTCTCCACCCCAAAATTCCCACGGATGGGGGAGTTCAGGGGCAGATCCATGTGCTGAGTGAACCTTTACTGGAGATAAACTGGAAAATACTGGGTGCTCCCCCCCTCCAATAATGACAACTGCTTTGCTTTGAATATGCAAGGTGAAGGAGCTTTGTGGGTGGGTGGGGGGGCAGTGACTGAGTGGACACGCCCTGGCAGTAATAGCCTTCCCAGGAGGAGCAGTCCCTCTGTGGAAGAGAGGTAGCTCAACGTACAGGACACCTGCTTTGCATGCAGAAGTTCCCAGGTTCAAGCCCAGTGGTGTCTCCACATAGGGCTGGGAAACCCTGGATAGCTGCTGCTGCTCCCAGTCAGTGTCTACACCACTGAGCTAGTTGGACCAGCATGACTCTGTATAAGGAAGTTTCAGAGGTGTACCTAGGGTCCCTTTTGCCTTTGGCAAGCTGTATCAGAACCCCCACAGGGAAAAAACCACACACTTTACTGCAATAGTCACATTAGAAATGACTACATTTTATGTGACTCAAGTTCTTGAAGCATCTGGAGTAATTGTGTGGCAAGGAGGAAGGGCGAAAAAATTCACGCATCTTTGTGCCATGGTGCAAGATCTCACCATGACAGAGGTGTCACATTGCCACAATAATATACATTATACACGCCATAGTCTCCAGTGGTCTACCTTCACATCACCTTGGCACTTCTCTTACAGCTCAGCTCCCAGCTCTTGCCTAAACTCACAACCTTACACAGATAACTAGAGATGGTTTTCTGGAGTGGTTTTTGCACCACCCTGGGCCTGTGCCCATGGTGGAGACCAGTTTCACCAACCCCTAGATATACCTCTGAGCTGCGTCCTATATTCCAAAGCCCTGATTCCCCAAATGCTGACACTGCTGCCTCTTCCCACCGAGAAACTCACAGTGGTAGGATTTTCCAGTGAGATCCTGACTCAGAGCACCTTCCCCCTTTTGCTTGTTCATTCCAACTGCAATATGGACATGATAATAATAATAATAATAATAATAATAATAATAATAATAGGATCATCGAATATTTAGAGTTGGAAGTGACCACAAGGGTCATTCTGTCCTGCAATGCAGGAATCACAGCCAAAGAATCCTGAACAGGTCACCATCTAATGATAGACTTTAACTGCAGTGGCAGCAGCAGAGTGCTTAAAAAACCCCAAATATTTACAAATTCAGAAGAAAATCACATGCTGTCTTATGCTTCTTGTATAAAAATAGGACACAAATTATCAAGATGGTGACCACTGTGGTTTGTTCAGGGTTTCTGGAAATCACAATTACGTGAGGCACAAACTACAGTACCCAGAATTCTTTGAGGGAAAGAATGTGCTTTAGAGGCATAATGTATAGGCAGCAATGCTCTAACAGCTTGCCAAGAATAATCTCTGGAAATCTAGAGTAGGTATCTATAGAAGGGTGAGCAGCTGCACCACTGCTTCCTCTAGGCACTGGCTCCCAATTTGGCCAAGGAGGGCATTTATCCCAAACCACAACACACCTTCCCCATGTCAGACTCATGGAATCATAGAAGGGCCCAGCCCCCTGCAATGCAGGAAGCACAGCTAAGGAATCCCTGTGGGATTCTAACCTCTCTTTAAAAGCCACCAGCAAAGGAAATTCAAATGACAGGAGAGGAGAATCTGAAAAATTTGGAAGAACTTTCTGGTGGCAAGGGTTGTTTGGCAGTGGAAAGGACTCCCTCAGAAGGTGGTGGACTCTCCTTCACTGGAGACTTTTTAGAAGTTGGGTGGCCTTCTGCCAGGGATTATTTAGCTAGGTGACCTTTGGGTGCCTTTCCAGTTATACAATTCTATGATTCTTTGACATCCTCATCTTTGACTCTTCTAGAAGAGAAACAGTGTTGACCATGGATGCAAACATAAAATGGATACCAGTGATCTTTTCTTTTTATGAATGACATTTATTTCCAACAAAACAAGAGTGCATCCTTCCACAGTGCTTAATTGATGTCTGTTTTAAACTGTTTAATGCTTTTAGTGCATGTTTTTATGTTTTCGTTGCTGTAAACCACGCTGATGCTTTTATTATGACACAGCAGTGTACAATTTAAAAAACAACAACAAATAGATAAATAAATAACAACATCAAATAATTTAATATTCTATAGTGAGCAGTATTATAATAATAAATTTAAATAAATCAATAAATAATGGCAGTACTCTTAACGCGCTTCATAGAGCAATGGAGAAAGAGGAGGAGGATAGGAAAAAAATAATATTTAGCAAGCAGTCAGGCTCTGGGGATTGAGGGAAGAATCTCCTGGTGTGAGCAGCAGTTTAAAACACGCATAATTCTGGCACACACAGGCACACTCATGAAACACAAATACACTTTTTTTTTTAAAGGAAGAGCCATCTCTTAAATAGATGTTACCCATTGGCCAGATTAACATATGCGCTGGCATCAGATGTGGGTTTTACTGCTGGATGCCAATTTGCTCTGGAAGACTCCCTTTTGCTTTCTTTTCTCCCCACCCCTTTCAAAAAATGATGTTGGTGCTGTTACCATGGCAACTGCCTCATTGCATTAGCTTTATGCTCTGCCTGAGGGATGGGGAGCCCCCTCTTAAAGGGACACACACTGATTTTAATTGTCTGGAGAAGCTGGGCCCTGTTCCTCACCACTTGCATCTTCCAGGAAGAAGTTTGATGGCACATAGTGCTTGAAATAGGTGAGCTTTGCAGTAGGGGAAAAGGGCCAAATCTTGCAAGATACAGGGACCAGTTTACTCGCAATGTTGCCTTGCCCCACCTGCACTCACTCAACCACTGGCACAGAATAACCATTCCACATTTCCAAGAACTCTGTTGTTGTTTTTTTAAGTGTGGCAGCACCTGTGGACTTTGGAACTCAGTCTCTTGAAACCAGGCAGGTCCCTTCATTGTTCTCTTTTCAGAGTCCACTACAAACATTTTCATTTAGACAAGCCTACCCCATGTAGAAGGGACGCAGGTGGCGCTGTGGTGTAAACCACTGAGCCTAGGGCTTGCTGATCGAAAGGTCGGCAGTTCGAATCCCCGTGACAGGGTGAGCTCCCGTTGCTTGGTCCCAGCTCCTGCCAACCTAGCTGTTCGAAAGCACGTCAAAGTGCAAGTAGATAAATAGGTACCGCTCTGGCGGGAAGGTAAACGGTGTTTCTGTGCGCTGCTCTGGATCACCAGAAGTGGCTTAGTCATGCTGGCCACATGACCCGGAAGCTGTGCGCCAGCTCCCTCGGCCTATAGAGCAAGATGAGCGCCACAACCCCAGAGTCGGTGATGACTGGAGCTAATGGTCAGGGGTCCCTTTACCTTTACCTTACCCCATGTAGAAGGGACACGGGTAGCACTGTGGTGTAAACCACTGAGCCTAGGGCTTGCCGATTGGAAGGTTGGCGGTTCAAATCCCTGGGACAGGGTGAGCTCCCGTCGCTTGGTCCCTGCTCCTGCTAACCTAGCAGTTTGAAAGCACGTCAAAGTGAAAGGAGATAAATAGGTATTGCTCTGGTGGGAAGGTAAACGGATTTTCCGTGCGCTGCTCTGGTTCACCAGAAGTGGCTTAGTTATGCTGGCCACATGACCCAGAAGCTGTCTGCGGACAAACGCCGGCTCCCCTGGCCTATAGAGCGAGAAGAGCGCCACAACCCCAGAGTCGTCCGTGATTGGACCTAACAGTCAGGGGTACCTTTACCTTTTTACCCCATGTAGAATGTTGATGTACATTTTAATCTGTTTTTAGTGTATTGCTGATTTTTAAAATATACTGATAACGTTATTGTTTTATTCTTTTCGTAAACCCCTTTGAGGTTGTGTCCCCCTCCCAAAAACACAATCAAACAGTGTATAAATTTTATGATAAAATAAAATAATTGATAGTTATAACTTCCTCAGTCCTTGGGCCTAGCAGCAAGACTGACTTTGCTAGATCACAGCAAAAATTTGGTACCATTTACTATTTCCAGGAACAACACCACAATAATAATAATAGTGGGAATTTCAAAGCTAGGCATGAAAGTGAATTTCCCACCCTGTTGTTTATTTTCCAACCTCTGGCTCTGAAAGGTAAGTGTCGACTTGGACACCTTCTCTACCAGCTAACGCTGCAATCAGTCTCTTCCTAGAGTCTCTTCCTAAAGGCAATTGATGGCTTATTGGGTAATGTATCTTGTTATGGGCAAATATTTTACATGAGTTACAAATTGCTTCATTCTCTTTGTAAACTGCTTTGTGGTTTGGGTGGGGGTGGGGGGGTTTGGCAATCAAGTGGTGTATAAATCTGTTGAAATAAGTAAGTAAATAAGTAAGTAAGTAAGTAAGTAAGTAAGTAAGTAAGTAAATCTAATTATCTATCTGTCTACAGGCTGGCCTGTGAAGGTCACTCACCTGCCTGAGAAAGGATATTGTAGACGCGGGTGGCACTGTGGTCTAAACCACAGAGCCCAGGGTTTACCAATTAGAAGGTTCAAATTCCCGTGATGGTGTGAGCTCCCATTTCTTGGTCCCTGCTTCTGCCAACCTAGCAGTTCAAAAGCACGTTAAAGTGCAAGTACCGGTAGATAAATAGGTACTGCTCCAGTGGGAAAGGAAATGGCGTTTCTGTGCACTGCTCTGGTTTGCCAGAAGTGGCTTAGTCATGCTGGCCACATGACCTGGAAGCTCTCTGCAGACAAATGCCGGCTCCCTTGGCCAGTAAAGCAAGATGAGCGCCGCAACCCCAGAGTCGTCCGCGACTGGATCTAACAGTCAGGAATCCCTGTAGAGTTGGAAAAGGTTGAGAAAAAGGGCAACCCAAAAGATCAAAGAAGTGACAGCCCTATGACGAAAGGTTGCAGCATTGGGGATTTCTTAGTTTAGAGAAAAAGTGAGTAAGAGGCAACATGATGGAAGTTTATAAAATTATGCATGGCACAGAGAAAGTCAATACAGAAAAGTCCCCCCCCCCAACTTGGGGACATGCAATGAAGCTGGGTGTAGGAAGATTCAGGATGGATAAAAGAAAGTCCTTTGCACAGCATGTAGTTAAACTATGGAACTCACTCCCTCAGGGGGCAGTGAGGGCCACCAACTTGGAGGCTTTAAAAGAGAATTGGACAAATTCATGGAGGAGGAGGAGGAGGAGGGGGGGGTAAGGTTTTCTATGACTACTAGCCACAATGGCTGTTTTCTGCCTCTACAATTAGATATCAACTGGTGGAAACTGCAGGAGAGGAGAGTGTTCTTGTCCTCAGGTTCTGCCATTGGGCTTCAGGCTGGCCACTGTGAGAAGAGGAGGCTAGGGAGGTTTGTTGTATTTAATCTGCACCTACAATTCCACTCCCACTATATGTTAACATGGCAGGATTTTTAATTTTCTTTTATGTAGCATCTGCTGCCTTGTAACAGAGAAATGTAATAAACAAGTCAATCCAAGCGCTGTTCAGTTTAGAAGAAGTGCTTCTATAATAACAACATGGAGGGGGCTGTAGCTCAGAGGTGGAGCATCCACTTTGCATGCAGAATGCCGCAGGTCCAATCCCCAATGGCGTCTCAGACATGGCTGTGAAAAGACTCTCTGCCTGAAACCCCAGAGAACCTCTGCCAGTCAGTGTAGGCATCGCTGAACTAGATGGGCCCAATTCTCTCAGTCATTCTAAGGCAGCTTCTTAGGTGCCTATGTAATCCAGTCCATTTGTTTGGAACTATGAGGACTAGCATCTTGCTTTGTTTTAAGTTGAAGAGGCAGTCATGATTCTGAATAACGATGGAAACTGCAGGAAGAGAAGGTGCTGCTCTTGTGCTCAGGTCCTGTTTGTTGGCTTCCCATTAGGGCAGCTGGTGGTCCACTGTGAGAACAGGATTCTGGACTAGATGGGCTCCTTTTGGGATGACCCAGAAGGCACTTGCATTCATATGTTCTTAACCACTGCTGCTTGCTGTATCAATACAAAATGGTTCCTGTTTGCATTAATTAAAATTTCCTTGGAGTGCATGAATTAGAACGGCACTGTTCATCCATCCATCAGACCCGCCCTCTCTCCCTCAGCCATTCTGAAGAAACCATCCATCAACAGTTGAGTTTGTTTTAATTCATGGTGACAATGATAGTCATTTTGCTACAAAGCCTGAGATGGCGCGCTTGGAGAGTGATTTGGCAGCCTCAGTCTGCCGCCCCTCCAGCAATCTGTTCCCCGAAGTCTAATTTTACTTCCGTTAGTGTAGGAAGAGAGACCGTCTGGAAATAAATACTTCCACTGGGCTTTTGTGCTACGCAGTGGATTGAAACAGAGCAGGTTGCAAGGGAGGAGGCAAATTCTGGTGGATGCGTGTTTCTGTTCAGCAATGCGCTGACAAGAGTTTTGTATGTTTTAGCCAATTTGTAATGCAAAAGCATAAGAAAAGCCCTCTTGGATCAGACCCATGGCTCATCTAGTCCAGCAACCTTTTCTCACAGTGGCCAAGCAGATGCCCCAATAGGAAGTCCATTTGGCCCGCCGGATCAGGCCAAATGCAGCCCATCTAGCCAACCATCCTGCTCTCACACTGGCCAACCAGATGCTCCAATGGAACGTCTCCAAGCAGGACCTGAACCCATGAGCCCCCTCCTCTCCTATGATTTCAGCAAATGGTGTTCAGAAGCATTGCTGCCTCTAGACTGGGGAGGCAAAGCCAAGCCACCATTGCTTGTAGCCATCAAAAGCTTCATTTGTCCAATCCTCTTTTAAAGCTGTTCAAGCTGGTGAGCATTATTGCCACTTGTGGGAGTAAGTTCCATAGTTTATGAGATATTAATGTTAAGCAGGGATAAATATCCAAAATTAGTACTATCATCACCACCAGTGAATTTATTGGGGCAGCAGGGGTGGAAAATGGGTTTGCAAGACATTGCACAATGAAATGTGTTGTATATAATGAGATGCAACAATGATTTGGATGTCCATCGAGTTTTTGACCTATCAGGTAAACTATGGAACTCATTGCCACAGGAAGCAGTGATGGCCCCCAATCTAAGTGGCTTTGAAATAGTATTGGACAAATTCATGTAGGAGAGGGCTATCGAGAGGGCTATTTGCCTCCATGGTTTGAGGCAGCAGTGCTTCTGAACACCAGTTGCTGGAAACTGCAGGGGAGGAGAACTGTTGTGCTAAGGCCCAGAATAGGCACCTGGTTGGCAACTGGGGAAAGTAGAAGCTGGACTGGGTGAGCCCCCTTTGTCCTGATCCAGCAGCAGGCTCTTCTCATGTTCTTGTGCATGTTTTAACCAAATCAAGTAACACCTGGAAATAATTGACCAGCTTCATGCTAAAAAAAAAATTATCGGAAGTGTTGCAGAATACAAAATCTTCATTTGCTTAGGTTCTCAACTTCCTTACAATGGTTGAGAATCAGATGACTTTGTTTATTATAATTGCGCAGTAAAAACAACAACAACAACAACACACACACTACTTTCATCAAAACAAAATATCCCAACTGAAGTTTTAAAGGGAGTTGAGACACTTCTCCGGGGTTTGCGCTCATGAAGATAGCCAGATGGAGTTGTTACGCATGAGAATCTCATCTCTTCCAGGGCAAGGCTCAGCATGCAGTCCTGCTCAGGGTGGTGGACATAATCAGGAGAAAGTGTTTTGCTGAAGAATATTGGCAAGAAAGAGCACCTCTCACCTCCCACACTCAGATAGAAGGTTTATGAAGGTCAGGTTTAATTGTAGTTGGGGGTGGGGGAGGTAATTCCTTTATTTATTTTATTTCATAGAATCATAGAATTTTATAGTTGGGAGGTACCCACAGAGTCATCTAGTCCAACCCCATCCAATGCAGGTATTTGGTAATCTACACTTTCATAAAGTTACAGCAAGGCAACACACGCCAGGTAAAATATCAACGAGGGGAATAAAAACATCAATTAAAAAGCCATCAGTTGATAACAGTTGGTTTAAAAAAATGACAGTCTGAATAACATATATTTTATTAAAATATTTATATCCCACCTATTACGGAAAGGTGTGCCTCATTGGAAGTTTTTGAGCAGAGACTAGATGGTCACCTGTCAAGGATGCTTTAGTTGAATAGAGGTTGGGTGGCTGTCTATCAGGGATTATTTAAATGTTAATCCTGCATTGCAGGGGTTGGATTAGACAACCTTAGGGTTCTCTTTCAATTCTATGAACAAGGGCCTCTGCCAGAGCAACTATTCTTAAACAAACTTGCCCACTTGTTCTCCCCCCATAATGCCTCTCTGTTTTTGCATTGAAAAGCTAACATTGATCTAAGTCCAATAGCCTGTAATTATCTCACACATAGCATTATATTTTTAGATTTGATGCAGTCCTGGCTGAGCCAAAAACTGCTCACAGTTTTTCATGAATGTTTCTTGGCAGAATGGTTGAAAAAAAATTAAAATTAAAACCTCATGTGTGTTTGATTTTTCAGGATGCCTTCCAACCTTCCAACAATTTTTGGTCATTCATATTATAAGAAGCTGCCTTAGGCCCATCTTGCTCATTATTCAGACACTTAGAGAAGATTAAGCAGGGATGGGAAAGGCCCAGGAAAGGGCAACCAAACTGACAAAAATGGTGGTGGAGCAACTCCCCTAGGAAGGAAACCATTCTTCACAGTTAGACTATAGAACTCACTGCCACAGGAGGCAGTGATGACCACCAACTTGGATGCCTTTAAAAGAGGATTGGACAAATACATTGAGGACAAGGTTGTCAATGGCTACTAGCCACAATGGCTATACAGTGGTACCTCAGGTTAAGTAGTTAATTTGTTCCGGAGGTCCATTCTTAACCTGAAACTGTTCCTAACCTGAAACACCACTTTAGCTAATGGGGCCTCCCACTGCCGCTGCACCGCCAGAGCACGATTTCTGTTCTCATCCTGAAGCAAAGTTTTTAACCCGAGGTACTACTTCCGGGTTAGCGGAGTCTGTAACCTGAAGTGTCTGTAACCTGAAGCATATGCAACTCTGGGCTCCACCATCAAAACCAGTTATGCATCTGACTGCCAGTTGCTAGAAACTGCTGGAGGGAATCCGAGACCTGGGAGAGGAGAGGGTTGAAGAAGATTGGAAGAAATTCAAGATTTACCTACAAAAATATTGTAATTTGGTTGAATGTTAATAAGGATGCTAGATCACAAACAATTGAGCACCACTAAAATAGTTGGAATTAGGATGATAAGTGAGATTGAGGAAAATATAAATTTTTTGGAGAATTATTAATTATATTTAAACGAGCGGGACATAAGAACGCAAACAAGTTGATAAATTGCTGGCAAAAATTTATAATGATGTAAGTGGGAGTGGGAGACGTGAGGGAGTCCAAAGAAGTTATGAAATTATGTTATGAAATATGTTACATTGTTTATTAATTTTGCATTGGTATTTAAAAATCTCAATAAAATATTATTAAAAAAAAATAGAAACTGCTGGAGGGGAGAGGACTTTTGGGTTCAGGTCCTGCTTGTGGGTTTCTCATCAGGGCATCTGATTGGCCACTGTGAGAACAGGATGCTGGACTAGATGGGACTCCCTTTAGCCTGATGCAGCAGCCTCTTCTTGAGTTCTTATGTTCATTGACCAGCAGCAGCTCTCCAGAGATGAGTCTTTCCCAAGATTTACCTGGGGATTGGGTCTGGGTCCTTCTGCAGGCAAAGCAGATGCTCTCCCACTGAGCCTGATGAGGAATGGTTGAAGGAGTTGGGTATGTTTAGCCTGGGAAAGAGGAGACTGAGAGGAGACAGGATAGCCATCTTGAAATATATAAAGGGCTGTCATATGTTTTTGGAGACTGGATGGTCATCTTTCAAGGGTGTTTTAGTTGAGTATCATGCATTCCAGGGGGTTGGGCTAGATGACCCTTTGGGTCCCTTTACGATTCTACGATTCTATATATGAGCAATTTCCTGCTTTTTATCACATCTCAATACAACACATACCCATACAGCTGTCTCTTTAGCCCAGACTGCTGTGTGTGTGCGCGTACGGGCGCGCAAAGATCCCTCAATTTCAAAACATGATTGATATTTTAAATACAGACAGTGAGCAAGACTTATCGCTGTCTCTGCAAAAAATCCAACTCTGAAAAGCGAGGGAAAGTCTTAAATTAAATTTGGCTTTAGGATGCCATTACTTTCCCAGCATTAAAACGCTTGGGGGATTATGGAGATAAAAGAACACAATCCAATCTAGACAGGCTGTGAGGAGATAGTAGACAGTCTGCAATCCGGCTCTTGCCTTTAATAAGCCTCATCCTGGAGGGAGGCATGGAACAGAGAATAATTATTTAATTCCATTTGTGAGGCAGAGCAGACAACCTCCCAGGGTTTAAAAGAAAATATGTCTGGGGATCTGGTCCCTGTCAAGGCCAGCCTACCAGTAAATCAAGCAGAATATCTTCCCCACAGCCACACAGACCAATATCAAGAACAGCAAGAGCAATCTACATTTTTCTAGTAAGGTCTAAAAGAATCTCTCTCTGTCTCTGTTTCTGTCTGTCTGTCTGTCTGTCTGTTTGTCTGTCTGTCTGTCTGTCTGTCTGTCTCTCTCTCTCTCTGTGTGTGTGTGTGTGTGTGTACACACACACACACACACACACACAGAGAGAGAGAGAGAGAGAGAGAGAGAGAGAGAGAGATAAATAACCTACCTCACAGGGTTGTTGTGAGGATGAATGTGATGTGAAGAACTATGCATGGCACCTTGAGTTCTTTGGATAGACAAAGCACAGAAAGTTCTCTTACTGCTTTTAATCTGGTTGTCTGCAAAGGGTTCAGCTGGTAGAGCATGAGGATAATGTGTTCAAGCCTCATGCTGGGCAAAAGATTCCTGCATTGCAGGGAATTAGGCTAGATGACCCTTGTGGTCTCTTCCAACTCTACAATTCTATGATTGTAGGATTGAGATCATCTGCCTGTAGCTTGAAACAGCAATAAACTACTGGAATATGAGTAAATAACATCACATGCTACCAGTCCTCCCCACTCCTCTCTCTCTCTGTGTTAGTGTTACAGGAGCCACAAAATATGCATTCTGCATTTGTAAAAATAGATATTTTTGGTGTAGTAACACCTATGCATTTTGTAACTCCCTGCCTATTGATATCGGATGAGCACCTCCACTGTACTCTTCTCATCTGAAAACAGTTTTGTTTAGGCAAGCCTGCCCATATATCTAGAATGCCAATGTGTTTTTTACTTTATTGCTGCTTTTAATTCTTTTTTTTAAAAAGGCTTCAGTTGTTTTTACGATTAATTCTATTGTTTCGTTCTTTTCGGAAATCCTTTTCTTTTCACATCCAAGCAGCATCTGAAAGGCTAAGACCTCCCTTCATTGCAATGTGTGTTCCTGAACCCCTAACCCCTGTTCCAACAGGCCTTTGGAAACAAAGGGCTCGTCCAACACTTCCACAAGTTCCATTGCTTTCCCTAGGAAAACCTCTTCTTTACCACTGACTCAGAACAAGTGCCAGTTGGGTTTTCTGAGGATTGACATTCGTTCTGATTCAGTGGGTTTTTCCCAGGGAAAGTAGCAAACAGAAAATTTCTTGGACCCATGCCTAGGAAGCACAGGGAAGCAAAAGTGTGGAATTGCCCTAAGGTTCCAGGCGATGCTGATCCACTGCACTGCTTTCAGGGTGAACTGGATTTCATTTGCTTGTTCTGATGTATCTTTAAAATGCATCTGATGTAACTCTTTAGAAAGAACTGGTTTGCTTTTATTGGCTGCGATTCCCTGCATTGCAAGGGAGTGGGGACTGGATGACCCTCGGGGTCCCTTCCAACTCTACAGTTTTTAGGGCTCTATTACTTTGTATTTCATAACGACAGTTTTAAAATACTAGAAGCCACCCTGAATTCCAGCTTGGGAGAAAGGCTGGATGCAAAGACATGAAGCAATAAATGAATGGCAGAGAAGCTTTTTGAGGGAAGAAAGCAAACCCCCTTGTGACCTGGGAGATGCAGTTCATAGGCTGGAAGCAGAAACATCAGGACGGGAGCAAGAGACATAGTGAGAGACTGCAGGATGGTGCAAAGGGCTCCCAGGGGCTTGCAAACTCCTCATCCACTAATTTGCTTCTTCTGCAAGGTTGAACACAAGCTGGCCTTGAACATGAGTTGCTACTTCAAAAAAACAAAAGCAGGGCTGGAGGGTGGGGTGAGGTGAGGTTGGAGAGAATTGTGTCATATAGCAGCAAAGTACCTCCAGCCCTCCTGTGTTTATACAGGGTCTAGAGCTCTAGCCACCCACACACGACAACAGCTCTGTAAGTTTTCCAAGGTTAGAATGCTAGCCAAGTGATAAAACACTTTTCACCATCCTTGCACACTCTGGATATTGTTGTACTACAGCTCCCTATAGCCCTAGCATCATACAGCCACGCTGGCTGGGGCTGATGGGAGTTGTAGTCAGGGGCGCAGCAAGGGGGGCAACAGTAGGTGCGGTCCACCCCAGGTGTCCCCACTGAGGGGGGGTGACAAAATGGCAGACGGCACTCACAGTGGGGCCTGCAGCGCGCCTAAGCCATGTGTCTTCGGTGCCTGCAGGCTCCATGCTGTCCACCTGCTGCCTCCCCCACAGCTGTAGGGCAGCTGAAGCCCCATGGCACGCCCCATTCCTATGGGCGCTGTTCATCCCATGCCGTCCCTATGGGCGCCACGCTCCCCATCCCATGCAATTCCTATGGGGACTGCCTGTCCTGTCCCTCCCTATGGGCGCTGTTCTCATCCCTTGCCGTCCCTATGGGTGCCACGCTCCCTGCCCCACCCCTATGGGCTGTTCACCCCACCCCTGGGCACGATGCCCCAGGTGCCTGAGAGGCTTCCTCCACCACTGGTTGTAGTTTGGAGCATCCATCAGGGAGGGCCCCAGGTTGGCATGTGTGTGTTAAGGGGGGTGTAAGTTGAGTGGTTAAAGTGCACATAATTCTTAGGTAGTTTCCCAGTCTCCAACAGGGCTTGGGAAATGTGCATATATAAGCTGAACTTTGTACACTCTCCAGCCATGAGAACCAGTGTACTGTAGTGGTTAGAGTGTCGGACTAAGGCCTGGGAGATCAGGGTTCAAATCCCCACTTGACCATGAAGCTCCCTGGCTGACCCTGGGCCAGCCATTGTCGTTTAGTCTAACTTAACTCATAGGGTTGATGTTGCAGGGATTGAATGAAGAGGAGAAGAAGCATGTACCATATTTTTCGCTCTATAAGACGCACCAGACCACAAGACGCACCTAGTTTTTGGAGGAGGAAAACAAGAAAAAAAATATTCTGAATCTCAGAAGCCAGAACAGCAAGAGGGATCGCTGCGCAGTGAAAGCAGCAATCCCTCTTGCTGTTCTGGCTTCTGGGATAGCTGTGCAGCCTGCATTCGCTCCATAAGACGCACACACATTTCCCCTTTCTCTTTAGGAGGGAAAAAGTGAGTCTTATAGAGCAAAAAATACGGTATATCAACACTATAAGATCCCTGGAGAAAAAGACGGGATATAAATAAAACAGATGCAATACAAATGCAAGTATGCATTTTTTCCAGTAATCCCTGGGGAATGTGTGTATTTTAAATCAATTTTGTACATTCTCTGGCCGTTATGAATAACCCCCAATGAGCCCATTTTCACCAGAGATTCCCCAGGGCATCTACAGCCATGTCTGTCCATTGTTCACCATCCCTACTTTTTTTGGGGGGTGGGGGGGGACATGGACAATTTCACGGCTCTCTGCTTTGGGCTGCTGGATTGTGATGGCGGAGCAACAGACGGGGAGATTTAACAGTCATGTACAGGGGCGCTTTCTTGATATTTCCCCACCATGATTCAATCTGAAAGCATTCCTGTCTCCCATTCTCCCATCCTCCCCCAACAGCTTCTCACACCTGAGATGCCTGGCATGCTTTCTTTTTAATTAAAAAAGCTGGAGGCAAATATTCCCCTCCCCTCCCCACTGCTGCCCCCTACTCCAGTAAATCACCCCTGTAGATCCCTTTCCCTTTGTCATTTTAATTAAAGCCAGGCCCATGCTGGAACTTTGATATTCCTATTTAGTAGCATTAAATCAACTTCCAAGGGCTGGGGAGCAGGTCTCCCATTTTTAGGCGAGTGAAGAATGAGGGCAGTGGGGAATAAATACTTGAGGGGGTGAAACTGGCGGAGAAACAAAGGCTGGCAGTGTTGCCGGTATGGAGAGGGGAGCTCAATTCATTCTTTGTGCCCCCTGCCATCTTTGCCTGCTTGATGTATGGATCAGGCAGACATTTTCTCTCTCCACCTCAGCGCTCTGAGCTGATTGGCTAACCCTCTTACTTGGGGGGGGGGGGGGAAAGGGGGCGCATGGTTTCTGCTTGTGCGAGAGAAAAGATGCTCTTAGTGGGATTATGTCTGCTTGGATAGCCAGAGACTCTATCTCTATCTGGAAGACCGTCACTTAACATTTGCACATGGCTAGTGATAGTAGCCATGGGCGTGGGTGGTGCTGTAGGTTAAACCACAGAGCCTAGGACTTGCCGATCAGAACGTCGGCGGTTCGAATCCCCGCGATGGGGTGAGCTCCCGTTGTTCGGTCCCTGCTCCTGCCAACCTAGCAGTTTGAAAGCACGTCAAAGTGCCAAAAAGGTAGGATTCCAGGTGGAAAAATCAAAGTTAGAAACTGAACTGTTAGAACCCAGCTCTAAGATACTTTCAAGAATGTATCATTTGCTGTTAAAATGGAATACACAGGATGAAACGGTCAAATCAGCCATGATAAAATGGGCACAGGACATAGGGTACAATATCATGTTTGCTGACTGGGAAAAGTTATGGACTACAGGTTTGAGATTTACGGCATGTAATGCCTTGAAAGAAAATATTATGAAAATGATATACAGGTGGTACATGACCCCAGTCAAGCTTGCAAAGATATACCATGTGTCTGATAATAAATGTTGGAAGTGCAAACAATCTGAAGGAACATTCTTTCACCTCTGGTGGACTTGCCCTAGAGTGAAGGTTTTCTGGGAAATGATTTACAATGAACTGAAAAAGGTATTTAAGTATACCTTCCCTAAGAAACCAGAGGCCTTTCTCTTGGGCATTGTTGGTCAGAGTGTGCAAAAGAAGGATCGAACCTTTTTTATGTACGCTACAACAGCAGCAAGGATACTCATCGCTAAAAGCTGGAAAACTCAAGAATTACCCACACTGGAAGAATGGCAGATGCAACTGATAGACTATATGGAATTGGCGGAGATGACGGGCAGAATCCGAGACCTGGGAGAAGAACTGGTGGAGGAAGACTGGAAGAAATTCAAGGACTATCTACAAAAATATTGTAAATTGTACGATTGTTAAGAAAGATGTAAGATTAGCAAAAACATGGCTTCAACAAACTAGTTATAAAGAATATAAATTTAAATTCAACTGGAAGATGAAAAGATAAATCTGGGATAAGTAATAGTTTATGATTAAGCTTCAATAAGTGTATGTTAAACCCCAAAATTTGAGATATTAAATATTGGAAAATTATATTATATGAATTAAATTAAGTTAATAATTTGCTGGTAAAACTTATGTTTAGAAAGCAGGAACAAGAGATGTGAGGAAGTCCAAAGTTGAGAATGAAATGTGGATAATGGAAAATATTATGTTATTATGTATGTTTTTTATTGGTTATACAAAATTTAATAAATATTATTATAAAAAATAAATAAATAAAATGAAAGCACGTCAAAGTGCAAGTAGATGAACAGGTACCACTCCGGTGGGAAGGTAAATGGCGTTTCCATTTGCTGCTCTGGTTCGCCAGAAGCGGCTTAGTCATGCTGGCCACATGACCTGGAAGCTGTACGCCAGCTCCCTTGGCCAGTAGAGTGAGATGAGCGCCGCAACCCCAGAGTCGGCCATGCCTGAACCTAATGGTCAGGGGTCCCTTTACCTTTAATGATAGTAGAGCTGGCTTTTGCTAGAGTTGTGGGGGTCACTTGATTCAATGGGCCTTGTGACATAGGTTTTCAATGGAAGAGATGGCACCCAAGTGGCTGGAGAGACGAGAACCTAAGAAGAGCCTTGCTAGATCAGGCCAATGGTCCATCTAGTCCAGAATCCCATTCTCACAGTGGCCACCCAGATGCCACAAAGGGAAACTTACTGCCATTAGGTGAGGGGTGAGAGAGGGAGAGATGTAACTCTGAAGGATCCCCCCCATAAGACCTTGCAGCGGCCAGGCCTTATGAGGAGCGGTTGAAGGAGCTTGGAAAAGAGCGAACAGAGAGGAGATATGATAGCCATCTTTAAATATCTTAAGGGTTGTCACTTGGAAGATGGAGCAGGCTTGTTTCCTCCTGTTCTGGAGAGCAGGACTCGAACCAATGGCTTCAAGTTACAAGAAAGGAGATTCCGACTAAACATCAGGAAGAATTTTCTGACAGTAAGAACTGTTCGACCATAGAATGGACTCCCTTGAGCAGCTGTGCATAGCCACCTCCTTCTTAACAGTCACCCAGCTTTATGGGGACAAGGAGAATGTTGCAGGAAAGGACCTGTGCTGTGTGTTTCTTGCTTTCCTTCCCCACAATAACAAATTATTTCTGCTTCTGATCTAAATATTGTTTTGCCCTCTCCATCCCCACCCCATGCACACTAATTTTGGGAAAGGCAGGCTAGGGTTGCCATGTGGAGTGCATTGGGGCAGGACAGATATCTGTTGGGGATCTTATGTATTTGGATTTCTTGCATTAAGCAGGGGATGGGCTAGATGGCCTTGCAAGTGCTCAGTGACTCAAGGATTCCATGGAAACATGCTATTGTGTATACAAGCAAAGAAACCTACAGTGTGAACTACAGTTCAGTACATTTCACAGCCCATCAGGGAGTCCTAATTAAGGATACATGGTTCATGGTTTGCAAAGAAAAAGGACATGCTCTGACTGGCAGCTGCTCACATCAGCAGATTTCCATGTCCTGCTGATTAAGAAAGAGGGAAAAAAGAGTGTTGCTTGCTGCCCTAGAGGGATTTCAAAAAGCAGAATTGAGAAAGAGTGAAATAACAAATTATTCTGGGAATTCAAATTTTCCCAGCAATGCACCAACAAAGAACCCCAGATATACATGTAATCAGAGACATTTCTTTGCAAACTAGTTTCCATCCGAGGATAGAAAAAACCTTGAAAAGGACAGTTGATATTTGCCTCTGAATCACAACAAATTGCTTACTGTGCAGGGTAATCCTCAAGCGCATCAGAATTGCAGTTTTCCAGAGTTTCGCTTTCGGGCAAGCTTCTCCTCTGAATAGTTGCAAGATCTTTATGCTGAATGAGCTGAACCTACAGGCTGAATAACCAGGAGCAGAAGAAGGAAGATAAAAAAAACATAAGAAGGACCCGCTGGATCAGGCCAATGGCCCATCTAGTCCAGCATCATGTCCTCACAGTGGCTGAACAGTTCCCTGTGGGAAACCAGCAAGCAGGATGCAAGCACAAGAGCAGAACTCTCTCCTCCTGTGGTTTCCAGCAACTAGTATTCAGAAGCCTCAGACTAGTATTATTTCTGCCTCCAACTGTGGAAGCAGAGCATAGTCATTGTGGCTAGTAGCCATCTGTAACTCTCTCTTCAATGGATTTGTCTCATCCTCTTTTAAAGCCATCCACGTTGGTGGCCATCACTGCCTCCTGGGGGAGCAAGATGTGTAGTTTAACTATGTGGTGCATGAATAAGTCCTTCATTTTATCTGCCCTGAAACTTCCAACATTCAGCTTCTTTGGATGCCCACAAGTTCTAGTTTTGAAAGAGGGGGGGACGGACTTTTCTTTATCCACTTTCTCCATGTCACAAATAATTTTATAAACTTCCATTGTGTCACTTCTTTACTTCTTTACTTTTCTCTAAACCAAAATGTCCCAAATGCTGGAACCTTTCTTCACAGAGGAGGTATTTTGTACCCTTGATCATTTAGGTTGCCCTTTTCTGAATCTTCCCCAACTCTACAATATCATTTTTGAAGTAAAGCAACCAGAACTATTCACTGTATACCAAATGCAGTCACGTTTTTTCCATAAGTTATGTAGAATCACAGAATCGTGGAGTTGGAAGGAACTCGGAGCGTCATCCATGCTGAAATACGACCAAGGAAATGGGGGCATTTGGCAGGCACCCAGCTGGCTCCAGCAAACCAGCCAGTGTGCCGGGCAATCTCCAGTCTTTGGTGCAGCATCTGCGACCTAAGCTTCAGAAGTTGGGGCACGCTACTCAGCAGAGTAAAAGCTACACAACAGAAGTGGCAGGAGAAGTGGTGTGAGCATATTTACAAGCAGTTTATTCAGCATACAACAGGACAAAAGGAAAACATGTCTGCTCCCCTTCGTGTCCAAAGCAAGAACAACATAAGCAAAAGCTATACACAAATGGAAGTTCCCAGCAAACAGTGCTGGAGTGTTAACAGACATGTGACACACAACAATTCCACACGTCTGTTCTTAAGGTGGAACGGAATATCCCAACAATCGGTTCAACCTCACCTAAGTATCCCTGACAGATGGCCATCCAGCTTCTGCTTAAAAACCTCCAATGAAGAGTCCACCACCTTCCAGTGGAGTCTCCACGTATGCAAAATAGAGTACAGTACCTTCTCTTAATTAGGACACTAGACTTCAATAGATACAGTCTAGTATAGCACTGATACCTTTCCTGGTATCAATGTCAAGCTGTTATCTGGGTCTCCTCCTCCATCCTGCTTCTGAAGATGGAGACAACATTTTCCTGCCTCCAGTCTGCAGGGACCACACCTGTTCTCCAAGAATTCTTAAAGATTATAGACTGAGGCTCTGAAATGACTTCTACAAACTCCTTGGTTGCAGCTCATCAGTCCCAGGACGTATTATAAGTCATATTATTATACGATGTATATGTTAATGCAGGAACAGATCTACTATGAAACTAATGAAGCTTAAGCTTTAGGGCCCTTAATCGCAGAGGGGCCCCAAAAGTGACTTTAGTTTGGATTTCTTAAAAAAAATAAAATGGGTTCAGTAAACCCAATGCGAAATTGCAAGACTCATATGGATTATTATTTTTTGTTGATACATTTCAACAATCCCAAAGTTTGAGAGTTAGTGGCAGAGATGTTGTAAAGGTGGAATGTCACGGTAACTTGAAAATTGTAAGGCACATTAAAATTTATTCACACCAGTCACTGTGACATGTGAGATAATTCAGTACGGCAATTTTAATCAAAATATGAGAGTAGTAGTTTTTTTGTGAGCTGTCATGGAAAAGCCCCATTGATGAAGATAGCAGTGGTTACTCAGACCTCATTGCTGGTTGCAAAAGGGCGCCCATAACAGTTCAAGCGTCAGGGCCCTCAAAATGTAGGTCCCCCCCATGGCATTATACAGGTCCATATGTGTGTGTGTGTGTGTGTGTGTGTGTGTGTGTGTGTGTGTGTTTTCCACAAGCCCTGTCGTCTGTAGAGGCTAATTTGTTTGCGGGATTTTCAAAGCATGCTGTGCCAAACTTTTCTGTATCAAGCAAATCCTCACTCTCTCCACCAAACCCTATAAAATCATTTTAAAACCTTTCTTTTTACAGCTTCATAAATCACTTTCCATAACTACTCCACTTTACAACTAAATCAACAGCAATCAGTCTGCACTGGTCTCTAATTACCACTTTTGGACATTTGTGTTGGGAGGGTGTGTGTGTGTGTGTGTGTGTGTGTGTGCAGGGTTGGGGGAGCCGGAGTATTGCTGACTCATGTGACAATACATCTCAAATAATATTAACGGTGTGTTAATTAAGGTGGTTTGCCAAGTAATAAACTACAACATAAATTGATTGGTATGTTAACATGGTGAAACTGGGCCTCTCCTGGGTATGGAGGACATGTTCTCTGGAAGGAAAACTCATGTAACTCATTTTTAACTGCTGCTCTTTTTGAAAAGAAGCTTTAAATAGAAGGGGATTTGAAAGGGGAAAAAATCCTTTGATTCAAATTGCAAGAAAGGAGGTTCCAACTAAGCATTAGGGACTCAGCTACAGTCGTAAAGAAAAAGCGCTTTATATGCATTACAACACTGTGACACCAGATGGCGCTGTGGAGTCCCGACTTTCATCAATGTGATTTCCCTTTATAAAGTTTACAACACGTTTAACTGAAATGCTTTTTTGATGTGTCTAGATCCAGCCTAGGAGGACCTTTCTGACAGCAAGAGCTGTCTGACCATGGGATGGACTCCCTCAGAAAGTGGTGGACTCTCCTTCACTGGAGGTGTTGAAACAGAGGTTAGACAGCCATCTTTACCTGGCATTCTGCATTGTAGAGGGTTGGACTAGATGACTTTTGGGTGTCCCTTCCAACTCTATAATTCTATGTTTCTGTATGATATGGCATAGCTCATTTGGATACTGCTTTTTGGTCCAAATGCTTCCAAAGCAGTGGGCAGGCTGTTAATACATACAAACAGACAAAAATTAAGCAACCCTTTGAGTCCTCAGTAGGTCAGGTTAAGAAGCATAGTGACTGGCTCCACAGTTACTCAGTAAGGTTCATGGCCAAGGTGGGGGGATTTGAACCCTGGTCTCCCAAGTCCTAGTTTAACACGAACTACTATACCACCACTGACTTCCGTTAAATTTGCCCTCTTAATTTCCCATGCAAATTTAGATGTTTCCAGTGAAGGAAGCCAGATAACAAAGATAAGGAATGCAATAAAATCAGTTTGCAAAGGGGATCGGAGAAAGAATTCTATTTTTAACCACATCTATAATAAAATGATCAAAAGTGGAAACATTTATGCATTTGCAATCTCCCAGAATAAGGCTCTTTGAATTCCACATTTTTTAATTTTTTTAAAAAGCAACTAATAACCCCCCCCAAAAAAAAGAATCCCAGAAAGTGGGGGGGGGGGGTAGCTGGTTCTGCCACCTTCTCTTGGCTGTTCCAAAACATTTACAGGTAATGACAGGAATGAACAAATCTGCACGGCCGAAAATGCTGTTTGCAAATCCCACTGTATGCTACCAGCACAGAGCTGTTCCTTCAGAAGAGGAGCCCAAATAATTGATAAGTGCTGTCAAGAGAGATTTGTACTAGCCTGCAACAAGGAGCCAGCCTCTAAGAGGAACATTTTATTAATTCAAAGCAAGCTGGTCTCTTCCCAACCACCCGCTGAGCCTCCGTGTGCTACTGGCCACACAGGAAAGTGTGTACCCCATCAACCACGCTAGACTGAGCTTAGCCTTGCTCCAGAGAGAGTAACAGAAGTTTTGATGGTGGACAAATACTGGTGGGTGCCCTTCTTAGATGCAAAAGTGCCAGCATAGATTCCAGGCAGTTCAGTCGAGCATGTTGGGTGAATTCCTCCATGTTCACTGTTGTATAAACACTGAAAATCAACATTGCATCTCCATGTGTACCTGCAAAGGTGGCCTTTGGGGAAAGGCCTAGTTGCTCAGTGGGCACAGCATCTGCTTAGCATGCAAGAAGTTCCTAGTTTCAGTCGCCAGTGGTCTATCCTGGTAGGGATGAGAGGGACTCCTTGACAGGAACCCTGGAGAAGCACTGCCCGCCAAAGTAGACAACACTGAGTTAGATGAACCAGTGGGCTGACTTGGGGCAACCTCTGAAGGTGACTCGGAAACTACAATTAATCCAGAATGTGGCTGGCAGACTGGGGACTGGGAGCAGTCATAATTGATCTACATTGGCTCCCAGTATGTTTCTGTGTGCAATTCAAAGTGTTGGTGCTGAACTTTAAAACCCCAGATGGCTTTGGCCCTGCACTGTACACCTGAAGGAGTGTCTCCACCTCCATCGCTCAGCACAGACACTGAGATCATTGCGAGAAGTGAGATTACAGGGAACCAGGCAGAGGGCCTTCTTGGTGGTGGTGCCTGCCCTGTGCAACACCCTCCTATCAGATGTCAAGGAAATAAACAAGTATATAACTTTTCAGAGATATTTGAAGGCAGCTGTGTTTCGGGAAGCTTTTAATGTTTGATTTTTATGTGTGTGTTTTTGCCTTTCCCTTTCACTCTGTATTTTTGTTGGAAGCTGCTGAGAGTGGCTGGGGCAACCCAGACAGATGGGTGGGGTATAATAATAATAATAATAATAATAATAATAATAATAATAATTGATATACAGTAATGTAATTTCTAGTGTTCATCAGGAGCAGCTATAACTGAGTGTCAGTGCACTTGCTTTTTATGGAGGAGGTCACAGGTTCAATCCCCAACGACATCTGCAGATGGGGCTAGGAAGGAGTCCTTTGCCTGAAACCCTGGAGAGCTGCTGCCAGCCAGTGTGGATGATATCGAGCTAGATGGGTCAAAGGTCTCACTCAATATAAGGCAGCTTTCTATGTGTAGAAACTGGCCTACAGTACAGAGGGAAGGAAATTCACATCCTTTGCTCCTCCTAACTTTTTCTCTAGTCCTTCCTGCCAGTTTGTATTTGGTAACCCAGAAGGGAACATGGTGCTTGGACTGAAAAACTCCCCACGCTCACATCCCAGATGGTGGCTCCTCCAACTCTTCACCTCGGAGAGGAAAGGTGTACAGGTAGTGATTAAACAAGGAGGTGCTGTGGAGTCAGAAGGCTCAGAAAAATGGCAGGGGGATCCCTTCATGGGTGGGATCCCAGGCAGGTGCCCCCCCCAAACTCTGTTCTTGGTGTCTCCTTTTGCTCTCCCCATCCAAGAAAACTTCTCTCTCTTCGCAACATAAGCCATTAAAAGATGATGGAATATCGCTCTTGAAAGATGTCACACGAAAGGTTTTAATTAAATATTGGGTTGGGCGGGGGGGGGGGGGGATTCAGGGCATTGTAATTTAATTCAGCCTTTTAATGGTTTCCTAGCAACTTATCATGCAAATGAGCCACTCCGCTTTCAATCTTGGTCCCTCAGAAAAAAGATGACAGTAAAAGTTTCATTGCAGAACCTCATGAGGGAACAAACAAAGAGAAGGGTCCCCGTCATCACAGTTAAAGCATCTTTTGTGAGAAAACTGCAACAGGCAGGAAAACCTCTGAGGACGATCAAGGGAAGATGGAACAACTCCCCTTTGAGGAAAGTTTGCAGGGTCTGGGACTTTTTAGTTTAGAGGAAAGGCGAGGAAGAGGCAACAAGATGGAAGTTTATAAAATCATCCCCAGCATGGAGAAAGTGGAGAGAGAAAAGTTTTTCTTCCTCTCTCATAACACTAGAACTTGTGGACATCCAGTGAAGGTGAATGTTGGAAGACCCAGAGCAGATGAAAGAAAGTCCTTCATATAATCATAGAATTGGAAAGGACCCTGAGGATCCTCTAGTCCAGCGGTTCTCATCCTGTGGGTCCCCAGATGTTGTTGGACTACAACTCCCATCATCCCTGAGCTCTGGCCTTGCTAGCTAGGGGTGATGGGAGTTGTAGTTAAACAACATCTGGGGACCCACAGGTTGAGAAAGGCTGCTCTAGTCCAACCCCCTGCAATGCAGGAATATGCAGCTGTCCCATACGAGAATCGAACCTACAACCTTGGCACTATCAGCACCACACTCTAACCAACTGAGCTACCCAGGCTTCTTCATGTAGTGCATAGTTAAACTGTGGAATGTACCCGCATGAGGGGCAGCAATGGCCACCAGCTTGAGTGGCTTTTAAAGAGGATTTAGACACATTCCTGGAAGACAATAAGACTATTAACATCTGCTTGCCATGATTGCTATGCCATCAACAGGAGGGGGGGGTGCTCTTGTGCTCTGGTCCTGCTATCTGGCTTCCCATTGGGGCATCTGCTTGGCAGCAATGGAGCATATGCCTGCACTGCCCAGGGTGGGCGCGTTCCCGAGGGGAGAGTGGCATGGAGGGTGCCCTGAGTGGAGGGTGATAGCGGCTCAGGTGCATGGAGCGGCGCAAACGCCCTACAGCTGGGTGCGGAACGAGTCGCCAATGGCGGTCATTCGGCGTGCCACCCATCCGTGACTGCCAAATGTCACCCCCTTCAGCGAAGACACCCGGGGCGATCTGCTGCCACCACACACCCCTTCCTCCGCCCCTGCTGCTTGGCTACTGTGAGAAAAGGATGCTGGACTTTGACCCAATCCAGTATGGTTCTCCATATGGACATCTACTGTCATAGCAGAACCTCCATGCCCAGGAACAGTCTACCTCTGAATACCAATTGCTGGAAATCAGAAGTGAGGATAATACTGTTGCCCTCAGAGGTCCTTCTGGATGGCTTCCCACTGAGACATCCACTGTGAGAACAGGGTGCTGGACTTGATGGGCCACTGGCCTGATTCAGCAGGCTTTTATATTATTATATTATTCTATGTTGTGACTTGAATGCCAGCTGGAAACTGCAGGAGGGGAGAGGGCTCTTGTGCCCAGGTCCAGCTTATGTACTGAGCAACTGCTGGACTTTCAGAGCAAGCTAACAATTCTGTCTCACAAGCCACGGTAAGGAAGCCGTCAGTGGAAGACAATAAGTCTGATACTGAAAAGAGTAATTGCAACCATTGTTGAAAAGCTGGAATGGATTTTTATCATATGCTCTGGGAATATAATAGACCAAACAGATATTGGGGAATAGCAGCAGGAGATATGAATGAAACATTGTGGCTGGAATTGATCCCCCTTCCTTTATTACACCCCCAAACCAAAACAGAACATGGATCCTTTGAAAAGATGCAAGGACGTCCTCCCCATGCAATATTGATTGCAAGAATAATATTTGCAAGTTTCTGGAAAGGAGAGTGAGAGGCAGTGTGAGTTAGTGGTTCACCTAGGACCTAAGGGAGACCAGGGTTCAAATCCCCACAGTTGGCCCTGAAGCTCACTGAGTGTGATGTTGCATGCAAGCAGACTCAAATTGAGTGCTGCAAATTAGATTTCTCCACCTCTAGTTAATAGGACTGGTGTGCAGCTCCCTCCGTAAATTTCCCAGCATTCAAGACCAGTGAGAGTGTTTGGCACAGCAGCCCCCAAAGTCTTCATTGGTATTCTGGAAGTGGTGTTCACTAAGGCTGTTAAGGCCAGTCTCCGTCGCAAAATTTCATCCTTCCCAAGGAAAGACTTAAAAGGCTTCAGGAGAAAAGTTATTAGAGAAGTTTGAACTCACTTATGAGTGATTTACCAAGGCTTCTGATCTCCCCTTTGAAGCTGCGTGTGGATTTGGGGGCTTACTAAGGAGCGGAGACATCTTGCCAACCTGGAGCAGATGCCTGTCAAAGGTTGGCCCAGGAGAAAGACGAGTTCATAGGTGTAAGAACACAAGAACCACCTCTTGTATCAGCCCAGCGCTGTTTTTCTAGGAAAAGAGGTGCTGCAGCTTAACATTAACTTCTCCCTTGTTCTCCTAGAATGGCAATGGTGTCCACTTGAGAGGTGCCATAGCTGAACTCCTGTGAGCTCTGGATGAAAAATAAAATAAAATGCCCTGCTAATGTCCCATGTAGTCCAGCATCGTGTCCTCACAGTGACTAACCAGATGGCCATTCTGGGAAACTAGTGAGCAGGACCTGAGCATAAGAGTCCCAAGGGTCATCTAGTCCAACCCCCTGCAATGCAGGAATCCCAGCTAAAGCATCCATGACAGGAGACCATCCATCCTCTGCTCAAAAACTTCCAATGAAGGAGAACCCACCACCTTCCAAGGAGTCCCCAGTAAAATTGCTCTTCCCATCAGAATGTTCTTCCTGATGTTTAGTTAGAATCTCCTTGTGGCATTTGCCTCCTAGGATGGGTCAAGGAAAGGGTTAAAATGGATGTGATGTGATTGGCCAGTGTGAATGCAAGGGGGGGGGGAGTAAAAGATAGAGTGGGAGGTTTTGAAAAGTCAGTTGAGGTTTGGGAGCTGGGAGTTGAGGATTGTCAGTTGGGAGTTGAGGCTTGGGTGTTGGAGAAGGAAGAGGGTCGAATAGGCAGTGGGTTGGTCGATTTGTATTGTGAGAGAGTGAGAGGAATTGTTAGGGAGTTAGATAGGTAGTTGGGAATAATTCAGTTTGAAGTTGTTAGGAACTAAGATTTAAGAAACTGACAAGAGAAAAATAAACCGAAACCATACGCTTATTCCTGCACTTAAAAATAAACTTGATTATTAGTTTATGTTAACAACTGTCTGGACTCCGTGTGTCCCCGTGAGAAGAAGAAGAGGAGTTTGGATTTGATATCCCGCCTTTCACTCCCCTTCAGGAGTCTCAAAGCGGCTAACAATTTCCTTTCCCTTCCTCCCCCACAACAAACACTCTGTGAGGTGAGTGGGGCTGAGAGACTTCAAAGAAGTGTGACTGGCCCAAGGTCACCCAGCAGCTGCATGTGGAGGAGCAGGGAATCGAACCAGGTTCACCAGATTACGAGACTACCCCTCTTAACCACTACACCACACTGGCTCTGCTGCACACCAGTCCTATTAACTAGAGGTGGAGAAGCGGGGTGGTGGCAGCGAAGAAAGCAACCGCAGTGGTGGCACAGGGTCAATAGACCGAGAAACGTGATCGCCACACTCCTTTCTTGTAACTTGAAGCCATTGGTTTGGGAGGGCAGCCATCTGCTTGATCATTTTGTTTCTCCATTTTCTAAACCTCCCTCAACTCTATAATATCCTTTTTGAGGTGGTATGACCAGAACTGTACACAGTGGTATCATAGTGCTTTAAATATATGGTACCAATGGGGTATTAATGTTCACCCACACTACCAAACAGTAAAGGAAGTGGTTGTGGAAGACAAAAGTAGTTGCTCCCAGATGTTGGAGGTCCCTCCCAAGAGAAGCCAGACTGGCTCCCTCCTTGCTGTCTTTCTGCCGGCAGGTGAAAACTCTTGTTCCAACAAGCTTTGGGGAACTGTTTTTAATTCAAGGGCTGGTGCCAAGCTGTTTTTATTGCAATCATTGATATGGTTAAAACATATTTTATAACTGTATATAGTTTTAATTCTATTAATGTTTAATTGCTTTTTAATGATTGTCCCCCCCCCCCCATGTTTTTAGTGGTTCTTATTCCCCGCGACGGGGTGAGCTCCCGTTGCTCGGTCCCTGCTCCTGCCAAGCTAGCAGTTCGAAAGCACGTCGAAGTGCAAGTAGATAAATAGGTACCGCTCTGGCGGGAAGGTAAATGGTGTTTCCGCGCGCTGCTCTGGTTCGCCAGAAGCAACTTAGTCCTGCTGGCCACATGACCCGGAAGCTGTACGCCGGCGCCCTCGGCCAATAAAGCGAGATGAGCGCCACAATCCCAGAGTCGGTCACGACTGGACCTAATGGTCAGGGGTTCCTTTACCTTTTTATTTGTATCTGTAAGCCGCCTTGCATTCCGTCAGGAAAAAAGGCGGGGTATAAATAAATAATAATCATTATTATTAATACACTGATGTGAGGACAAACCACATTGTGACAACTGACCCCATTCACAATTTCCAAGTTCTCCCCCGCCCCAATATCCTTTCTTTGGTCCTCCTTTGCTGCTTGTTATCCTCAGAAATTCAGGACATGGAAGGGCGCAGAGAGGATAAATTGCCCAGCTATTATGGCAAAGCCATTGATGAACTTGCTCCGTGACATTCAAAGGAAATCCCTCCTCAAATCATGAAAAAGGTTTGCCACTGGGGGATTTTAATAAATCCATTTAATTAAGAGATATGTTTTAAAATTAAATTATGATGAATGGCATTAAATCCCTTCTCCATCAAACAGAGCTGTGAGGCAGTGGGTGTCAACGGCTTGACTTTCAAATTTATGTCCCCCCCCCCCAAAAAAAAATTGTCTTGGAAGGACGAGATTCAGATCATTAATTACCAAATACAAAAGGAATGGTTTCATTTATTGCCTTGAAATCCTCCTTTTCTGGCTTGCCTGAACCTACTATGGGGACATGCTTTGAAATGTTTGATATTGTTACAGGCAGTGTTTTTTTCTCCCCTGGTAGTACTCAATGTTATGCAGTACCGACACCTTTCCCCCCCTTCTTCAAATCTTGCAGTAAGGTAAGTGGAGGATGGGGAGAGCAAGCAAGCAACTGTGGCCAAAAGTGGGGTTGCCAAAAGCAGCAGCAGCAGCAGGAAGAGGAGTTCACAGCATTGACACCTCAGGAGGGACTAACACGCCTTAGAGGCATAGAATTGGACTTAGAATCATCCTAAGCAACAGTGGAATGTATGCTACAGCTACCTGGGCCAGGTGCATGGGGGGCAGGATGCTGAGGGAGCACACCTGACCTGGGAGTGGAGCTGTGACTGGGCACGAGAACCCTGCCTCAGCAGCATGTTTGCACATTGGCGTCCAGCTGAGGAGAGGGATGGCGAATTTTCTGCCAACTCTTCTCTCTCCACCCCTGGATCAGGCACACCGGAGCCAGGTTCTGATGAGGGAGCCTGTTGTGGTGGCACCTGGTCATGCCCATAAAAAAAAAGCACCCAGAGCCATAGCCCCCTCAGCCCCCCATGCTAAGCCACTGATCCTAGGCTCCACTCCCATGTCTCTGTGTAACAGCCTGCTCCAGTCAGCCAGCATGGCTGTTGCCCTTCAGCCCCTGCATGGAGTTATGCCCACTTGTTCCAGCTTGCCAATATCCTTGTTAAATTGTGGCACCCAGAACAGGACACAATACTCCAGGTGTGGTCTGACCAAGGCAGAAATGAGCGGGACCAGGGCTTTTTTCAGCCGGGACTCTTCGGAACTCAGTTCCATTACCCCTCAGGTGGGTGTTGTTGCCATTCTAAGAGAACAAGGGCTGCGTTCATGGTGAGTTCTGGCACCTCTTTTTCTAGAAAAATAGCACTGAGCGAGACTATAACTTCCCTTGATCAGGATGCTATACTTCTGTTGATGCAGCCTAGAATAGCATTCGTCTTTTGTGCTGCTGCATCACACTGCTGACTCATGTGAAGCTAGATCCTTTCATATGTACTACTGGCAAGCTTTTTTTATCATGACAACACAGAAACAAAATCTCAAGCAAACGTGATCAAAGGAAACAGATTTGAAAGTAATAAGAGCAGCAGAGCTTTAAGTAAGAAGTGAAGAAGGCGTTTTGCTCTAGGCTCTCACCTGGTCAATTGAAAATAAGTAATCAACATGCTCAATGACAGGGACTGGACTGAGGAAGAATGGTGGGAACTGCCCCCCCCTCTTTCTGAACCTTCCTGAGAAGAGGAGGACAGTATAGATTTAGAACAGTGGTTTGCAGAAGGTCATGGTTCAGAGGCTGCAGAGGGGAGAAGCTGGGAGATATTGGGAGAGCAGCAGGAAGAAGAAGCACCAGGGGAGAGACAGCTGACAGATTCAGTGTCTTTGGAAAGCATTCCTGACCGCCCACCCCCCAGGACCTTGCATGCATTGAGAGCAGTAGAACAGAAAGCTCAGAGGCAGAAAGCACAGATCAGCCAGTGCAGGGATGACGTAGAATAGGAGAGATGGAGGCAGTGGGACTTAACTTGGAGCAACACCAATAGCTGAGAGTCGGCATCATCCATCTCTCTCTGTGAATAGTGAATAAAATACCATTGTAAGAACTTCTTGTTTTCCCATTTCTAGCTGCCAGCCGTGAGGGAAGGGGATCAGATTCCCTGAAGCCTGACACTCAGAGGGACCCACCTCCAGCGACCCTCTGTGCCCCCAAGTAATTCCACTGCCCCAGGAGGTGCTACTGCCCACTTTGAGAACCACTGCTCTAGCACAGGAACTCATGTGCTAGTGGACAGTGAACAATGGACACAGCCCTGTGGTTCAGTGATCTGGTCTTGAATGCCCTTTGAACCACCCCCTGCACTACCCACATCAGAAGCACCACCAGTAAATTTTCTAGTTAGTCCAAAAGGTGCTGATTTATTAAGCCAACTATATTGCTGTACATATTTAAGACCCTGAATGGGGGGCCACTAGGGGGCGCATTGGAAGATGGCCGACAATACCATCTCTCCGACCCACACAGGGTAATTAAGAGGCTGTTATGGGAGTAGGCAGCCTCCCTTGTTGCCCCAAGGAAATGGGGAACACTGCCCTTGCCTGCTGTGCCCATAAATCACCCCCTAATTTGAAAGAAGGGGGTGAGGGCCCTAGGCAGAATGCCCCCGTGTGGACCTCGGCTCTCCTGGACGCTGTCTCTGATCGCGCACTAGTTGCAGCAATTTGGAATAATTAATTACAAAAGAAGCAAATGTACATATTTCAAGTGAAGAAGGGGAGTGAAGTCTGCTAATTTAAGTGACCTCTGCAAAAGAAGACGACGGGCTGGAGAAACAGGAATATTTTACGATGAAGATACACCATGAAGATACACAACGGGGCTGAATGGGGGGGGGGACCTTTTTTACTTTCCTTCTATGTGATTTACAAGAACCCCTCCTCATTAGAACCATTGGTTGAACTGACCCAAGCAGGATGATTAAGGTCTGTGTGGAGATAAACTTTAACCAAAAGTATGCTTTATGGAGACCGAGAAGCAATAAGAGCTTTTGGGAATAGCGCAGCAATTAATTCGGAGTCGCCATCTTGCCAAAGGATTTATACCTAGGAGGAAGAACGTATTTGTTTTCAGACTGCATTCCTAGTGAATCTCCTCAGAGGTTTTGAGAAAGGAGGCAGATTGGTGAAGATTAATGACGCTAAGACTATTTTGATGTATGGAAGTGATGTTATATGGAAAACGTCTGGATATGGCTACTGGATAAAAAAAAAATATCCACGCAGGATTACAAACTGTTCTAACCAGCTTGTGGAGACTATCAGAGGTCACAAAGAGAAAGGAAAAATATATGAAAATAACAACAAGAGATGTGGAAAAATAATAAGAAAGGACTGGATAGTACTGTGAACATCATAAGGTTAGATTTGTGGACATTAAAACAGCAGTAAGAAGCAAGAAGTTGATTGGATCCATTCGGAACCCCCAACAAAAATTTAAAATTCGGCTGTGTAATTTGGAATTTATGTAATTTGGTTTGATTTGATGTGATTGGTCGGTTAATAAAAAATTATTCTTAAAAAAAAAAGAAAGACCCTGAATGACGCTGGAGGGAGGTAGTGAGAGAAACCAGCACAAGATGGAGAAGAAAGGGAGCCTTGTCACACAGAGATAAAGTAATTATTGTTTCATTAAAGATGGATGGCAACATGCTGCTGCCCTCCTGAGTAATGGCTGCCGTGACACCTTCATACCAAATGAGGAATAAGCTTCCTTGTGGCCCTTCCGATTGGACTCTGGAGTGTGTTCCCGGTCGACTGGTGGAGAAAACCACAGGGATGCTTCCACCCCTGAAAGGTCAGCCTAAAATATTCAAGAGCTGAAGGTCACACATTTGTGGAGAAAGGCCATTGTCAGCCCAGAATACATTACAAAGTCATTATCCCATCCTGCCTCCTCAGAGCGAGCACAGCACACTGGCTGGTGGCCAACTAGGCAGAGCAGGCTGTCAAAAAACATCAATCCAGCAACAAAAGGTGTTACCATTAGTATATAAAGTCCTTAACAACTTGGGACCAGTTTACCTATGAGATCACCTCTCCCCATATATGCCCACCCACCTGCTTCAGTTGGTGGAACGGGCACTGTTACAGGTGCCACATAATACTCATTCCACATTTGTAAGAACTCCATCTTTTAGCATGGCAGCACCTACACTCTGGAACCCCCTTGACATTAGGCATGTGCCTTCTCTGTATTCTTTTCGGCACCTGCTAAAAAACATTTTGTTTAGACAAGCCTATGTTTAGAAGTTGTTGTGAGTTTTCAATCTGTTTTAGCCTATTGCTATTTTAACATTTTGTATATCTTAAATTATTGTTGTTACCTTTTCTTAGTGACAAGAAACCCTCAATGTGTGTGGTTCCTTGGGGTTATGTTTTATCCCCTATGCTCTTTAACATCTACATGAACCTACTGAGTGCGGTTTTCCAGAGGTTTGGAGAACATTGTCAGCAATATGCTGATGACACACAACTCTACCTTTCCTTGGCACCTGCAGGTGAGGCAGTGGATGTGCTGGACAGTCGTCTTGCCTTGGTAATGGACTGGATGAGAGCCAACAAACTAGAGCTCAATCCCAATAAGACGGAGGCACTCTTAGCGGGCAGTTCCCTAGACTGAATGGCGGGGAGGCTGCCTTCTCTTGATGGGTGAATGAATGAATGAACTTTATTACGGTTACAGACCAGAATATGGGGTTACATTACGTCTGAAGGAGCCAGTATGCAGCTTGGGGGTACTCCAGGATCCATTGCTGACATTTGAGGCTCAGGTGGCCTCAGCGGCACAGAGTGCCTTCCATCTGTTCTGGCTGGTGGCCTAGCCCTATCTGGACAGGAATAGCCTAACTTCTGTTGTCTATGCTCTGTAACCTCTAGGTTAGTTTACTACAATGTATTATGTGTGGGGCTGCCTCTGAAGAGGGTTCAGGAAATTCAGGTAATGCAAAATTCAGTGGCTGGGTTGCTCACTGGGGCAAGACAGTTTGAGCATACAGTATTACACTGATCCTGGCCTGACTGCAGTGGCTGCCAATTAGTTTCAGGGTACTGTTTGAAGTGCTAGTTTTGACCTATAAAGCCTCAAACTACTCAGGACTGCAATACCTTAAGGACTGCTACTCTCCATAGGAATCTACCTGGACCCTGAGATCATCCTTTCAGGCCCTTCTTTGTGTGCCTCTTCCACGGGATGGCAACAAGAGAACGGGTCTTTTCTGTGGTGGCTCCCCATTTGTGGAATGCTCTCTCCGGGGAGGTTCAGCTGGTGCCTTCATACACCTTTAGTCGCCAGTCAAAAACATTGCACGTCTCTCCTTCCATCCCCTTAGGGATACAGATGGTGCTGTGGTCTAAACCACCAAGCATTTTGGGCTTGCTGATTGCAAGGTCGGCAGTTCAAATCTGCATGATGGGTGAGTTCCCATAGTTGAATTTGACTGGACTGGACTTCACTGTTCAGGGGTCCTTTACCTTTACCTTTCCTCTGATAAAAACCCCTAAGCATTATTTAAGCAGTGAGCTTCCTTTGCTATATTCTCTCCCTCTCTGCAATACCGACATCCCAGAAAGTTGTTGTTTGTTCAACTTTTAAGGGTTTGTGAGGGCAAAGGAGCATCCTGGGTGTGTGGGTGGTGCAGTAGGCAGCTTGCTGAAGTGTGTGGTAATGTGGATTATGTGTTGCTTTTCCACCCACCCCCAGACTCAGACCATCCCGGTCTTTTTTTCTGGAGTGCATTTGGCTTACAAGCTGGGAGGATGTTCTTGTCTGCAAGACAACATCATGCATGACAAGAAACAGACAAAAGCACCAATCTCTAAAAATTGCTGCCTTAAATTGTACAGTAGGGTAGAAGGACAACTGCACATCTGTCTGGAGTAAACAGTAAGAGGTGATTAAACAAAAAACCTTGATGGTTTAAGGGGCAGCTAATATCACAGATGACAGAATTGGGATTCAAGATGACCTTAACAGATTGGAGATCTGCGCCAAAACTAACTAAATGAATTTTAAAAGGGAAGGCCCAGCCCTGGTGCAGCTTCCCAGGAGATGCCTGATTGTGGCCCCTCAAAAAAAAATGTCCCCAGGGCCATGCCCCCCAACCACCACACTACGCCACTGGGGGGTTGGACTAGATGACCCTTGGTGTCCCTTTCAACTCTACAATTCTATGACTCTATGAGAGTTAAGGTTCTCTCTCCTGTTTACTCAAGCTCCAGAAATCTGGAAAATTGGGGGCTTAGGCTGCTGCCTTCACAGATGTGCCCTGGATTACTATGCGGGGCTCAGCCATTCTCTTAGGAGTTGAATAATAATATAAAAGATTCTGTGTTTCAACTATTAGGTAGTCGATGTAGTCATGTTCCATTATACAGCTTCCCAGCGCCCTGAAACTCATTAAATCTAGTTTTAATAATGGCCTGACATTAAATCAACATACAGGCGCTGTCTTATTAAAGTGAAATTAAATCATTCACCTGAGACATTTAATTGTGAGCAATTTCTTTTTCCCAAGGTGCCAAACAATTTAGGGACTTTATTAGGATCGCCGTCTGTCTTCTCCTCCATTTCCTGACCTGTCTCTCTGTCTTCTCCCATCTCTTCAAATTAACTTAGCTGCTTGCACTGAACAGAGGTGTTGGGCTCTAACGTACAATGCCCCTGTGGGGAAAGGTTGCAGCATTTGAGGCTTTGTAATTTAGAGAAAAGGCGATGGAGAGGCAACATGAGGGAAGTTTATGAAATTACACATGGCATGGAGAAAGGGGAGAGAGAAAGGTCCCCCCCCCCATAACACTGGAACTCAGGGCCATCCACTGAAGCTGAATGATAGAGCATTCAGGATAGACAAAGAAAATCCCTTCTTCACACAGCATATAAACTGTGGAACCTGCTGCCACAAGAAGGAGCCTTAGCCATCAATTTGGATGGCTTTAAAAGAGGGTCAGACAAATTCATGCTAGATAAGGTTATTTGGGACTATGAATAACAATGGTTCTACCTCCAGTGTTGCTCATTAGGAGACTCCCTCTACCCCCCTTCCATTGCTACAATTCACAGTGTGGTTTAACAGTCCCTCTGCCCAGGGAACTCTGGGAAATGTAGTCCAGCAAGGGGAAATAGGGGTTTCCTAACAAATCAAAGGGATGTGGGTGGAGCTGCAGTCTAAACCACTGAGCCTAGGGCTTGCCAATCAGAAGGTCCAAATCAGAAGGTTCAAATCCCCGCGACGGGGTGAGCTCCCGTTGCTCGGTCCCAGCTTCTGCCAACCTAGCAGCTTGAAAGCACGTCAAGAGCAAGTATTGATTCATTTTTCTGCATTGTTTACCCTGTTGTGTACACTGCAAAATCCAGGAAGGTCCATAGATACAGAGCAACCTGTTTTGCATGCAGAATATCCTAGGTTAAATCTTCAAAGGTATCTCCAGGTATGCTGGGAAAAGACTCCTGCCTGACACCTGCTTATAGACAGTGTAGACATTCCTGAACTAGATGGACCATTGGCGTGACACAATATAAGGCAGCTTCTTATGTTCCTATTTAATCCATGAGGACTAGAGTCTTAGGGGAAGGACCCAGGCTTAGGGGTAGAGCAAATGCTTTGGATGCAGAAGGTCCCAGTTTGGAACCAAAAAAAGACATCTGCAGGTTGGTCTGGGAAAAGACTCCCTGGCTGAAACCCTGGCAAGCTGCTGCTGCTAGTCAGTGTAGACAATACTGAGCTAGATAGATCAGTAGTCTATCTAGAGCATCCGCCTTGCAAGCCGAAAGTCCCAGGTTCAATCCCTGACAGCATTCCCAGGTAGGGCTTGGGAAAGAATCTCTGCCTGCAACTCTGAAGAGCAGGTGCCAGTCAATGCCAACAACACTGAGCCAATGAACCAAGGATCTGCCTAAGTGTAAGAAAGCTTTCTCTGAAATACACCAGCAAGGCTCTCCTCTAAGACTCATGTGTGAGAACTAAGTGTTCTCTCAGCTATTTCTCTCATGGGCTGGCCACATGGCTTTTATCTCCTTTCCAACATAAAAGCAAACTATGCCTCCATGCCAAGAAGCATCTCCTGTGATCACGGCCATTATCTCCAGCTCCCCGCCCATCAAGCCCACAGCATGATCCTCCCTACCACCAGAGCCAATTAATCCTCCTCTGGGTGCCAGCCATTCAGCGATAAACAGGAGCTGTACATCTCCATTAAAGGATAATACAAGGCCATTAAACTTGTTTTTAGCTCTTGCTGTTCAATTATCATCAGCATTTAGGTACCTTGGCCTTGAGTCTGCAAATACAACCCTCCCTCCAAAAAAACACACACACAAGAACAAAAATGACTCCCAAGCATAGCTAAGGGATTTCAAAATGATACACGAAAATACGGCTCACTTTTGAGCTAGTGGGGGTTCCTTGCCTGGTGCCTCCCACAACTCCTTTGCATCCAGCCAGTCCCTGACAGGTTCCACAGGTCAGACAGGTCAAAATTACAATACGTCAATCAGAGCATTTTGCGAATTACAGATCTTGCACCTTCCAGGCAGAATTTTCATTTGGTATTGACATTCTGAACAGTTTTCGCAAGTTACCTTCACATGTCAGCTTGAGTGATCAACAGGGTTGGTACGTCCTGTTCATTGGACAGTCTGGGCAAACATCATTATTTGTGTTATCAGTCACCTCCATTAGGTTCCATTGTATTGGAGAAACCCTGCCTGAACACTCCCCCAGAGGAGCTGCAGCCTACGTGTGACCTCACACTCCAGGGATTATGGCAGCAGCAGTTTCCCAGGACACAATAGTATGCATGTGATTTCGGAAGTTCATTTGACAGAATTACAGTGGTGCCTCGCAAGACGAAATTAATCTGTTCTGCGAGTCTCTTCGTCTTGCAGTTTTTTCGTCTTGCGAAGCACGGCTATTAGCGGCTTAGTGGCTATTAACGGCTTAGCGGTTTGGCGGCTTAGCGGCTATTAACGGCTTAGCGGCTTAGTGGCTTTAAGAAAAAGGAAACAAACTCGCAAGAACTCGCCCGACATTTTGTATTGCGAAGCAAGCCCATAGGGAAATTCGTCTTGCGAAGCACCTCAAAAAACAAAAACTCTTTCGTCTAGCGAGTTTTTCATCTTGCGAGGCATTCGTCTTGCGGGGCACCACTGTAGTCATTTACAAACGATTTCATACAGTATTCCATTCACAAGTACACAATTTCTGTAGCAAAACCAGTTTAATTAACTGTTTCTGGTTGAAATAGAAAGCCTCCATACCCTGCTGTGCTGCTTGCTACATTTTCACAGCAAGTGGTCCCATTCATAAAGTCCAGCAGTATTACCTGCTATTACAGCAGCCCAGCCATTAGGTGTGCTATGGCACAACAACTCTGACAGCAGAGGTTTGGACATCTTGTCCCATTAAATTTTAAAGTCCTGTTGGGTGCGAGCCTTTACTGAGGATTCCGTTAAGGTTTTTGGGGTTGTGTGTGTGATGTTGTGCTTTGAAGGAGACATGTAGGTGCATTTATGGCTTTGTACCTGTGAAGAGGTAATGGGGTTTTGCACTTAGGATCACACTCATCTATCACTACCCTCCTCTACAATAATGAGAACATAAGAAGAGCCTGCCTGGGTCAGGCCAAAGTGGCCTGAAACACAATAGAGAAAGCAGGACTCAAGCACAATAATAATTTTAAAAATTTACTTCCCTCAAAATTCCCACAGATGGCTTGCTTTACCTCAAAAAAGAAACTGGAAAGGGTTAAGAAAAGGGCACCCAAAAAGATCAAGGTGTCATGGCCCTATGAGAAAAAGGCGCATTTGGGACTTTTTAGGTTAGAGAAAATGCAACTAAGAAGTGACATGATAGAAGTTTATAAGATTAGGCAGGGTATGGATAACGTGGAAAGAGAAAGGTTTTCCTCCCTCTCTTAGAACACTAGAATTCATAGACACTCAGTGAAGCTGAATGCTGGAAGATTCAGGACAAATAAAAGAAAGTGTTAGGAGAGCTTGCAGCTTGGGTGAATTAGACTGAAATAACTACTTACAGTTCCTGGAGTTCAAAGGGCTTATTCATGCAGGAACTAATTACAGAATGAATGGAAAAGAGACAGAGAAACAGCAAACATCTTTTATCAGCAAATTGGGCAAGGAAAAACAAAATGGTTCAGCCATTTTAGGATTGGAGTTAAGTTAAACACAAGGGCTACAAGGAAGTGCTGGATAGATAGCTACACAAACAGTGACCTCATATGGTTTAAAGTAATACATTAACTAGAAGTTCAGAAGAAGGAAATGTGCTTGCTTTTCTTCAACAGAAAGTCCTTCTTCATGCAGCACGTAGTTAAACTATGGAAATGCCTTCAACAGGAAGCAGTGGTGACTACCAAGCTAGATGGAGGAGAAGTCTTTGGGTGGCTACTAGCCATGATGGAGGCTATGCCCTACTTCCACAGAGCTAGCAGTGTTTCTGAATATCAGTTGCTGCAAACCACAGGAGGGGTTATTGCACTCAAATTCTGTTGCAAGTCCAGGTTTCCCTTTGGGGCATACTACTGGCCACAGTGAAAACAGAATGCTGGACTAGATGGACCATTGGCTTGGGCTCTTCTTGGGTTTTGACTTTATCCATGAATCCACAGATTACAGGAAGCCGAGTAGAAGAAAGTGTAGCAGCATCTCTTAGCTCTTACCGGCTCAGTCTTCTTGGGTGTTGAATGATTCAATGACTAATATAGCTGAAAGCTTTTGAGGTTTGCAACATTTGAAGCAAGCACATTACATTGGCATAAATATAATAAAAGGGATTCACAATTTATGGCTTACAAAATTGTTGCAGGGTATCTGCTAACCATTCTGATCTCCCCACCTCTGCATTGTATGTAAAAAGCCCAAATTTCAACCCTTGGCAGCATCTGCAAGTAGGCCTGGTAAATGTTCTCAAATTATACTAGTGAAAAAAGCATACAGAAATGCATTATATTAATTAAAGCTGCAGAGGAAAATGTGGATTTCCATGAGGGAATTTTTTTTTTCTGGAAATGTTCCTTTCAATTATCTGCCATCTGAACTGGAGCAAAAAATGATGACATTTGATTGTTACTTATATTTTTTTCTTTTTTTTCTGTAACCTTTTAAAAAAAAATCCTAATAAAAATCTATATAAAAAATAATAATGATGTAACAGACAAGCAAACTTGCCTCTACATTCATAAATGGGTAATATTTCTCTTCCTTATTTAACCTTGTTATAAATACATCTGTAATTAACTGCAGGGAGGAATTATTCCCAGGGCTTCATTACAGTAGGCGTGGGAGGAGTACATTTGTTCTCACATACATCAGGAAATCTTATTATTTATTAAGCTTATTAAGGCAATTGCCTTATACTAATCATCTCCTAGGTGATTCACAATAAATTTTTCTATTACAAGTAGAACTTCTCCAATCTTGCCTCCTTCGTCAGGATTTCTTTGATGACTGAGAAGTGTGGAAGGTGCTCTGCATTTAAGCAACAATAGCAAGCTGCACAAAAATAAGATGGGAGACACCTGGCTTACCAGTAGTACATCTGAAAGGATCTGGGAGTCTTAATGGACCATAAACTTAACGTGAGCCAACAGTGTGATGCAGCAGCAAAAAACACCAATGCTATTCCAGGCTGCATTAGGAAAAGTATAGTGTCCTGTTTAAGGGAAGTAATAGCCTCACTCTATTCTGCCTTTGTCAGAATACACCGACAGTCCCAAATTCCAGGAAAGATATTAACAAGTTGGAACATGTGCAGAGGTGGAAGCAACTGCTTGCACTCTGGACCCTTGATCTTGGCAGATAAATACTAGAAGGGAGGGGACAACTGATTGGGCCAGGGAGCCAGCGGTGGTCCTTGCCTGCTTGAAGGAGACAGTGATAAAACCACTCTTCAAGAAACCCTCCCTGGATTTAGAAAATCTAAGTAACTACCAGCCAGCTGCCACTCTCTGCTTCTTGGGCAAGGTTGTTGAGTGGGTGGTCAAACCAAATATAGGCACTCTTGGAGGAAACTGATTTTCTAGATCCATTTCAATCAGAGTTTATGCCCAGTTTTGGTACAGGAGCTGCTTTGGTAGCCCTGCATGACCACCTCTGTTGGGAGAGAGACAAAGGAAATATGTCCCTGTTAATTCACCTTGACCTCTCAGCAGTTTTAGATACTATCAACTATGGGATCCTTCTGGAGCAGCTTTCTGAGTTAAGGGTGGATGGCACCACTTTATGGTGGTTCTGGTCCATAGCTGTCAACTTTTCCCTTTTCTTGCGAGGAATCCTATTTGGAATAAGGGAATTTCCCTTTAAAAAAGGGAAACGTTGACAGCTATGTTCTGGTCCTACTTGGATGGTTGTTTCCAGTGGGGAGTGTTCTTCAGCCATGTGAAGCCTTCAATGTGGGGTTCCTCAGGGTTAAATTTTCATCACTCATGCTCTTTAACATCTACATGAAGCGACAGAGTGGGGTCATCCAGAGTTCTGGATTTGTAGAATCACAGTTAGAAGGGATCAGAGTGGTCATCTTGTCCAGCCCCCTGAAATGCAGGAATATTTTGCCCAGTGTGGGGCTCAAACCCCACAACCCTGAGATTAAGAGTCTCATGCTCTACTGACTGAGCTATTCAGGCAGTTCTGGAGTACGTTGTCATGAATATGCTGATGACACACAGCCCTACCTAACATCTGCAGGTGTAGCAGTGGATGTGCTGGACTGTTCTTTTGCCTTGATAATGGACTGGATGAGAGTCAATAAACTGAAGCTCAATCCAGATAAGGCTGATATGGGAAAATCCAACCTCACATCCGTTGCACAGCTGAGTCATTTACTGACTAGCAACAATCAGTGACACCCAAGAATTCCTTAAAAGTAAAGTTTTATTTCTTGCTTGAGCAGGAAAGCTTACAGCAAGTAATCAGGAAAGCAATCAAAAGCTGGAACACCAATCTCTGCTTCCATATAGCTTTTATAGTCATATAGGTTAGACATGCAAGATACTCAGTTTAACCGCAAAGACAGATGCTTCCATACCTCAACTAAGTCATGGCCTAGCACACTTCTAAAACTCCCCTTTACACACCCTTGTGATTTGCTCTTTCTCTGTTGCTCTCGTCAGCTTGCATTTCAGCATGATTAATAAATGATTATGAAGTATCAGAATGGTGTCTGTCACCTGATACAAGATGGTGTTCGTCTTGCTTAAACTGCAATAAAGATAGAGGTGGTCTTGCTTCAGTTACAAGACTGTTAGTGGGTGGTTCCCTACATAGGATGGATGGGAGGTTGCCTGCCCTTGATGGGGTTGCACTCCTTTTGAAGGAGGGAGAATGCAACTTTGGGATCCATTGCAGTTGCTTGAGGCTCAGGTGGCCTTGGTGGCACAGAGGGCCTTCCATCACCTTCAGCTGGTGGCCCAGCTGCACTCCTGTCTGGACAGAGATAGCCTAACTTCTGCTGCCTATGCTCTGATAACCTCTAGGTTAGATTAATGCAACACGTTACATATGGGGCTGTTTTTGAAGACGGTTCAGAAACTTCAGCTGGTGGAGAATTTGGTGATTCACTGGGGCAAGATGGTTTGAGCATATTACAACAAACCTGGCCTGACTGCGCTGGCTGCTGATTAGTTTCCAGGCCCATTTCAAAGTGCTGGTTTTGATCTATAAAACCTTAAATGGCTCAGACTGCAATACCTCAAGGACTGCATCTCTCCATATGAACCTACTCAAAGATAATAATCTGAACCTCTTATTCATGTGCCTCCTCCATGAGGTCTGGAGAGTGGTAATACTAGAAAGGGCCTTTTCTGTAGTGGCTCCCAGCTTATGGGATGCTCTCCTCAGGGAGACTTGCCTGGCACCTTCACTACATATTTTTAGGCAGCAGACAAAAACATTCCTCTTCTCCCGGGCCTTTGGCTATTTAAACAATCTATGAAGGGCAATATAGAAATATTATTATTATAATAATAATAATAATAATAATAATAATAATAATAGAAGATGGTCTAAAGCAGTGGTTCCCATTGGGGGGGGGTCCACACCCTCAGTTCCATAAACTCACCTGCTGTGCCCCCTACACTACACTATAAAAAGCATTGCTCAGAATAGCAGTTTGCACAACCCACCAACAAAGGTAAAACAGTAACAGAAAAATAGAAATCTGTCTTGGGTTGTATTTCACTGTAAATCTCCTTAATCTGCAGTTCTGGAAAGAATGCATAAACAGAACCTCAGCTACTCTCAAAAATTCACACATTTCCGAATTTTGTGATGCAGTTCTCAAACTCCCTCCCAAAATGTGTACTTTAAAAAAATTGGACAAACTGCCTCCCAAAAGGAACGAGTTAAGAAAAACAGAGTACTGTGGTGCATTATATTATATGATTTGCAAAAGCAGAGAGAGAAGACAAAATTGATCTGTGCCTCCATGGACAGCTGTGATTCCAGAATGACTCCCAGGCTGTGCACCTGGTCCTTCAGGGACACAGCTACTCCATTCAGGACCAGAGAGTCCCCATCCCCCACCCACCCCCTGTCCCCCCAAAACAGGGGGGCGATGTCAGGATTCAACCTCAATCTGTTGGTTGCCATCCATCCTCCAACCGCCTCCAGACACTCACACAGGACCTTCACTGCCCTCACTGCTACTGATTTAACAGAGAGGTAGAACTGGGTATCATCCGCATATTGATGAACACGCAGCCCAAACCCCCTGATAATCTCTCTCAGTGGCTTCATATAGATGTTAAAAAGCATGGGGGCGGGGAGAGGACAGAACCTTGAGGCACCCCACAAGTGAGAGCACAGGGGACTGAACACTTATCTCCCAACACAACTCTCTGGACATGGCCCAGGAGGAAGGAGCAGAACCACTGTATAACAGTGCCCCCAACTCCTAGTCCCCCCCAAGGTGGTCCAGAAGGATGCCATGATTGATGGTATCTAGCAGAACTAGGAAGCAGCTCTCACCTTTGTCCCTAGCCCGCTGGAGATCATTGACCAGAGCGTCCAAGGCAGTTTCAGTCCCATGGTGAGGTCTGAAACCTGATTGGAAGGGATCCAAATGGTCCGCATCCTTCTGGTGTGCCTGGAGTTGTTCCACAACCACCCGCTCAATCACCTTGCCCAAGAATGGAAGATTTGAGACTGGGTGATAGTTGGCCATATTGGCTGGGTCTAAAGATGTTTTTTTAAGAGGTGGTTTAATGACCACCTCTTTCAGTGGGTCTGGAAAGGCTCCCTCACAGAGGGAAGCATTCACCACCCTCCAGAGCCCATTGACCAGCCCTTCCTGGCTCGCTTCTATGAGCCAGGATGGACAAGGATCAAGAAGACAGGTGGTTGGTTTCACTCATCCAAGCAGCCTGTCCACATCCTTGGAGGTAACAGATTGGAACTGATCCCATATAACTAGTTATGTTAAGACTCCAGCACTCTCCCACCCCAGCCCTGCTCCCATGGTGGAGTCTACCTCCTTCAAAATCTGCAAAAAAATTGCAAAAGCATTGCAGGAGATCTTGGGGTCCCTACCAGGCCCCGATGACAAAGGTGGTTCTGATAGATTGCAAACTACCTGAAAGAGTCTCCTGCTACTATTTTCTGCAGATGCAATAGAGGCGGTGAAGAAGGTCCTCTTTGCTGCCTCTGCCACTTGGTAGGCTTGACATTGAGCTCTAACCTGTGTCTGGTCAGATTCGGAATGAGTTATCCGCCACCGGCGCTCTAGCTGTCTCAATGATTGTTTCATCACCCTCAGCTCCAGGGAAAACCACGGGGCTGTCTGGGCTCCATGCAGTTGGAGAGGGCGCTTTGGAGCCAGACAGTCAAGAGCCCTGGTTAACTCCACATTTCAACGGATCACCAGGGAAACAGCTGAAAGGCCATCAACATTGGATAAAACATCCCCTAGTGTCTTCGAAGCTACAAACATGAGTCTGACCAAACTGCGGGAGGCAGTGGAAGACAGGAGGGCCTGGCGTGCTCTGGTCCATGGGGTCACGAAGAGTCGGACACGACTAAACGACTAAACAACAACAACAACCACTCTCTGGAAACCATTTGGATCCAGTAAGTGAATCTTTCTGCTCCTCTGTTACATCAGAGCATCTCAGCCAGTCCTATTGAACCTCTGTCATCACTACACAATCCCTTTTTGCCAACCTGAGGCATAATGTGTACTGTTCCTGGATCATCAGCATTCAGAAGTTTCCCATGAATACCTCAAGATCTCAGATCCCTCACTCCATGATTTATGAGGCCTGAAGACAAACCCTGGATAAGGGCTTTTAAGTTTTCATTTTTACATGCAGGTGCCTTTGCTAGCAAACTGTTTTGACACAGGCAGTTAGTGTACCTTGGAGGAGGCGCTGAAAACTACCAGAGACATTTCACTGAATGCAGATGTTAAAAACATCCTGGAGTATATTCTCTCCCTGCCCCCAACTGCACATTCAATATAATTTTCTCCTAAAGTAGAAATGAAATTTCTACAATTTCTGTGTTATTGTTTTGCATGACCTGCATATTTATTTTAGTTGAGCATCAAGGGCTGACATGCCTCCCTCTTTAATGAGGAAGTGCTCTTGCTCAGTGGCAGAACACCTTGCTATAGCTCCCTCCCCCCAAATACCCCATTTGAGCCTTCAGTTTGATTTAGGAACCCTTTTGCGGGAAGTAGCAGTATTAAATTCAAGCCTTTCTTTAGAACAATAGGGATTAGAATATTAGGTCAAGGTTAAGGGACCCCTGATCATTAGGTCCAGTCATGCCCGACTCTGGGGTTGCGGCGCTCATCTCGCTTTATCGGCCGAGGGAGCTGGCGTACAACTTCCAGGTCATGTGGCCAGCATGACTAAGCTGCTTCTGGCGAACGCCGTTTCCCTTCCTGCTGGAGCGGTACCTATTTATCTACTTGCACTTTGACGTGCTTTCGAACTGCTAGGTTGGCAGGAGATTAGAATATTACTTTATTTTTTAATGGAAGAGCCTTGGCTCAGGGGTGGAGTACCTGTTCTGGATGCAGAAGGTCCTAGGTACCAACCCCAGGACCCTCTCTAGGTAGGGCTGAGAAATTAAACCCTGCCTGAAAACCAGGCAAGCCTCTGCTGCCAGTCAGTGTGGACAATACTGAGCTAGGTGGACCAAGGGTCTGGCCTTGTCTAAGGCAGCTTCCGATGAAAACTCTTTAAAAATGGCCATAGAGCTCAGTGTTTCTTCATTAGCAGTGCTGTGCTGCTGCTGCCTTAGGCTGATTCTCTTCTGCTCAAGGCCGAGGGGGAGGAAACTGCATGGAAGAGCTTTAGAAAATCTCACCTTGTCAAACAAGTGACAACTGAAACCCTTGAAAGCATGTTGCAACCAGAGCCACAGCCAAGGACGGGAAGACGTCAGTGAATTGCAGGGATTAAATGCAATACCAGTGATTAATCAACAGAATTAGCATGCACACTGCACTCAACAGCATCCCAGTCCTCTGATAATTGCAATTATTGCATAATAATAATTGCTTTTAATAAACACGGGTGTGTAACACTTGGTATATATTATCTCAATAATCTGCCTAGCACCAAGGCCACATTGACACTGCAAATTCAAAGCAGTATCATACCACTTTAAACAGTCCCACGGGGAATTTTTGGAGCTGTAGTTTGTTTAGGGGGCTGAAAGTTGAGAGGAGACCCCCATTCCTCCCCCCAGAGTGACAGTTCCCAGAGCTGTTTAGAACTCAATCCCTCTTCCCCTAGAGAACTCTGGGAATTGTAGCTCTGGGAGGGAAATGATATGCCCCCAAACCTGCTGGTGAAGGGCAGGTAATAAATTTAACAGTAGTAGTAGTAGTAGTATCCCCCAAATGTTAAGAAATAGAATTGTTATTCTTCTTGGATTTGACACTATGCAGTGGCATAGCGTGGGGGGTGCAGGGGGGGCAGCCGCACCGGGCGCAATATCTGGGTGGGGGGCGCGCTCGCACTCGAGTGCTAAAATCCACAGGTTAGGGGGCGCAAATTACTTGCCTTGCCCCGGGTGCTGACAACCCACGCTACGCCACTGACACTATGTTGTAAATGTACGCATGTGGGCATAGTGCAAACCTTGAGGTCACCCCCTTCCATCAACCCTTAAGATCCACCCAGCCACTACCCACAGACTACAAAAAGCTGAGCTAGATAGAAGTTGGCTGATCCAGTCTACTGCCCTTGTATTATGGTGCAGCTACCTAGCATCTTCCAAGCACAGCCTCACTGAGGTTCAGAAACATTTGCAGCTCTCGCACGCCTGCCAATATCCAGCAGGTGTAGGTGTACAAAAATAAAATGTAGTAAAGCTTCCCTTCCTAGTCTGTCATTCCTCTCCAGAGGTCACCAACATTGCCTAGGCAGGAGGAGCTCGTAATACCACTAATCATATGGATTTGTCTGTGCAGACTTTGATTTTCTTTCTTTCTTGCAAAGTGATGTGGAAATGGGGCAAACGAAATTTCAGGTTGGGGAAAAAACAAGAAAATGAAATTCGGAGGTTCTCTCCTCTGTATTTGTAGGAGAAGGAAACAAAACAAAACAAAACAAAAAACTGAACTCTGGTTTGCAGTGTTCCAGAAGCCAAAGATGAAGGAAGTCGGGGAGGGGGAATGCAGAATACTTTGAAGTCACCAACATGCTGAGTTGCAGCTTTGTGGCTCATTGCTAGTCATTGTGAGTGCCTTTTGCAAAGGAGGGCTGGGGAGGGTTCGTGTGTGTGCCTTTGTAGGTCATCTTTGAGTCTGAATCACAGGTGCAGAGAGTAATCAGTCGCATATTGCAGCCTGGCAGTTTGCTACAGGGGAAGGAGTCATTAATTTATCACCCTTCTCAAGGAGCTGAGAAGCAGAGGAGGAAGAAGGGAGAGGGAAGGATATTGAAAGTGGGATGCAATTTGGATGCAAAAAGGACAGCACTTGTATATTTTTAGCATCACTCATGATCCAGAAGCGAAGGGTGTGTGTGTGTGTGTGTGAGAGAGAGAGAGAGAGAGAGAGACAGAGAGAGAGAGAGAGAGAGAGAGAGAGAGAGAGAGAAGGGGGGGGGAGAAAGAAGAAATAAGTCAATCAAAGGCCTTTCTTATCTCAAAAATGGTGCTAAGATAACTAAGTTCTACGCAGAGTAGATCCATTAAGAACATAAAAAGAGCTTGTTGGGTCAGATCAAAAAAGCCCATCTAGTCCAGCATCCTGTTTTCACAGTTGCCAACCAGATGCCCATTATAGGAAACTGTTGCAAACAGGACCTGAGCACAACAGCAATTCTTCAGTTCTTGTTCTTTATCTTCTAGTATTTGATGGTAGACTGTTCCTGGGCATGGAGGTTCTGTTAGTAGACCTTGCAGCTTCGGTGAATTGGATTGGAATAGTCACTTACAACTATCTGGAGTTCAAAGGCTTTATTCATGCCGGAACTATTTACAAAATGAGTGGAGATGAAAATAAAGACATCTCATTGGGAGGGAAGAACAAGCTGGCTTAGCTTTTTAAAGTGGTGTAGTTAACTTAGACAGAGAGGCTACAAGAAAATGCTGGCTAGTTTGCAAACAGTGCTCTCATGTGGCTTGGAGTAACAACATGCATTAACAATGAACTCAAGGGAAATAAATGTATTTCCTTTTCTTCAACGAGTTCTGCTATCACAGTAGACCTCTATAAGAAGAGCCTTGCTGGATCAGGCCAATAGCCCATATAGTCCAGCATCCTGTTCTTATAAGAGCATTCCGCCTCCTGCAGTTTCCATCAACTGGTATTCAGAAGCATGCCAACCTCTGACCTTGGAGGCAGGGCACAGCTATCATGGTTAGTAGCCACTTACAGCCAAATTAATTAATGTCCTTAAATTAGCGGCATCCGTCAATTTTGATGGATCTCAAAGGCTGCAGAGCAAATTAACAAATATTCATGCCTGTTCACAGATTCTTTTCTTTTCCTTCTTTTTTATTAAAAAAACCCCCCAGTATTGGCTTTTCGCCGGAGATTAGTCCTGACATTTGAATAAAAGCTGAAACAGGAGAGCAAACAGCTTAACAAAACTGCATTACATCAGTTAACCAAAAGTGAATCTTTGGCAGGCTCAGCTGGGCATCTTGGAGGGGAGGGGATGAGCTGATGCAGAGGGTGTCACTGGTTTCAAATGGGAATCCCAGGAGACTGGAAACTAACTCCGTATGCCTTACATCAGGGAGTCAAACTATGCTGTCATCACACTCCAGAATCCTCATTTCCCTTGTTGCAGCATTTGCAGAGAAAGCGGAGAGAGAAGAGTTTTTCTCCTTCTGTCCTAACACTAAAATCCATGGAATCCAATAAAGCTGAATGTTGGAAGATTCAGGATAGATAAAAGAAAGTCCTTCTGAACAAAGCACTTTGGAACTCCTTCCCAGAGGAAGCAGTGATGGCCAACAATCTAGGCAGCTTTAAAAGAGTATCAGACACATTCATGGAGGAGGAGAAGGCTGTTAACCACAATGACTATGCTCTGCCTCCAAAGTCAGAGGCAACAATGCTTCTCAATATCTGTTTGTTGAAAACTGCAGGAGGGGAGAACGTTGTTCTTGTCTTTGGGTACTGCTTGATGGATTCCTATAATAGGTATCTGGCCAGCAACTGTGATAAAGGAGTCTAGACTAGATGGATCCCCTTTGGCCTCATCCGAAAGCCAGGTTCTTCTTATGCCATGGAAGATAAGGCTATTCTTGGAGGATAAGGCTATTCATGGCTACTAGTCATGATGGCTATATTATGCCTCCACAGTTGGAGGAAGTGCTTCTAAACAGCAGTTGCTGGAAACTACAGAAGGGGAGGGGACGTGGGTGGCGCTGTGGGTTAAACCACAGAGCCTAGGATTTGTCAATCATAAGGTCGGTGGTTTGAATCCCCGCGACGGGGTGAGCTCCCGTTGTTAGGTCCCTGCTCCTGCCAAGCTAGCAGTTCGAAAGCACATCAAAGTGCAAGTAGATAAATAGGTACCGCTCCAGCGGGAAGGGAAACGGTGTTTCTGTGCACTGCTCTGGTTCGCCAGAAGCGGCTTAGTCATGCTGGCCACATAACCCAGAAGCAGTACGATGGCTCCCTTGGCCAAAAAAGCGAGATGAGCGCCACAACCCCAGAGTTGGTCACGATTGGACCTAATGGTCAGGGGTCCCTTTATCTTTACAGAAGGGGAGAGCACTGTTGTGCTCAGGACCTGCTTGTGGGTTTTCTCTAAGGGCACCTGACTGTCCACAATAAGGATTGGATGATGGACTAGGTGGGCCACTGGCCTAATTCAGTATGTTCTTAGAATGACTCAAGTGGGATCCAGCCTACTGATGACTTGTGAGCTTCCCAGAGGAAACTGATGATGAAATTTTGAGCTAAATGGAACTCTACGACATGATCAAGTGAGATTCTTCTTTCAAGGTCTTGTTGTTGCAGTGCAGCTGCTCTGAAGGTTGGGAAAACACTCAAGCTCAGAAATGGAAATGCCAGGTGCATCTGAGGCCACTGGCCATCAGTCGTTAGGGCGATAGCTCTTCATCGAGGGGCTAATGGGACTTCAAGTTTTTGATTGGGTTGCTTTTGAAAGGAGCTTTCAGCCGAACGTTCAGAGGTGAATGGGGCCATAACGTAAGTGATGAATGGAACAATGCAGGAGTCTGATGGTAAACCCATTATACTGGCACTTAAAAGTCATCACACCTAGGGAATGACAGAAGGTGTTTTGGAGCTGAGCTGTGTTTGAGGAGACATATTTCAGCATGAAATTTCTCTTCCCAATGCTGAGGGTCATTTCGTGAACACAGCTGAGCTAAGCATTATTCTTTTTTTACAGACCTCATACATCTGGAAAATATAATTCTGTTAACACCCCACCACCTGCAATTTATGAGTAGTGGCAAAAGAGAGGGGGGCCAAGGGGGAGAGGAATTGCAGGTGAAACCTTTAAGAGGCACTGATTTGAAATTGGTCCTTTGGCTGAGACCAGCTAGAGCTGAGGATTCTGAATTGAAGATTCTTCCTTGGATTTTTTAAAATCTGCAGAGAGAACACATATTCCTTCTTGACAATCTCTCCAGTTCAGTCTCTCCATCTCCTTCCTTCTCCTTCTCCTCCTCTTCCTCTTCTTGAGGTTTTAAGCAGAGTTTGGATGGCCAACTGTCAGGAATTAGCTGTGGTTCTTGCAATAATTGCGCTTTGGGTCTTTTACAATTCTATGATTCTGCAATTCTCAGGAAACTTTGACTACTTAAAGTGGTACTGTATCATAGTGGTTTCAATGGAGGGTGTTAATGTGGCCTAAGACTGATGGTACATTCTCATAGATTCATAGAATTGTAAGTTTGGAATTCTAGATTTGGCTCTCCTGTCTTCTCTTCTCCAGGCTAAGCATGCCCAACTCCCTCAACTGTACCTGCACATTTTCTAGCTTGTCCGTATCCTCCTTAAATTGTGGTGCTCAGAACAGGACACGCTCCAGGTGAGGTCTAACCAAGGCAGAATAGAGCAATACTCTTACTTCCCTTCACCTGGGCACTTGTCTTCTGCTGATGCAATCTAGAATTGTTTTAGGGTTTTTCCCCTCATTAACCCGCTCCCCCAAGCTTGAATTTATTATTGCAGCTGGATAGCAGGCACTTTTCATAAGAATGTAGGATACAAGAAGAACGCCTGGATCAGGCCAAGGGCTGATCCAGTCCAGCCTTGATTGTAGACATTCCCATTCTTGACTCTCTATTTCCCCTTAACATTGCATTTCCAGTGCCCGAGAAAGACCAATAAAGGATTTAACAGGAGGTAGCAAACTAGAGCCACTACAAATGCTTGAGCAAATGTTCTCTGGTCTACCAGCCCTGAGCCGGCAGAGCAGGTTTGAGATTCTGTATACCCAGAAGAAGATATATCCCAATTTATGGTGACATAAACTATTACTGTGCAAACAGCAGGCATCTGTCTTCCACCGCCTCACAGGTGGGTGTTCCTATCACTGTGAAATTAAAAACAAAGATGTAAGGAAAGAGACCACCTTATGGGAACTTGTCCTTTGCAATAATGTCTACTAGGAGGCAGCGGTGGAGCAAGCCGATTGGGTTCCTGGGGTGGCGCGTGTGCCATGCGCCCAGGGGCGGGGTGATCTGGGGCAGGACACTCTGCGGGGGCCTCCAAGGAGTTTGCCTGCCTCCTCCCACTCAGCCACCCTACAGCTGAGGGGGAGGCAGCAGGTGGACCGTTTGGGCAGTGCAGAGCCTGCAGGCAACCAAGCCACCGTGTCACTCCCAAGAGAGACGTGTGGCTTGGGCACACTGCAGGCCCTGCGGTGAGTGCTGTCCAGCATTTTGTCACCCCCCCTCAGTGGTGACACCTGGGGTGGACCGCCCCCACCCCCTTCCTCTGCCCCTGCTTGGAGGTGCGTTAGTGGATTCCCGGGGGGGGGGGGATTTGACTTAATATAATGATCTATTGATGGCTGGGCGGGGTGGGGACAATGCAGGAAGAACATAAGAAGAGTCTCTCTGAATCAGGCCAAGACCCATATAGCCATCAGAACTGCAGAAGGGCCCTGCTGGATCAGGCCAGTGTCCCACCTAGTCCAGCATCCTGTTCTCACAGTGGCCAACCAGATGCCCCAAGGGGAAGCCTGAAAGCAGGTCCTGAGCACAAGAGCATTCTCACTTCCCGCAGTTGTCAGCGAGTGGTATTAAGAAGTGTCACTGCCTTTTGACTGTGGAAGTAGAACATTGTCGTGCAGTCCTCTTTTATGACCAAGTTGGTGGGTCCCCACCTCCAGTGGCAGCGAGTTCTATAGTTTAATCCATTCCCAGGAGCAGTGAAATTATTTTGAGTGCCCCAAGAATGAGGTGGAAAAGCAGAAACCTAACCCACAAAAATTTATCCCTGCCACCCTTTGATCATTTTAAAAAAATCAGTTTGATAAAACAGCTAAAACAGGTCAGTAGCAAAAGTAGAAAAGAAAAAGAAAAAGAAAGCATACAATAGTGAAAAACAGATGATGATGGAGGTGATCAAGTTACCAGCTTGACTCCCCACATCCCTCCTATGCATCTGCTTAGTGCAATTAATCTTACTGTTAATTGGTGGAGAATTGGAGGAATATTCAACAAAGCACTTGTAGAACCCAAGAGCCCTGCACCACACCTCTTCTGCAGCGATGCTGCATATGTCTGTGGTGGAATCTACACACATATAAAAAATGTTCGGAAAATGCTTTTGTTAAAAAAAGTGCTTAAAAATACATTGAAATTTCCATAAGACTCATTATTGCCACCTAGTGTCACATTAGGGGACGCAGGTGGCGCTGTGGGTTAAAGCCTCAGCGCCTAGGGCTTGCCGATCGAAAGGTCGGCGGTTCGAATCCCTGCGGCAGGGTGCGCTCCCGCTGCTCGGTCCCAGCGCCTGCCAACCTAGCAGTTCGAAAGCACCTCCGGGTGCAAGTAGATAAATAGGGACCGCTTACCAGCGGGAAGGTAAACGGCGTTTCCGTGTGCGGCTCTGGCTCTGGCCAGAGCAGCGATGTCACGCTGGCCACGTGACCCGGAAGTGTCTCCGGACAGCGCTGGCCCCTGGCCTCTTAAGTGAGATGGGCGCACAACCCCAGAGTCTGTCAAGACTGGCCCGTACGGGCAGGGGTACCTTTACCTTTACCTAGTGTCACATTGTATATTGCACTTAAAACACACCTAAAACGTTTTCTTTTATTTAAGAGAGAGTAGATCGAGATCAAGGAGCCCAATTCAGAACCTCCGGATATGCCTGGTTCTCCTCCTCCTTTTCCACCTGTAAGCAGTTTGAAACCTTTAATGGGATTTATTCTCCAAAGCATGAAGGGCCCAGGGTTAAAAATAACATCATGGCCCACAAATTCTTACATCAGAGGAACTGGGGAACAAGTCATCATCATCATTATATAAACCAAACTAAAATCCTTCAGAAGAAGTTGCTTACAGTGGTACCTCAGGTTAAGTATTTAATTTGATCTGGTGGTCTGTTCTTAACCTGAAACTGTTCTTAACCTGAAGCACCACTTTAGCTAATGGGGCCTCCTGCTGCTGCTGTGCTGCCGCCACGTGATTTTTGTTCTCATACTGAAGCAAAGTTCTTAACCTGAGGTACTATTTCTGGGTTAGCGGAGTCTGTAACCTGAAGCGTCTGTAACCTGAAGCGTATGTAACCTGAGGTACCACTGTATACCTAGTCAGATCACTGGCCCATTTAGCTCAGTGTTGCTTGCACTGACTGGCAGCAGCCCTTCAATATTTCAGGCAGGGGATATTCCCCACCCTACCTGGTGATGTCAGGGATTAAATCTGGGACCCTGTACATGCAAAGTTCATTCTGCTAGTGAGTTATGGCCCTTCCTCTAAAATCAGGAAAAAAATTCCAGTCCTTGTGGTTCTGAAATAAACAAGAAGTAGGAAACTGTCTTATACTGAAGCAGAAGAAGCTGTTGACTTCGGAAGGGGGGGTGCAACTTTACTCTTAGAACATAGTATTGGACATGGGCTCCAGATATGAGAAGAGAAAACCTGCATTCTGCCATTTGGAGTAACCCAGGAGCCATTTGCAGGCCCGAGTTGGTTTCTTTCATTGCCTGTGGCTTCCAGGCACTTACGGCTCCAGGGCTGGGTCAACATGCAGATAACCTGCTCTGTTCTCTCTGCAGGATAATATACCCACCCTGCCCCCCCACAAATGCCTGCTGTGAAACTCCCCCACGTGACAAATGAACATCCCTCCTGAGGTGATTTTGTTTTCCTCTCCAAATAGCAAATTATACCAAATGAAGCAACGGCAGTAAACCTGCTGTTTCCCCCCGACGATGCATTGCTAAAATTACATCTTGTACAACACAGACTGTCAGGTTGTTGTGTTCCCTTGGAATTGTTCACTCCAGCACAGCAGAAAATCCCGTGTCTTTCAGCCTCCTTGGGGTGTGCCTTCCTTTCACAGGTGAACATAAGAACATAAGGAGAGCCTTGATGTTGGATCAGGCCAGTGGTTGACTTCACCCAGCATTCTGCCCTCCCACCATCGTGGCTAATAAGCATAAATAGCCCTCTCCTCCTCCATGAATTTGTCTAATCCTATTTTAAAGCTACCCACGTTTGGTGGTATGCACTACTTCCTGTGGGAGAGAGCTTTGTAGTTTAACTTTGTGCTGAATGAAGAACAGACCCTCCAAGTGTTCCAGGGACAGTCCTGGATTTACAGAAGCCATCCCGGTTTCTGATTTGATCCCAGAATGTCCTGCTTTTCCTTAGGACATCCCTATGTTCATCAGAGAAATCTTGGAGGGTATGGAGTTATCAAACCCCTGAGCCATCTGAAGGCAGCCCTCTACAGGGAAGGGTTTTTTTTTAATGTTTACTGTTTTATTATTATTATTAATATGTTGGAAGCTGCCCAGAGTGGCTGGGGCAACCTAGTCAGATGGGCAGGACATAAATGGTAACATTATTATTGTAATTTTGGAATAAAGGTAAAGGTAAAGGGAACCCTGACCATTAAGTCCAGTCGTAACCCACTCTGGGGTTGCGCGCTCATCTCACTCTATAGGCCGAGGGAGCCGGCGTTTGTCTGCAGACAGCTTCCGGGTCATGTGGCCAGCATGACTAAGCCGCTTCTGGCGAACCAGAGCAGCGCACGGAAATGCCGTTTACCTTCCACGCCGGAGCGGTACCTATTTATCTACTTGCACTTTGACGTGCTTTTGAACTGCTAGGTTGGCAGGAGCAGGGACCGAGCAACGGGAGCTCACCCCGTCGTGGGGATTCGAACCGCCGACCTTCTGATCAGCAAGTCCTAGGCTCTGTGGTTTAACCCAAAGCCCCACCCGCGTCCCTACTTTTGGAATAGGACACCACTATTTTCTTCAGAGAACTGTTGGAGGGTATAGATGAAGTCCTTCCTTTTTCCATCCATCCTGAATCTTCCACCATTCAGTTTTGTTGGATGTCTACCAGTTCTAGTGTCATGAAAGAGGAAGGAATATTTCTCTCTCCACTTTCTCCATACCATGTGTTGCATCATTTTATAAACTTCTTGTTGCCAAACACTGCAACATTTCCTCAGAGCAGAATGGGCAAGTGCCAGCCTCCCGGATAAAATTGCTAAGTGGGCCGCAGGCTATTCCTCCCATCTGGCAAGGCTCTTGGAGATGCAGTGAAGTTTTCCAACCTGCACAAGCTGGCTTCCAGCAGAGCTGTAGCTCAGTGGTTAAAGCACTTGCTTTGCATATAGAAGGTCCCAGGTTCAATCCACAATATCATTTCCAGGTTGGCCTGGGAATTGTTCCTAAATCCTGAAACCCTGGAGAGCAACTGCCAGTCAGTATAGGCAATATGGAGCTAGATGGATCAATGGCCGGACTATGTAAGAGGCAGCTTTATATGTTTCTGGGATGGGCTATAGCTCAGTGGCAGAGCATCTGCTGTGCTTGCAGAAGGCCCCAGGTTTAATTCTCAATGTTCAGGCATCTGGAGAAGCTGTAAGATGTGGGCTGCTGGCAAGGTGATTTGCCAAAGGAAAAAAAGGGTACTCACAGGGACACTCCTGGCCTCCTTGAGAGCGAGGAAAGAGAATTTCTCAAGCATTTTAACTCCCCTTGGATCATTTTCAAACGCAATCTGTGTTTGCATTAATTGACGGTGAATGAAAGTGAGGAAAGAGAATTACTGCAAAACTTTCTTCCCCCCTTGTTCATGGAGAGGCAGTGTGGTGCAGTGGCTAGAGTGTTGGTTGAGGATCTGGGAGACTGGGGTTCAAATCCCTGCTCAGCCATGAGGCTCACTGGGTGACCTTGGGCCAGTCACTCACTCTCAGCCTAATCTACCTCACAGGATTGTTGGGAGGAAAACATGGGGAGAGCTATGTATGACACCTTGAGCTCCTTAGAGGAAAGGTGGGATACAGTGGTACCTTGGGTTAAGAACTTAATTCGTTCTGGAGGTCCATTCCTCACCTGAAACTGTTCTTAACCTGAGGTACCACTTTAGCTAATGGGGCCTCGCACTGCCGCCGCGCCGCCACCGCGTGGTTTCTGTTCTCATCCCTAAGCAAATTTCTTAACCTGAGGTACTATTTCTGGGTTAGCGGAGTCTGTAACCTGAAGCGTCTGTAACCTGAGGTACCACTGTATAAAGGTTAATAATAATAATAATAATAATAATAATAATAATAATGCAATTTCTGTTCACATTAACTGATGGCGAACCAGTGGGTGGCAGGGATATGGAGCCCTTTTTGGCATAGCGCTAGTTATTATTCAATATAGGTGTGTCTCCCCCGCTCCCCACCATCAATCAAGCAGCTGAGCTGCCCTCCCACCATATTGCCATGTCAGCAGAAACTCCTGCTTTGCTCCAAAGCAGGTATTCGATCTGATGCTCCCCCTTTGGTAAAAATGCGCCCTTTCCACATCTGTCTTGCATAATGGAACAAGCACCACATCTGAGCTCTGAGCACATTGCCCTGGAGCTGAGCAAGCCCAAATTGGCTTTGATATCCGTTGCAGGTGATTCATTTGGAATCTTGAATGCAGGAAGAGAAAAGAGGTGTGATGATGATTTGTGGGTCACTATGGGAGAATGCAGTGTCTCAGTTTGATGAGGCCATCAATATCCATCTAGTCCAGCATCTAGGTCCAACAGTGGCCACCCTCTCAGTCTAGCCTACCTCACAGGATAGTTGTGCGGGTTAAAATGAGGACTAGGACCTGGGAGACCAGGGCTCCAATCCGCACTTCATGGCCATGAAGCTCACTTGAGGACCTTAGGGGCTTAGTCCTTGCCTCTCAGCCTACCTCACAAGGTTGTTGTGAGGATAAAACATGGTGGTGGGATAAAACATGTACATCACCTTGAGCTTCTTGGAAGGGGGGATATAAATGCAATAAATACATGATAATTCTATACATCTTTTCCAAGAAAGATCCCTTGTCAAATATACACAGTGTAATTGATTTCAACTGAAGGGTGGAAAGGGTTGTGTAGTGGAAATTACAGTACTGTATATGCTTTGATAGCCTGCATGCTAAGAGATGTAAAACCTGTAAAAGAGAATATGAGAGGATGTTGTTAGGATAATACACTTTCTCATTCTTGTATTAAGAAAGTGTCAAGAATATTTGTGCAGGGAAAACTCAGCTTCTGGTAGAGAAGAGACAGCCTGTTCTCTTTGCTGAATCAGGCATCTGGCTCTGATACTGCAGGCATGCTTTTCCTCTAAGAATGGGACTTAATTTCTGCACCTGTGTAAAGCTACGGCAGGAAAATGCCTATGTATAAGCCTGTGTGATTTATAGGCCTGTGGACTCTACCTTTGTGGGTTCCACAGCTGCTGCTGCATTGTCCAAAATAAAGCTGGCATAATGGTGTGTTCATTGAAGATCTCCACCACAGTTGTTTTAGGAATTCGAAGAGGGCCTTCTTGGGGCATTGGTCTTCATTTGGAAATGTATCGCCTGGCTCACCTTTCCCACTAATTGCAATCAATCCATCTTGCTTAGGTTAAGTGAAAGCAAATCAGGAAGACAGATGGAATCACACTCGTGAGAACATATGAAGAACCTGCTGGATCAGGCCAATGGCCCATCTAGTCCAGGATCCTGTTCTCACAGTAGCTGACCAGATGCCCTAAGTGGAAACCTTTACTCAGGATTCAAGCACAAGAGCAACTCTCCCCTTCTGGGGTTTACAGCAACTGGAATTCAGAAGCATTGATGCTTCTGACCATGGAGGCAGAGTACAGCCATCGTGGCTATCAGCCATCGATGTCCTCTCCTCCATGGACCTGTCTAATCCTCTGTTAAAGCCTTTCTTGTTCAAGAAGCATTCAACGTCAGGGTGGGTCAGGTGGAAACAGTAAACTTGATTTATTGGAAAAAAACTATTACATTTATTCTTTTATTACACAGGTTTAAATTTTGTTTTTCCCCTTTAAAAAATTACCTTTTGATGGGCACTGTTGGATTGGAATGTTCGAACCTGTACAAAGAGGTCTGGGCATTCACACACATATCCCATAATACTTTAAAAAAAGCCGGGGGAGGAATATGTATTTAAAACTTTGTTTTTTCATAGGTTTATTTTTTTTTTCTCAATCAACATTTGTTCAAGTCATAATATATATTAAGAGAGGAAAAGGGGAGGGGATAAAATTACACAGAAATATATGTCTGCAAATACAAGGAATAATTTTTATTGCAATATACCGTTAGGTAAGTGGTCTGGGAGGGGAGGAAGGAAAAAGGGTCAAAACTTCAGTACAGTTTTACAACACTTGGTAGGATTATTTTTTTTGACAAACACCCAACAGAAAGAAGGGGGGAATTAAAGATTCATTGAAGAGAAATTAGCAGAACAGAATCACATGACCTAAGTGTGTGGGTGTGCTTAGTAGGTATCTCCATCCATCCAATTAATAAGCCATTTCTTTTGCAGGTGCAAACACTCAAGCCTTTGGATTTCCTAGCATTTTTCAAGGTGCAAGGAAATAAAAATAAGGTATGGTATTCCTAAATTGTCTTTTTGGCTAAAGATGCTGTTCTAGAATGATAGGGCTCAAACTTTATAACCTTCGGGGAACCTGATCCATCAGCTGTGAAGGGGCTGAATGTCCACCATGTTGTTCAGAAACTGCCTTTCACAACCTGGTGCCCTCAGGGCTACAATTCCCAGACACCTTGAGGGCACCAGGTTGCAGAGGGATGGACTATTGCATAGGCACCAGTCGAGCCTCTTGGGGCTGACTCTTCATATCCATGAACCAAAAGTGCAATCTAGGGTCAAACACCACCTTAACCAAAGGGGGTGAGAGAAGGGAGGCTTGCTCATTCATTTCAGGGTGTCGTTATCCTTAACCTAATGCATTTCTGCCTCTACCTGTTGCATTTTGGGGGGAAGCTCAAGGAATGCTATGTGATAGCAGTTCTATATCCACCAGGGAAGCTGCCTCGCTCTCCTTGATCTTCTCAATGAGGGATCCCTGGTGTGTGTTTCCAAGCTTGCCCAAGAGAACACAAAATGCTCTGAAAATTCTATGGTACAAATATGAATGGAGTCTGAACTAGAAAGCACCATGGAGCACCTCAGGGCCCTGTCCCCTTGGTACATTAAAAAAATAGGAAAATACATCATATAAAGGCTCCTGTTCACAGTATACATGATGTATTTTCCTTTGTAAAGACTGACCTCCAATTGACCTCCTTGGACAGGGGTCTTTGGCAAAAGTGCTCTGCTTCTTATTTTCCTTCTTTAGGAGTACCACTCACCCAACTCATGGAGAGAAGAAACAAAAAAAGTGAAGGCCCCAACTGAAACAGTTTATTGCTAGCAAGCTTCTGCCCTCCCCTTCCTCAGTGGTCTTTAGGTAAAAGGCACACAGGATCACACCATCTCTTATTGCTGTTGCAATTCAGTTGTTTTGGGTTGGGGGGGCAAGCTTGACTTCAGGACATCAAACAAATACATAAATTAGCACCACAAATATTCAGCGCACGAGTACAAATCTGGCATAGTTAATCATCCTATAAAAATGCATGAATATTCTATTTGTTACAAAAGGAAAAACAAAACAAAACAAACCCTCCCCGCAAGCAAGCACAGCTTTAATACTTTTCTACAGAAGTGGGCTGGTCTATGCATTGAAATAATTAGACTAGCATGCAACTCCATTCAAGACTGTGGATGGGGTGGGGGTTGAGAGGGGGGTAGAATGGGGTGCTGGAAAGGTGCTCAATCAGAACATCATTAAATGAGCCTTGGAGGGAGGTAAATGGCAGGGGGGTGTCCACCAGTGTCGTCGTCAGAGATAGCACCAACAAAAAAAGAGAAAATGTAAATAATAATAATAAAAAATATAAGCACCTGTGTTTTTATTATTTTTTTAATTATTTTTAAAGTAAAAATAATAATGGAGATCCCTGCCATGTACAATCCTCCAATGTGGGAGGAGAAGGTGGAATTTTGGGGAGGGGGGAGAGGCTTTTAGTTTGGGGGGGGGGAATATATATATTTTTAAAATGAAACCTGTACCTTGAAATCAAGTGGAGTGACAGCTGACCCCAAGTCTGTACTACTTGTCAGAGCTGACAAAGGCACTTTCTTTTTCTTTTTGCAGCAGAGTCATGGATTTCCAGTATAACAATATGCTTTGTTAATTTAAAAAAACACACAATCCTGACATTCCTCAGGTTCTCTTTTCCTTTGGAGAGCTGCGGCATGGTTTATCTGATCCCCTCCCCCCCCACTTCAAAAGTAAAACCACTCAGGCACATGAGGAATACTGTGTATATTGATTGTGTAATCATCAATAGAGAAAGCACCAGCTTAGTCAGAAGTAAGGGTAAAATCCTGGAAGAAACGCTTACTCGGGAGTAAGAGGGATAAACTCAAGTGCAGCCTTACATCATCTGTGTTTATGCATAAGGCTCAAAGTGCCTGAATGTTTTTACCAGGTGCACCCACCCCACGGGCGCAGGGAGGGAAGCGCAACAGCAATTCATTGCCTGAATTGCAGGAGGCTGGACTAGTTGACCCTTGGGGTGCCTTCCAACTCTACATGATTTTATGCCTCCTGGACTGGTGCTTTTCATCAGATGGGCTGGTTTGCTGGTAAGAAATGTGGGCTCGTTAAATTATCAATCAGGGACATGGGGCAAGTCACATGCATGCTTTGAACCAGAGGCATTTTATATTTAATATAATAATATACAAATATTTACTTAACAACATACAAAAATAGAAGCACCTTTATCATATGGGGAAGACAGTCAGAACCTGGGAAAAGTTTTCTTTCCTGTAATTGGTTTCAGTTGTAACTTTTAGGATCAAAGTTTTACAAAAAGCAATTAAAAAAAAAAGTTTATTCCATATGAGTTCTGTTTGAAACACCAGCGGTCTGGTCATCTGACCTGGGAGGATTCTGGAGCATCCTAAGTCTACGCTCCTATGCCGAGGACAAGTGAGTTGTTGTGTCACGCCTGGAGAATAGTTTTCTGCAGGATTTTTCCAGAACCTTCCAAGAGATGGGGAACTTTAACGATCCACAGTACCTGGTCTTCCCCCAGCTTTGGCAAGGTTGTCAAAATTACGGAAGAACAAGACCTGGTTTTGTGGTCTCAGTGTGTTGAAACAACAGCTGTATGTTCAAGTGCAGGAAACTCTTTGGTGGCCTCAGAGGAGATGCAGAGCAAGAGGGTTTTTGGAGAGATGGCCTTTGCTGGTAGTGGATGTCCTTAAGTCATGTGATTCTGGAGTCTGCAGTGGGAATGATGATCCTGGGGCTTAAAAATGGTTTGGGAAGGGTGATCCAGCGGCAGAGTTGGAGCACAGGCAAAACAGAAGCGGGGGGGGAGGGGGGGAGGAAAGAAAAACCCAAATAGATAGCAATCCCATCAAACTGTCCAGTTTTAGAATGTGCATGTGACGATGACACAAAAATGGAACCAAAAACCGAAGGCGCGATGAGGTTACGAGGTTGCTCATTTTGGAGAACTAGTTTTCTGAGTGGTCCCTTAGCCCATGAAGCAAGCTGGTCCCACCTCGAACCCAAACTTCTGTGATGCTTCTCCAAAGTCGTTGAACATGATGTCAACAATGGGGACCTGCTCCACTTTGGGGGTGTTGATTTCCAAGACCGTCTTCTGGTAGCCTTTCTTTGCCTGGAGGGAAATGGAGAAAATTGAAAGGCAGGCCACCTCGCTTATGATTCTGAGCAACTGGCAATCAAAAGCATACTGCTTCCAACAGTGGAGATAGACCATAAGAAGAGCCTGATAGATCAGGTCAAAATGGGCCCATCCAGTCCAGCATCCTGTCCTCACTGTGGCCAGCCAGATGCCCCAATGGGAAGCCCATAAGCAGAACATGATCTGAACAGCCACTCTTCCCACTTGGGACTCCCAGCAACTGGTATTCAGAGGCATCCTGCCTTTAACAGTAGAACTGGCATCCAACCCAGAGGGGTGGAACCTCAGGGCTAAAATCCTTACCAGCCTCGCCACCAAATATCCTTCTTAGAAAACATGCCAAAAATCAAGGTCTGTTGCCTTCTGTTTGCAAAACAACTGCCCCACCCCTGAGTTGCGACCTCCAGGCTCTTGCTGTTAGTCCAGCCTGGACTGTGAATCACATTAGTGATGATTCCTGTGTTGCAGACGGTTGGACTCAATAACCCTTTAGGTCCAGCTCTATACAGTGGTACCTCAGGTTACAGCCACTTCATGTTACGTTCTTTCAGGTTACGTCCCGCGGCGACCCGGAAGTACCGGAAAGGGTTACTTCTGGGTTTTACCGCCCGCGCATGCGCATACAAAATGATGTCATGCGCATGCGCAGAAGTGGCAAATCGTGACCTGCGTGCATGCAGACGTGCCGCTGCGGGTTGCACTCTTTTCATGTTGCGAACGGGCCTCCGGAACGGATCCCGTTCGCAACCAGAGGTACCATTGTAGTTCTATGATTCTAAGACATGCAGATACTCACTGCACAGCCATCCAGGACAGCCCTGATGAAGGGGTTGTTGTCATAGGACATCTCCTCGTCATTGGAGCCCAGGAAGCGGATGGCCTTGTCATAGTTGCCAGCCGTGGCGTCGTGCCAGGCCACCGACTGGAAGCAATTGTAGGTGAGGTTCTGGTGGGCGGAAGCACTCAGGAGCCTCAGGAAGGTCATCTGCACCACGCCAATGGGGTTGCCATCGGAATCAACATAGGAGAGCTGAGGGGGAAAGAAGAAGAGGAGAGGGAGGAAGCAGGGAAGGCAAGGCTGTGCAACAACTTGGAAGGTGGTGGAACTCTCCTTGGAGGTTTTGAAGCAGAGGTTGGATAGCCATTTGTCAGAGATGCTGTAGTTGAGATGCCTACATTGCAGGGGGTTGGACTAGATGACCCTCAGGGTCCCTTCCAACTCTATAATTCTATGATTCCATGAACTTGGGAGGCATCCTGGGCTAACAACAGATGGCTTATGGAAGGCAGAACATCAGAAGAGCCTTGCAGCTGGATCAGGCCAAAGGCGGCACACTGTTCTTACAGTGGCCAACCAGGTGCCCCAATGGGAAGTCCACAAGCAGGACCTGAACGCAACAGCGGAGCTCTCGCCACTTGTGATTCCAAGCAACTGGAATTCAGAGTTATTCATACTGCCTCCAACAGTGGGTGGAGCCCTGCTGGTTCAGGCCAATGGCTCATCTGTCCTTACAGGCCAACGAGATGCCTTTGATGTCAAGTAGGACACAAGCACAAGAGCACTCTCTACCCACTGTGGCTTCCATTAATTTCATTGAATCTTAGAATTGTAGAGTTAGAAGGGACACAAAGAGTCCTCAAATCCAACCCCCAGCAATGCAGGAATCACAGCTCATTTCAATGGATCTGCTCTGTGTAGGTAGGCAGGGAAATGTGTGTGCAGCAAAGAACAGGCTACTGGGTGTAACAGATGGTATATTTGGGCATTCTGTTCTGGTTTTGCAACTGCTCTCAAACAGAAGTACCTGCCCTCGCTAGATATTATGGACTGCATTTTAGGAACGTGTTCTGCAGACAGCCTGTTCCTTTGAAAGAACCTGGAGGGGGGCGGAAGGAAATAGGGATGTACCAAATGAAAACAGGAGAGACTCATAGTGAGAGCAACTTCACAAGGAAGGCATCACAAAGAAATAAAGAAAGGGTATACCAACCAATGATCTGGATCTGTGTCCACGCTTATCCGGAGAGATCAACATGACTAATTATGGCAAGCTCAGCATGCCAACAGAGAAGGCGCTACCTGCATTTTAGAAGATGAACTGGCCAACCAGCTGTCACCACCTCAGAGCTGCCATATTCCTTTCTTAGTCATTTCGGGGAGGCGGCACTGATTTATAGCCACGGTGGCGATTGGGAAAGAGGAATGCTTACCCAACAGAGGATCCCAAATCAAATTGGAAAAGATAATGGAGCTCGCTTGTGCCATTCTCCAAGACTATTACAGGTCATTGCTTTTTAACGAGTATTGTAGAATGCAGAATGTCACTAGCCTTATCATCCTCCTTGGAATTCTTCTAGTACAGGAGAATTCTCCAAATCACAGGCCACCGTACATTTGAAACACAGTGATACCATTTTAAACAGTCATGGTTCCCCCTAAAAAATTCTGTGAGCTTGAGTTTATTCAGGGTACTAAGAGTTCTTAGGAGACCTCTATTCCCTCTCCCAAAACTATGATCTCCATAGTTTCCTGGGAAGAATGATTGTTTATTAAGGCATTCTGAACAAACTACAACTTCTAACCTTCCTTACAAGGTTGTTGTGTGGACTTTCCCCAAAGAATTATGGGAGCTGTAGTTTGTCAAAGGTGCTGAGAGTTGTTAGGAGATCTCTGTTCCTCCTTTACAGAACTACAGTTCCTGGGAAGAGGTGAACCACTCTGGAAATTGTAGCTCTGTGAAGGGAATGGGGCGGATATTTAACGAAGCAGATTTTGTGAAATAGTAATAATAATTATTAAATCAACAGGACAACATGTCCTCAGAGCTGCTTGTTTACTTATAATATTATAATAATAAGAGTTCGTGACTGGAGCCATATGGCTGCAAGATTATAATGAGCTTGAACAGGTGCAAAAGCTCATAAAAATCTAATGGGAGTTATGCATTTGTTCCAGGGCTGGAGCAGGGGGAGGGGGAACCCCCCAAGGTGAAACTCACAATTTGTAATCCCATTTTTCACTCTCCTGGATGGAAAAGGTGCTCTGGGCAATTAAAGGAGGGGGGAACCCTCCTTCTGAATAGCTTAGGAGTTTTGAGGTGAATAAGGGACATGGGTGGCGCTGTGGCCTAAACCACAGAGCCTAGGGCTTGCTGATCAGAAGGTCAGCGGTTTGAATCCCCACGACAGGGTCAGCTCCCGTTGCTCAGTTCCAGCTCCTCCTGCCCACCTAGCAGTTCAAAAGCATATCAAAGTGCAAGTAGATAAATAGCTACTGCTTTGGCGGAAAGGTAAACGGCATTTCCGTGCACTGCTCTGGTTCGCCAGAAGTGGCTTAGTCATGCTGGCCACATGACCCAGAAGCTGTACGCCGGCTCCCTCGGCCAGTAAAGTGAGATGAGCGCCACAACACCAGAGTTGTCTGTGACTGGACCTAATGGTCAGGGGTCCCTTTACCCTTTTAAAGGTACTCAGAGAGCCACATCCAAACCAGAGATTGAGAGCACAGTGATGCCACGTTCAACTGTCATGGCTTCTTCCCCCAAAGAATCCTGAGAACTACAGTATGTTCAGAAATGGGGTTAGCCACATTAAAAGCCCTGCAGTGCATCACCGAGGAGTGGGGTCTTCTGAGACCTTTTGGGACTTGCAGGAGAAACTCTCCCACAGACCTCAGCAATCTTCTCTGTCTGCACCAGAAGAGTTTGTGGGGGTTGTTCTGCTTTGAGGCTAGTGACATTTCTCCAACGAGTCACCTGCTCCTTCCAAAATATCGGGTTGGGGCGTCTTCTAGATGCTGGTAGCTATTTTGAACAGAAGATGCAATACTAAAGCAGAAGGAGAGCAGCAGGACATCAAAATGTGCAAAGAGGCAGGAAGGGAGATTTTGAGGAGTTGCTAACCATTCAGGTCTCCCTGACCCCAGCACAAAAAGGTTTGCCTATGGGTAGCAGAGAGCAGAGAAACTGGCCAAGGCACAAAGACTACATGTGGTGCAAATTAGTACAGTGCTGTGCATTTGTGGACATAACAACTCTCTCCCCTGCACGGGGAGGTAAGGGCTCTTAACACATACACAGGAGATGGCAGTTGTGCTCTTTTAAGTGGGAGCTCCCTTGCCAGCCATGTGGGTGCAGATTCAAGAGTGTCGCATACAAAGTGATGGTGGCTGAAGGACCAGGATGCCCATTTCATTTGGTTTTGAAGATTTAAGGCAGAAGCATCACGAGCTAATGTGGTGTAGTGGTTAGAGGGTTGGACTAGCACCTGGGAGCCCAGGGTTCAAATCCTCACCTGGTCATGAATCTCACTGGGTGACCTTGTGGGCCAATCCCTGCCTCTCAGTCTAGCCTACCTCACAGGGTTGTTGTGGGAATTAAATGAGGAGTGGGAGATCCATGCAGAAGACGGTGAAAAAGGTGATATAGAAATGCAAGCAATAAACTTCAAAGAGGTTTTGCAAGAGAGCCATAGACTGAAGGGATGAATCTAAACCAAAACCAACAGATTCTCATATTCCATAGGGCTGCTCTGAGTAGACCTACTGGCATTACTAACTTGGGTATGTTCAGTTCAGTAGGTGTCCTCTGAATACAACTTAGCTGGAACCAACCCATTTAATTAATTAAACTAACTGGTACCTTGTTAAAGGTATCCATGAATAACATATTAAGGAATCTAATGAATTTGGAGCTTCAGCAGTCAGTAAAATCTTTTTATTGCTCCCACTCCATCAATGGCTCAAGTTCGAATTTGCAGACTTTCAAGTTCAGAACCATGAAAGGCTGAATCCTGAGACTTGTCTAAGTTATGCAGAACTGAGTAAAAGTTGTGCACTAGATTCAGCCCAAGCCCAAATCCAAAATCAGTTCATTTGAGATCTGGGCTTTGGCCAGGTCAGGTAGAGACAGCCCTAGTCGCATCAGGCAATCTGGAGTACCCCAGGAGTGGGGCGTTGCAGGGTGGGGTGGAAAAGAAACTGTGTCAGCTGCACACACCTGTTCCCAGCAGGGGAACACCAATGTGAACCCTCTATTCACTCACTGGCTAAAGGCACTGGGGAATCAGACCCCAGTGCTATTGGATCCTCCTGTGCTTTCAGTGTTGTCAGGAGCGTGGAAGGAGACACATCCTAATTAGAACTGATTCAGGGACACATCTAGGTCAGCTGTTACCCAGGTTGGGGCCTTGGATTGGGTCTGGGTGCATGTGTGCTGCGCCAGTGCCCTAGCCAGCCACTTGTGGCTAATATTAGCCAGCCAGATGGTGACAGGCAGATCTCGGAGGAGGCATGAAGCAAGGATAGTCGCATCAGGCAATCTGGAGTACCCCAGGAGTGGGGCGTTGCAGGGTGGGGTGGAAAAGAAACTGTGTCAGCTGCACACACCTGTTCCCAGCAGGGGAACACCAATGTGAACCCTCTATTCACTCACTGGCTAAAGGCACTGGGGAATCAGACCCCAGTGCTATTGGATCCTCCTGTGCTTTCAGTGTTGTCAGGAGCGTGGAAGGAGACACATCCTAATTAGAACTGATTCAGGGACACATCTAGGTCAGCTGTTACCCAGGTTGGGGCCTTGGATTGGGTCTGGGTGCATGTGTGCTGCGCCAGTGCCCTAGCCAGCCACTTGTGGCTAATATTAGCCAGCCAGATGGTGACAGGCAGATCTCGGAGGAGGCATGAAGCAAGGATACACCCCAGCTCCTCCTTAAACTGTTCCTCTGTAGTCATTTAGAGCCCCCCAATGCTTGTGCTGGTTAGTCCATCATGCAGTGTGTGAGCGGGCAGGTTTTTCAGGAGATGGCCATAACCAAGAAGCGGGCGTGTCTGGCGTGTCTCCTCCCAGTCAGAGGCGTGGTGGGGTGCCAAAAGCTGAGCAACTTACCAGGGACCCCCGCTTGAAATGACTATACCATGTGGCCGGCTGCTCTTTGGGCCATCGAGCCATTTTGCTCTGCAAAATATGAGACACGTTTAAAGCAAAACTGGAAAGTGAGAAGGGGGAGTGCCTTACCAGTTTACCACGCTTGAATTCACTGAACCAGGAGCCTGGGTTTTCCTTGGGCCATGTGGTAATCCTGGCCTGAAAGTGGCGGAAGAGGCGTGGTGAGGAGGAAGAAAAGGAAAAGGGTTGAGAGAGAAAAAGAAAGAGAAGAGTTATATTCGGAGGGGCACAGACTCACATTGAAATATCTCCAACTTCTCCCCAAAATACACATAAGGACATCCTTGTTGGGTCAGGCCAAAGGAGTCCATCTAGTGCAGCATCCTCTCATGACAATAGCCAACCAAGTGCTCCAATGGGAAGCCCACAAGCAGGACTGAGTACAACAGTAACACTACCCCCACTTGAGATTAATGTCAACTGGTATTCAGAGGCATATCAACTCAGACACTGGAGGAGGAATATAAGATAGGATTTTGGAATCTGTGGCCCTCCAGTTGTTGTTGGACTCCAACTCCCATCAGCCCCAGCCAGCACGGTCAATGGTTGGAGATGATGGGAGCTGTAGTGCAGCAACACCTGGAGGGCCACAGATTCCCCACTCTCTTGACACAGAAAGTAAGAAGAGCCTGGCTGTTGGATCAAGCCAAAGGGTGCTCATCTAGTCCAGCCTCCTATTCTCACAATGGCCACCCAGATGTCCCAGTGGGAAGCCTTGGAAGCAGGACCTGAGCAGAAGAGCAACTTTCTCCTGTGGCTTCCAGCAACTAGTATTCAGAAGCATTACTGCCTCCAATAGCAGGGTGAAAACACAAAAAGAGCCCTCCTGGATGAGGCCAAAGGGTGCCCAAGTAGTCCAGTAGCCTGTTCTTACAGTGGCCAACCAGGTGCCCATTAGGAGAAGCCAGCAAGCAGGATGTGACCACAACAGCAATGCTCCTCTTCTGCAAATATATATTTAAAATGTTTTTTTCCTCTGTCAGGTAGGAGAACGGCATTGCAAAATTCAGAAAACTGTTGATTTCAAAAGACAGTGGTGTTTTGGTTCCGGAAATGCAATTCTGAAAAGTTCACATTAGAAATATAAGCGGATCAAATCCCCCCCCCCATCCAGAGGTATTTTTGTTACCATGACAGCTATGTTCCTCCTTTCTGTTTAAAATCAAGGTGACCTGGTGCCAAATCTGAGATCTCTCTCTCTCTTTATCTTGGAAGAATTCCTGAACTGGAAAGTTAACTGCTTGACTTCAAGATCAAACTTTTCAACCCTTACGAATGCACAGCTGTAAAACAATTATGCCCCCGGTGACAACTCTCATTACTTTGGGGTTAATGGTCTGTATAACCTCTGGAGAGGTGTTGGGCTACAACCATCAGCAAGCCCTGCCAGTAAAGAACAAGCAGAAATATCACTCTCCTGGGTAAATGGTCCATTTATCCAGGAAGGTTGGAGGTGGCTGAATAAGGTTTGGAAGCAAATGGTCAGAATGGCAAAACTGCTACTCTGAGCCCAGAACCAATGAAGAGCACATGTAGGCTCAGCCCAATTGGTTTGTATCACAGGAGCCACCATTGTTGAATCTGTCGGAGCAATGGTGTCCTTGACATCTTCCTTGGGCACCCATGATGCCACAGAATCCACTTGCTAACTGCATAGGTTGGTGATTACCTTGAACATGAGGCTGCTGGAATGAGGCTAATGGCTCATCTAATCCAGCATCATGTTGTCATAAAAACAAAAGAACCTGCTGGATCAGGCTAGTGGCTCATCTAGTCCAGCATCATCTTCACACAGTGGCCAACCAGATACCCATTAGGAGCACCTCTCAGTACCCAAGCACAAGAGCCTTCTTCTCTCTTGTGGTTTTCAGCAACTGGTACTCAGAAGCATTACTGACTCCAGCTGCGGAGGCAGAACATAGCCATTGTGGTTAGTAGCCATCAATAGCCCTCTCCTCCATGGATTTGTCCTCTTTTAAAACCACCCAAGTTAGTGGCCACCACTGCCTCCTGTGGGAGCAAGTTCCATAGTTTAACTACCGGTTTGTGCTGCATGAAGAAGTGAAGAAAAGTGCACAGAGCTGAAGGAGGAAACTGGAAGCAATTCCATCCTTAGGGAAAGACAAGAAATAGGGTGTTGCCTTCTACTGAGTTAGACCATTGGTCCATCTGGCTCAGTATTTCCAGTACTGAGGCTCTCCGGGACTTTGGGCACAGGACATTGCCAGCCCTACCTGAAGACTGAACCCAGAATCTTCTTGCACGCAAATAATATGTTCTACTACTGAGCCCTTCCTTTAAAAATGAAGTAGGAGTCTAGTCTTCATACTTTTGAAGAAAGGGTTGAGTTGAAAAAGGAACACGGGAAGCTGCATTATACTGAGAGAAATCCATTGGTCCATCTAGTTTAGTACTGCCTACACTGACTGGCAGCAGTGGCTCTCTGGGGTTTCAGGCATAGGACATTCCTACTTGTAGATGCCATCAGGGATTGAACATGGGGCCTCCTGCATACAAAACATATGCTTCATCACTAAGTTGTGGTCCTTCCCCAAAAAACAAAGATTCTAGTCCTTGTAGTTCTGAATAAAAAGTTGAGTTAAATAGGAATATAGGAAGCTATCTTAGAATCATGGAAACATAGAATTGTAGCACTGAAAGGGACCCCAAGTGCCATCTAGTCCAACCCCTGCAATGCAAGAATAACAGCTAAAGAATCCTTGATAGAGGGCCATTCAACCACGGGATGTTAAAAATCTCCAAGGAAGGAGAGGCCATCACCTTCTGACAGAGTCTGTTCCACCACTGAATGACAGAAAGCTATTCCTAATTTTTAGTTGTAATCTCCTTTCTTGTCATTTGAATCAGGCCCTCCCTCCTGGAGCAGCAGAAAACAAGCTGGCTCCATCTTCCACATGGCAACCCTTCAGATAGTTGAAGACGGCTATCAAATATGGTTTTACTGAGCCAGGCCATTGGTCCACCCAGCTTAGCATTGCCAAAAGCTCTTCAGAATTTTGAACAGGGGTCTTTCCCAGTCCTAGCTGGAGATGCAAGTGGGGACTGATCTTGGGACCTTTTGCATGCAAAGGAGATGCTCTGCCATGGAGCCCTGAAGCCTGGAGTTCTTTGAAGCATAATCTTAAAGGATCTGACCTGGAGGGCTTTGACTATATCCTGAACAGTGTAATGATTAAGGAAATCATGTTTTCTTCCTAAAATGTTCATAACAGCCCACTGGAAAAAAATATCAAAGTCTCCTGTTCCTCCTTAATACAGTTCTACATAATCTCTCCACTCCCAGCCTATTAACTGCTCTCATGATTTCTTTATGAAATGCAACACAGCTACATTTTTCCTGCATTTTATATGCAAACATGGGACAAGGCTACTTTCAGGACAGTGAGCTATTAGGCTTATAAAAAATATGTACTGTGAATAAGCAAGTACTTTTTCTTTATCGCAATAATTTATACACAGGCCTTTTGAGCTACGGCCTCTCACTTCAAATATAGTTCTGGAGATCAAGCCATTATTAGGAACTTAGCAGCTTTTTAGGGTGCAATTAGGCGCAAGATAGGGGCCGCTTGGTTCTAAATAAGGTGGTGGACTCTCATTCATTGAAGGTTTCTTAGCAGTGGTTGGATAGCCACCTATCAGGGATTCTTTAGCTGTGATCCCCGCATTGCAGGGGGTTGGACTAGATGACCCTTGGGGGACCTTCCAACTCTACAGTTATATGATTTTAAGCTTCCTATAGAACCAAATCAAGGATCCAATGGACAGGTCAACTTTTCTGCCTGCCTTCCAACGTGAAAGTGAAAGGGATGCCCAGATTAGTGAGAAAGAAAGAAAGTAAGTAAGAGAAAAAGCTCACAAGAATCACTTACCCCTTCTGACTTCTTATCTGGGAAGATGCAGGTCTCCCCACCAGCGGTGAAATTACAGTAAACTTTGAAGGAATCCCTGGAACAACCTTGATTAGGATCTACCCAGTATTCACCTGGAGTTGGGACCATGTTTTTTTGAGGGGAGGAAGGAAGACAGGAAGAGTTGATACAAATCCTACAATTTAATCATCTAACACATTCCTATGTTTGTGAAAATCCTACTATATGACACCAATTTGTTTTCGCAACAATAAAAAGGGACTAGGGATGGAAGGATCTGTTTTGTTTTCTAAGTAGCAATTTGCAATCTCTCTTAAAAAGAATCCTCATGAAAATCCACCAGCATTTTGGAGTGAATTTCTCCTAATAAACCAATTTTATGCAACAAATGCTTATGTGCAGTTTTCACTAACAAATACATTTTTGCAAGAGATTTCCCTAAACGTTATTTGTATTTGTATGTTATTTTCACTAATATCCTCATTTTTTTATGCACACTTTCCCCTAAGCTATGCATTTTGTGAAACACTGGTTGATTGGAGAACTGCATCATGAAATTTGGGTAAGTGCAAATTTTTGATTCACCTATTGTTTCAGAAAGTGTGAATTTGATGGAATCAGCTTTAGACTCAAGAGTTGTGGAGGTGGAAGGGACCCCATGGGTCAACTAGTCTGAATACCTTCAGCAATCCCAGCAATGCAGGAATCCCAGCTACCGAATTAAGGTCTATCTGAGGCATCCCTATCTGAGGCATGTAGAAATTGCAGATGTGTACAACACTGTTCTGGTTCCCAGATGAACCCTCCTTCCCCTTCCTGCATATCCACTGATGCCCATCCATACCGTCTGGGAAATCCGGATGACAGAGTTGCAGATCTTTGCAGGTGCGAGCTGGGTTGTGCTGAGTGCCCAGCGGGTGCTTCATCTGCTCAATTTCCAGTTTCAGAGAGTTCAAGGAGCCAAAGATCTCCTCCATGCCGTCAGCGTAGTCCATGTAGTTGTCAGCATTGCCTTCGTTGACCAACTGGCTGGCGTCAATATTCCGCCGGGTCCTCTTTGACGACTGGATGGGAAGTGGTTGGATCACTTCCCCTGGAGGACCCTGGGGCAAGGAAGAAGTAGAGTGACACGGTTTAACTGGTGCTGAAGACAGAGAAAGACAACATGTAGGGAAGGGGCAACATCAAGGATGGACTACTGTAAGCTGCTCTTTAAGGGACTGCCCTTGGGCCTGGTTTGGAAGCTCCAGCTGGTGCAGAATGAGGTATCCAGATTGCTGATGGGGGCATCTCGCTGATAACATGGGAACTACTGTTAAAGCATATTTACTGGCTGCCCATCTCTACCAAGGCAGGTTCAAGGTCCTTGTATTAATTTACAAAGCCTTGAACAACTAACATCCAGGGTACCTCAGAGATTGCCTGAGCCTTTATATTCTATATTGAACAATGAAATTATCTGGAGGAGGATTGTTAGTCATCCCCTGAGTTGGGGAGGCTTGTTTGACAACAAAGAGAAACTAAGCCTTTAGTGTCATTGGCCCAGTCCAGTGGAACTTTATGCCACTGGAGTTTCAACAGGAGCCTTCTATACCAACTTTTAAATGCCCGATGAAAACATTTGTTTTCAGGTGCGAGGCAGATAAGAAGAGATCCTTCCACAATGGTTAACTGATGTCTGCTTTTAACTTTCCTGGTATTACCTGTATGGTCCTATGTCGTTTTGGTGTAAACCACTTTGTTGTTTGTTTATGAAAAAGCTGCCTGTAAATATTTCCAATAAAAAGGGGAGAGGTGTTCCAAAACCACAAAGGACATGGTGACCAGTACTTACAGGAGGCCCTGGTGGCCCAGGGTGACCAGTTTCCCCTTTTGGACCTGTTGGACCCTAGAAAGACAAAGAAACAGAAACCAGCACATGTTAGTTAGGTGGGCAATACAGACAGCCACAGATCAGAGGCTTGTCATCAAGGGATAACTCCTATTTGCTGTGGGCCAACCCTCTGACCCCAAGTCCTTTATATGGGAGCAGCTACATGATGAACAAAGATAGCCTTCGGAGTGTAAAAGAACCAGGTAAGGCCGCCTCTTAATACAAGGATTCCCAAAATAGGGGTGGCAGTTTTCATCAATGTTTGGATGCAGAGAGCCATTTTGATTCAAGATGGTAGCCCAGAAAACAACTTTGGTGTGACTTTGCACATTTTTTGGCGTAGGTTTGGCTGCTTCTCAAGATATCATTGCCAAACTCAATTCAGGGGTTCCTTGGGCAGGGATCTTCTTTGATGTTCAGACGCCTGGTGCCATTTTGAATCAAGATGGGAGACCAAAATGTGACTTTGGTATGACTCCACCAAATTAATGTTCCCAGTTGCATAGGTTTGACTTACCGATGATCCTTTAGCACCTTTTGGACCAGGAGGACCCTAGACCATGGAGAGAGCCAAACCAACAGTTAGTAGATTCACACACATACACAAATTATCACTCACATTAATGTAAGCTACTGATTTAAAACCCAAACACTATTGCAGGTTTCAAATGAATGCGCTAGGGATACATTCATCTCTCCTCAAATATGGAAGATGGAGCAAGCTTGTTTTCTCCTGCTCCAAAGGGTGACACGAGCCAATGGATTCAAGTTACAAGAAAGGAGATTCCAACTGAACATTAGGTAGAATTTTCTGACAGTAAGAGATCTTCAACAGTGGAAAGGACACCCTCAGAAGGCAATGGACTCTTCTTCACTGGAGGTTTTTAAGCAGAGGTTGAATGGCCATCTGTCATGCATGATTTAGTTGAGAGATTCCTGCATTGCAGGGGTTTGGATTAGATGACCCTTGGAGTCCTTTCCAACTCTACAATTCTATGATTCTATGAAGCCCCCAAGCAATATTTTGAAACATCTGTTTAACATTAAAAAAAAGAAATACCAGAATTACTATGGGTTGTATCCCACCTACATTTTACTCAGAGTATCATAGAATCATAGACTCACAGAAATTTATGTTCCAAAGTTAGTCATGTCCATTCATTCTATTCGGGGGCCAACCCAGCCAACTCCTAGGTATGCTTCGGGATGGGCCATAGCTCATGTTTTAGTGCATCTGCTTTGCATGCTGAATATGCCAGGTTCTATCCGAAGATCTCTAGGTAGGGCTGGAAATGTCCTCTGCTTGAAACCCTAGAAAGCTGCTATTCTATATAGAAGAGGGTCAGTGAATTCTAGGGATTGATCAGTAGAATCTGAGAAAGATCTGGTGCAACAGGAGGTTTCTGGTAGTTTCCAGGCCTCCCATTTTCTTGTTGAACTCACAACAGGACACAATGACATGTAGCCTACCAGGTTATTTACTGAATAGCTCGCCTCTCTTATGCACAAGTGACTCATTCGCACCATCGTTTTGGGAATAAGGATCTCTGGGAACTTGCTACGTACCGGTAAACCTGGAGGACCAGGAGGCCCAATTGGACCAGACGGACCTGTTATACCCTATAGAAAGAAACCCAAACAGCAAAATCAATGTTTATTCAAGAGGAATTCAGAAAGTATCTGTTGTTAACAACAAGCTTTGGAGGAGCCAATTCTAAATTTGGATGTTTAAAAATATTTAAAGATTTAATCAAACTAATTAATTATTATACAATACAGAAGTACTCGTGAATATTTATAGGGATACAGTAAATTAGAAGGAATGTATGGTTTTATGTTATGTTGCATATTTATCATTCCAAAATATTTCCCCATAAATCTCTTTGGTTGATTGATAGCATTAAAGTAAGTTAATGCTATCATCATTACAATCGACCAGGTGTAGGGAACCTCCGGCCTGCAGATGTTGCTAAACTACAAAGTCATCCATCCATTGTCATTGGCCACGTTGACTGGGGCTAATGGGATAGGAGTCTAGCAACATCGAACAACAGACTCCCCACACCTGTGACAAACTATGTTTTCTCAATCCAATCTAGCAATTTTATTAATTTAAATTTCATAAGCATCTTAGCATGATTTTCCACACTCTCTACCCCAAATGAGTAACAGTTTGACAGCAATTTCTCCATATAGAACATATTTTTATATGCTATTTTTACTAATGGGTTCTCACACTCCCCCCACAAATGCATTTCTTGTACAGGTTCTTTGGTTTGAGAAGTGCATTGCAAAATATAGGAATGTGGAAATTTGAAGGATAGCTGCACAGTGTATTGGTATGAGTAGTGCAAATTAGGTAGCTTCTCATTAAAACACAAGCAAAAATCAAATTTCTCTCCCAGTCACCACTTAGAAATCAGTCTTGCTGATTGAACGGAAGACATAAGAATGAGAAAGGAAATTTCCCATCAAGCTCCTGGGTGCTCACCTGTTCTCCTTTAGGCCCCGATCCTCCTTGAGGGCCTGGAAGGCCTCGGTCTCCCTTTTCACCTTGCTCACCAGGGGGCCCAATCAGACCAATCAGACCTGGATGACCCTAGGAAAGATCAAATGATGCATTTCAAAACCTCAAGCGTGTGAAGGTAAAGAAAAGCTTATTTATTAAATTTAACACATTAATCAAATTTATATCCCACCCCTTCCTCTCCAAGGAGCCCAGGACAGAAAATGAATCAGTGATAAAATAATCTCATTAAAATAGATCAATTCAATTATTAATTGAAGTACTGAACAATTTAAAGCATCTTAAAAAAACATTATTTTTTTTAAAAAAGAGATGTAAGCAAATCTTGTGCCAGTGAGCTGGCATGGCCTAGTGCTTAGAGGGTTGGACTGGGACCCGTGTGTCACAGTGCTGTTAGGCCTGGAGTGAGGAATTAACTCTTTATCATCAAAAGTACACTTGCAAGTCTAGTCCAAAATCAGGCCACTCACCTTTTCTCCCTTTGGACCAGAATCTCCTTTCAAGCCAGGTAAACCAGGCGGTCCCTTAAGAAAGAAAAAGGAACATACTATAAATAAATAGCACCATACCATAAACATTCCTTTAGATAATCAAGATCTTAAACTTGTTTTAGATGGAAATTATGAGGGAGGGGTGAATATGTCAGATTCTGGTTTCTTATTTTTGCAGTCTTTAGTTTGGATCTCCATTATTTCCACATCAATTTGTGATTTCTATAGAAAGTTCTCATGAAAACATTAGGTGCAAACCTTTCCTGATATACACATGCCAATTTCACTAATGCATGCATTTATAGGGATAATTTATACTAGCATTTGCCTTTTTGTACACATTACTTAGCTGGAAAACGTCAAAGGAGGGTTGTGTTTCAGTTCTCAAATTGTTTTGCAAAGTGCCGTTATGAGTTTGAGGGTGGGGGAGGAAGTAGGCTGTATGCAGTTCCTTCTAATTCCTGGATCTAGCAAGTATTAATATATAAGCCAGGTTAGCTTCCTGGCCTCGGCCTTCCGAAATGGCCTCGGCTCAGTATACTTGAAGGAGCGTCTCCTCCTCCATCGTTTAGCTTGGACACTGAGGTCCAGCTCTGAGGGCCTTCTGGCGGTTCCCTCCCTGCGAGAAGTGAGGTTGCAGGGAACCAGGCAGAGGGTCTTCTTGGTAGTGGCGCCCAGCCTGTGGAACACCTTCGCATCAGATGTCCAGGAAATAAACAACTATCTGGCTTTTAGAAGACATCTGAAGGCAGCCCTGTTTAGGGAGGTTTTTAATGTTTGATGTTTTATTGAGCTTTTAATTCTGTTGGGAGCTGCCCAGAGTGGCTGGGGAAACCCAGCCAGATGGGCGCAGGGTATAAATAAATTATTATTATTATTATTATTATTATTATTATTATTATTCCTGTGTTGTGGTCGCCTCAGTGATGAATCAAGAGAACAAAGGAAAGGGGGCTCTGTGCAAGATAAAATATGAGTGGGGCCCCTCCCTTTGGGTTGTTAATGCTTTGAACCCTTCCATCATAGGCTCAGGTTGTATAAATGAAAATAAACCATATATTATAAAGACACCACAGCCTCCTCTGTGCTTCATTCCAAAAGGAAACACAAACCCTGGCAAGAGCTTGGAACCCCTGAAATCTCGCATCACTCAGAGATGGGGGTGCAACAGTACGAAGGAAGTAGGTTTGCCCTTAAATATGACCTGAATCAAATTTCTCCCCCATCCAGACCCAACTCATCTACTTATACTCATGTTTTCAAAAATGTAAATCTCATTATTTACATTTGGAATCTTTGGAATCTCATAATATTCTCAGATGCAAACTTTCTTGCCACCACCCAGCTCTAGCAACATACATGTTAAAGCAGAATGTGTGGGTTTGGGGTGTGCAAGGATCTGGACCTGTAACAGGCTTGAGCCTGCTTTTATCTTAAGCCCACATCTCTGTTCAAGTGTAAGAAGAGTCAGAATGAAGGAAGGATGGAATGCTGTTTTTCCTGTGTAACTTGTTTCTTGTGGTTTCTTATTAACCAGGTTGTGATAACTTTGTCATCCCTAGAAAAGGTGTTAAGCTCTGTGTATAGGTAGAACACTTGAATTAACAATTCAGAAGAGATGGTGATGGAAGCCTTCTCTAATGCAATTGCTTCTTCTTAATAAAGAGAGTCTTCGGCAGACTTTTAGTCCAGCCACAGTGGTGCTTCTTCCACACAGATAAACATGGTTTTGTAAAATACAGACAAGTTATGCGAGAAAGGAGAGTGGAATTCCAAGCTGCATTTTGACTGCAAATGCGAATACACCCCTCATTTCAAAGGCATGCTGGGCAGCTAAGACTGCAGCCAGAAGCTTCTGCAAAAGCTTTGCCAGGTTGGGCCTGATGGGAGTTGGGAGTCCGAAACATATCTGGTAGCAGCTTGATAAAAGCTGGCATACAGTTTATGACTGCAATGTCCATCATTACAAAGCAGACTTCTTTAACAAGATCAGGACACCTGATTTTGGAAATACAGCGGATCCCAGGAATATGGTGGAATCAGAGTGGAAGTGAACTTCCACAACCATCCCCATTATTGGCAAGCAAACAAATAACAAAAATCCTGCAAAACTTCCAGACGTACCAGTGGTCCTGGAGGTCCGTCTGGGCCTGGAGCACCGGGAAGTCCTTGCTCACCCTGCAAAAAAAGGATTACTCATTTTTATTCATTTGTTGAATTTTTAAAGCAATTTCCATAGTTCAATTCAGGCCCATGCAGAGCTTCTCTGAGAGCTTCTCTTGATACATGGCAACTTTCTATGCCCCTGTGTTATGCGGCAGCCTCTGAAGATGCAGAACCCATTCATGGTTTTTTATACTGCTTTGACTTCAGGGAGCCAGCACAGAGTCTAGGATGCTGATGTAATGGCTTGCTTCTCTTACAACAGAAGGCTTTCCTATAGATGACCTCTGTGCTCTTAATACTCACCACTGGGCCGGGGATCCCTCGAAGTCCATCTGGACCAGGCTTTCCTGGAGGTCCCTGAGGGCCAACAGGCCCCGTTTTCCCAGGAGGTCCCTCCAAGCCTGATTCACCCTGTGGTGAAAAAGTAAAAGAGAATCAGGCTCTTGTTGGAGGGAAACAGAGGCTGAAGCTGAACATGGATTTGACCTTCTGTACCCTCAATAAAATTACGTTTTTTACCTTGGCACCTTTTTCTCCTTGTCGGCCTTCAGGACCCGCTGGCCCAGGTGGGCCCTAAAAGAGATAAAGAAGGTTGATAAGCAAACAGAATCAGATCCATATGCTTCCTGTGATTCCTGCATTGCAGGGGATTGGACAACCCTTTGGGCCCCTTTCTGATTATACAATGATTCTCCTTATATGTAAGCCCCTTGCCTCTATGTCCCTGTGTGTTTCATCCAGTATCTAAGGCCCTGCTCTCTCTCTCTCTCTCTCTCCGCCCCCGCCCCCCCATGTCTTGTTCAATGGAAGTATGGCAGCTGCTTTTTCAGTGGTGGTACCAACATCCACTCCATCAAGGAATTAACACTTTGGAACAGCAGATGCTGACCTGACCCTTTCAGAAGGCCTTTGTCAAGGGTAGAAACCTCTATGTGTAGAAACCTCTCACTTATGTGTGTGGCTGGAATATAGCCTAATGTGCAAAGGGAAGTCATGTATGTTGCCCTGCCTACTTTTGCTTTTGGCCCCTACCACCTCTGCTGGGTGTCCCCCCCCGAAAAGGGTTGCTCACAAGGCTGAAAGCCTTCCCCATCTCAGAAGAGTCTCATGTGTGAGTCTGATGTTGCCATACACAGGCTGAGCAACAGATATGGCCTCTGTTCACATTAACAACAGCAACAACAGCAACAATAATAACAATAGAACTGAGCTTCACATTGTCACTCTTGAATTACGACCAGATAGGGGATTGGACAAGAGGATCATTGAGGTCCCTTCCAACTCTACAGTTCTATGATTCTCTGACACCCACCACCATTGCTGGTCTTCCCCTGAAAATTTCTGATAAGCCTTGCCATGAGGTTACAGGACACCATGTAAAACGATAACTTACCCTTTTCCCTGGTGGACCTGAAGGACCTGGTTCTCCAGTTGGACCAGGAGAGCCCTGTATATATGAAAGGAATGTGAGCCAGTTCATCATTGCACCTCTGAGATGATACAGGAAGACGCCAAATGGTTTGACCCCATGCAACCAACCAAGATAGGCCATTAGCTGTCTTATAAAGGTGTCAGGAGATGGCAGAGCCAGAAGGAGGATGGGTCTGGCAGGAACACAAAATGGGGACAGGACAATACCAGCGGTGCCCAATGGGTTTTGGGGGGCCATCACCAGGGAGGAGGGGAGAGAATCAGATGCTAGTGGCAGGGAAGGGGAGAGGTAAGTACCCCTTGATTTCCTGCCCATGCCCTCACCCCAGCAGTCTGGGCTCATCTCCCCACCGCCATCTCCTTCTGGGGAGGAGGAGGGCAAATGCTTGACAGCTGGTAAATCTGGTCTTTAACAAACAGATGTGACACACAAATGGTTACTCACAGTCTGACCGGGTTCTCCATCATCTCCTTTATCACCTGGTGGACCATCTTGGCCCTGAAAAGAAGACAAGAGATATATTCATATTCTGCCATCCACCAACTCATGTTCTTTGAAGGCAGTCACAGGATATGGAAACCAAGGGTTGTTATGACTGAGTCACTGCTGAAGACCACACCCCAGAAGGGGAGCCCCACTGAATAAAGACCCTGATCTCCTTCTCCTTCTGTTTACAATTGCACTGTTATCACTCTTTCCAGAAAACCATGCAAAATTTGTTATATAAAGATCTAATCATCCACCTTGTAACAATGGCTAGGCTAGGCTGGTCCAGCACTGGAGACATTATTCCCATTGTACTCTAAAGGGATGGTGGAACAAGGTATGGCTGTTGGCAGTTGCAGGAAAAGTTATGGAGCATAAATCCAAAACACTCTTGTCAGTTATTTGCTCTCCATTTGTCATATTTGTTTTGAAACAATGGGGAGCCGTCTTCCCCGCAGATCTCCATTGTCTATTATGGACTGGTGTTATACCTATACTGTACACTTTTGGTCTTTAGATTAAAATCTAAAAAATATCTTGGTCTACCAGATTGCTGTTTCTACAGCAAATGTTGTTTGGGTTTTTCCTGCTTTCTGTGCATTTATAAGCAGCACCTACGCTTATAGTCAAGCTTTGTTGTATGTGTCTTGTTTGTTATTATGTGCTTTTTGTTTATCTGAAAAAATTCAATAAAAATTAATTAAAAATAAAATATTGCAACCTATGCCAGAAAATTTCAAGAAAAATGGAAACAGGATCCATTAATTGGCAATTGATGAGGGACTTGGCTTGACATTTGTTAATCATATGGAGAAGATTTGTTAATGATATGGAGATATGACATTTGTTAATGATATGGAGATATGGTCATATCTACAGAGAAGACTTGATTCTCCCAACCCAGGAATTCTGGGACTATTGTTCTTTGCAAGGGCGTTAAGAATCTAGCAGTTTTCAGCATTCCAGTTACCACACTATGATTCCCAGGGTTATTTGAAGAGTTTCATATCTTGCAAATATATTGCAAAAGCAAAGATTATAAAATACATGCATGTTTATTGGACAGCAACCTAAAAATGGTTGATTGTGTTCAGTGTTGAAATGGGTTTTGAATTCAGAAAACCCTAGTTTTAAGATAATTGTTGACCACAACTAATTCCACCTCTACTGCTCACCTAGTGATCTCTCAAGGATAGAAGGACACATCTTAATCCTCTTTAGACTTGCAGTTTTTAAAAAGTCATGTTTATCTCTGAGAAACTGGCCCCAAGGGGGTGATGTAGACACCTCAGACTTTGAATCTTTTGGGGTGGCTATTTGTGATTGATTTGGCCAAAGAATCTCATGGCTGGCACCTACCTACTAAATTTGATTTTATCCAGCAATGTTCATGAATATTTGATATGTACTGCATATAAGCCTTGTAATCCATCGTGCGATATATTTTATGCTACTCATTCTTTTACAAGTTTTTATATTATTATTGTTGTGTTTCTACTCATTTTGCCTCTATGTCCATTTTGATGGTGTTTAGTTTGGTGATATGCTTAGTTTGATGTCTCGTTTGTTATATTTGCACATCTTATTAAATAATCCCTTTAAAAGGATACGATAGATAACAGACGCTTGGGTAAATATGAAATGCAGAATCATAAACCCGCCACGATTTCACTGGTGAAAATGAAACCATTTTTTGCCTGAGTAAGTGGGGTGGAATTTGGCAACAAGGCTTGGTGGATGAAGGCGGAACAGTGTTGTCTGTACTCAAATGAGTCACAAGTAGAGATGTCAGAAAAATTTCTAAGCAAAAAGCAGCAGGACTGGAAACTTACAATGTTTGCTTATTTGTTCCATACCCAGGACAGAAATCAGCCCAAAGAATATGATCAGAATCTACTGCTGTTGTTGCTTTGCAGGGGGTTGGACTAGATAGTGCTTTGGCTCCCTTCCAAATGCTATGATTTTATGCTTTTCGTGGACAGATAATATGCAATTGGCCACATCCCTTTCCTCATTTGCATTGTTTTTCCTTTGTATTAAAATACACGTGGTGGAATAGTGTAATGACCATTACATAATTGATTATTTAAATTACACATTTTGCCACAGTGAGGCAAATAATGTTGTTTTTTGGTGGAAGACGAACGGCAGTGAAGCGGAAACAGCACTGCATTCAACAGATACATGGCAGAACAGAAAATGATGGCTTGTCACATCCCCACTACTTGCTCTGCTCATTACAAGGGAAAATGTCCTCTGTGACCTTCATTTCCCTCCCCTGCAGTAAGGCTACAGAGGCAGTTGAGTAAAAATGAGAGTTAAGTCTTTGATTCTATGCACGCTTACAAGAAAGTCCGTTCCACCAAACCCACCGGGACCTACTTCTGAGTATTGCACTGTGAGGCATATTTCAAAGAGGAAACCAGAAGGAGGAAGTTATGCAAATTAACAGCTTCATAATTGGTACTTACGGCTGGGCCAGGTTCGCCTGGAGGTCCCGGATCACCAGGAAAACCAACTGGACCCTACAAAAAAAATAAAAATGTACAGAATGTAAATCTACAGTTCCTGGGTGGGCATCTTACAAAGAATGTAAACTGCAGCCTAGAGTATGAGCCACTGATTCAGCAGCACACAGGGTTGTATCAAATATTAGATCTTAGTTGTTAATTCATTTTAACAATATTTTAAAATATGTATTTATATTTATTTCATAAAATTTATACACCACTTGGTTGTTAAAAAACTAACAAATCCTCATAGTGGTTTACAAAGAGAATAAAGCAACAAAGTCATCCGTGTTTACATTCAAATGATAAAATCAGCAATAAATTAAAAGCAGATTATAACGCACATGAACATTCAATGTTTCTGGACAGTCTTGCCTAAACAAATTTTTTTCTAGCAGGTGCCAAAAAAGCATATGGCGAATGACAACAATGTCAATAGGCATGGAGTTCCAAAGTGTAGGTGCTACCATACTGAAAGACTGATTTCTTACAAATGTGAAACAGGTATTATGTTAATGGTGCCAGTCAATTGAAAATCATTGGAAATTACTTACTTAAGCCCACTGATTTTAATGGGCCTACTAACATTGGGCTTACACTGGGTACAACCCACAGACATCTAGAGCCAATCCAAGGATGTACAGAGACACACCCACCTCCATGCAACAGCTGTGGTTTCAATTACTCAAACAGGGTATCAGAACATGAGGCCACCACTCAAGTTTGCAAACTGAGACTCGATTCATCAAAAAATTGATTAACAAAACCGAAGCAAAAGCAAACCTTACGAGTGATTGTTCCAGAATACACTGCAAACACAATTATTGATTGGCCAAGATCAGTCAGTTATGTAGATATGGGGAAAGCTGTCCTCCTTTTGGAGATCATGGCCTATGAAATCCACGTGGGGGCTACTTACAGGGCTACCTTTGGGTCCATCATCACCCGGGGGACCTTTGGGTCCTGCGGGGCCAGCAGCACCTGAGGGGCCCGCTTCTCCCTTTTCTCCTCTCTCGCCTTTAGGACCCTGAAAATGGAAGAGAAGAGATCACATTATTCACAAACTTCTTGAAACACCTGCCACTTTAGTTAAAGGTAATACACAGAATCTCTAAGGAAATGATGAAAAGGATCCTCCTCAACTCAGCATCTTTTTTATTATTATTATTATTATTATTATTATTATTATTATTATTATTATTCCTAATCCCCTCCCCATCAGAAATGCCTTGGTCCTCAGTAAAGACAAGTAGTAATGGCTTCTGCTTTTTCTGAAAGACTCCCTCTCCTCACGGCAAAAGACTTCATTAAAGTAAATAGAAGAAATCAATACAATAAAAACAACAGAAGTCCACAAAAATAGCACAGTATACCTGGGACTTAATATCAGGTGGGCAGAGTAGTTAAGGCCATCAGGAAAGGCAAATCTGATATTGTGCTATGGAGAGGCTACCCTGCGTATCTGCATGTAAGGTAAAATTCCACCAAACAGCATATTTTTCAGAGTCCTCCTGGCCTTTGGCAACACATAACTGATGAGTTATCTTTTCAGTTAATGTGGACTCTGGTTTGCTGGAGGTTTTTACGCAGAGGCTGGGTGACTATCTCTTAGGGATTCTTTAACTGGGATTCTTGCACTGCAGAGGGTTGGACTAAATGACCCCTGGGTTCCCACCCAATTCTACAATTCTATGATTATATTAATTACTTATTCTACAGTAACATAGTAATGTCCTGTATGTCCCATTATTGTGCGTATAGCAGAAAAGTGGATTGGGTTGCTATTGAGGTTATATGAACCTCACACTGAAAACTTTAGACAGGACAACTTCAAAACCTCAGCACCATTTCATACCATCTTATTTCCAAACACAGTCATTTTTATAAGAAGATAAAGGCCTTACCGGGGGTCCACCGTCTCCAGGTAAGCCAGGTTCTCCAGATTCTCCAGGTTCACCCTGTAAAAATTGCAGGTCAGGACCATGAAATATAGCCATGCCCTTTGCTTTTGATATTGGGAAGAGCTGTACTCTAGCCCTCACCACTGACATTCCTATGCCTCCTGTTCTCCTTTCTCTGACAATCCTGGAGCTCAAATCTCCGTCCAGTGGTGTGTATGACCTCACTCTGCAGGAGCCACTCTGGGTATTTTAGAAACCAAACTTCCTAACCCCTCAGACCACAAGCTTGCCTGATTCCATGGTGGCATAAAAGCGTAAGAAGAGCCTTCTGGGTCATGCCAGTGGCCCAACTAGTCCAGTGCCCTGTCCTCACAGTGGCCAACGCATTATGGGAAGCTCACAAGCAGGAACTGAGAGGAAGAGCAGTTTCCCTTTTGCAGTTTCCAGCAGCTGGTATTGCCGCCGACCATGGAGGCAGATCATAGCCATCTCTTGCATGACCACCAAAAGCTGAAAAGAGGAATCTAGCAAGTGTCTTGTCTAGCTTAAAGGTTTAAGTGGCCAAGGATGCTTGAGCAGATTCTCAATCTCCTTGCCGTGACCAGTTCCACCCTTTGATGGTCCCCTGATGGCCTCTTGGTGAGAGGAACCCTCAAAACACTGGAGCTAACCATACTCTTGGCTTTCCTTCAGATGTCTCTCCCTCTGAGCTATAGCCTAGGCAAGATCCATCACTTGCCTGACTTTACCTATATCCAGGTAATAACATTGCTCAGATGCTCATCTCCTCCTCTCAAATCACCACCCCAAAGGACTTGGGCATAGAGATGAGACAAAGATAGGTTACCTTCTCGCCGACAGATCCAGGATTTCCAATCCCACCTGGTGGACCTTGAGGCCCATCAGCTCCTGGGGCTCCAGATGGACCCCTTGGCCCTGGAGGCCCTGGAGGACCCTGGAGGATAGGAAAAAAGAGACATTTAATTGGTGAAAAAGGTAACCTTTTGGCATAAGCAGACTGCAACAATAGCAACACTTCAGGGAAAATGGGAACCTTACCATTTGGCCAACATCGCCTGTTTCGCCCTTCTCACCAGGAGGTCCTGGTAAGCCCTGTGGAACAGTGTCAGAAGAGTGAGTAGAGCATCTGAATCACACATTTCTTTCCTTTCCCTTCCTCCCATAAACCACCTTTAACTTGTTTTGGAAATTACCTGCAACCCCACAGGTCCTGGAGGGCCAGGGAATCCTCTTGGTCCTTCGTCCCCTTTCTGACCAAAGAGACCCTGCTGTCCTCGAGGGCCAGGCTCACCATCAGCTCCCTAAAAAACACCCCCCAAAAACCCAACCAAAATGAATGAGGGGATGGAGTAAATCCCTTATGAAGGACATGGTTGGGGCTTTTTCAGATCAGGAAGGAAGGACGGATTTCAGCACAGCAAATTTACCCTACTGTGGCTGCCATCTCAGAATGGAGCATGTTTCATTTGGATGGCTGGTAACTGGTGGAAGAGAGAAACTTAAGGAAATGAGTCTCTTCTCTTTTTGTTTCTACAGTCATGTCCCCACCTAGGGCTTGATTTGGGGGTGGCCTTTGAGGTGTTGTGGGCTCCAATTCCCACCACCCCTGATCAATGAATATGTTGACCTTTGGGAGTTGTGGTCCAAAAATATCTGGATGTCACCACATTGGCTGCCCCTGCTTTAATTTTGAGGAGAAAGGGCTGTGAGCTCCCAGCTCAGCCTGAAGCTAGAAGACTAGATCCTTTAATCCTAGGAAACAGGTTGTGGCTTCTCAATGGTAGAGGAAAGGCACTCTGAACATGATCAGAGACTATGATCTTCACATATTCAAGGATTCCTGGAATGAAGTCCAGTACAGTTCCCAGATAAGTGAAGTTTGACAAGATATTGGATGATTGAGAATAGTAGCCATACTTACAGCTGGACCTGGTTGACCAATTGGGCCCTGTGGACCAGTAGGGCCTGGTGGACCCTGGAAAAAAAGAGATGCATGCTCAGTGAAATGACCAGGGGATAACAAGCTGCCTACCTGCAAACGACATGTAATTGATTATGTTCTCCCCCACACTGCGTTTCTTTTTCATTGAAACAAACAAGGTGGAATGACGTAATAACAAGATAACTAAATTACATAATAATGCCAGGTTCAGTGGAAGATGAACACAAGGAAATGAAATTCAGGTTTGGTAGCAAAATGAAAAGAATGCTGCATGAGACCATTATTATTATATACTTCTTTATACTCCGCCTTTTCCCCTGACAGTTCTCAAGGCAGCTTACAGATAAAAACAAGAAGTACTAAAAACATATTACAAAAACCATAATTAAAAAATAATTATACACTGATAGAATTAGAACTATATACATATATAAAATCAGTTTAAACCATACCAATAATTACAATAAAAACAGCTTGGCACCAGCTCTTTAATGAAGAGCAGGCAGATCTCTAAAGCCTACTGGCAAAGGGAAGTCTTCACCTGCCAACAGAATGAGGAGGGAGCCAGTCTGGCTTCTCTAAGGAGGGAGTTCCAAAGTCTGGGAGCAGCCACCAAGAAGGCCCTCTCCCACATCCCCACCAAGTGGCCCTACGAGGGTGGCAGGACCAAGAGAAGGGCCTCCCCTGAAGATCTCAAAACCTGGGCAGGTTTGGTTGAGGGAATACCATCTTTCAGGTACAGGTGTAAGAGAAATCAATAAGGTTTGGCTTCAGGATTAAGGATAATGAACTTAGTGCTGGCCAACAATAAGAGAGAATGTGATATGGAATAAGGATGAGGGTGATATAAGCTGTGCAAAAATGTTCTAACTTGAGTAACCTCAGACTGCCAGGAGAGCTAAATAACCGCTACACAAACTGAATCTAAAAGATGAAAAACTATTTCTGCAACATTGCTTTGGACACTCTGTAGTATTCCACTATATATGAGGAAGTTAGTCTCTGTGATTTGCGTGACAATGACTACATCCATGTTGTGCACTTTGTAGTGTGTTCAGAGGACTCTGGGTCTCAAGAGTTCAGGGACCTCTCCCAGGTACTTGGAATAAAGAGGAGCATCAGGTGAAGAACAAAAGTTGTCCTGTGGTTTGATTCCCACAGGGAACAGAAAATAATACCTTCTTACATCGCCACTTGCAACAACCCACCTCAAGAGGAAAACCACACCTTACCTGTTCCCCTTTGTCACCTTTACTTCCTTTCTGTCCTGGTTCACCAATTTCACCCTATTCAACAAGGGGAGAACACAAACAGCATTATATTTTGTTAGAGCAATCAATAAAGTTTGGTTTCAGGATTAACGATATTGAGCATTGCTCTGGTCAGCAATCAATAAGGGGTGTGTGTGTGAGGGTGGCATTAGCTTGGTTCAAATCCTGCACTAGTTGTGCAAAAACACTCTATCATGTATAACCACAGCTTGCCACATCATGCTAAGAAAGCTGATTTTAAAAGGGCAAACTGATTATAGTAACTTGTTGAAACCTTTTTGCAACTTTTGTTAATGTCCCAGTATATTTGCTTGTTGTGTGTCAACCACTAACTAAATCTTTTGCACTTTGTACAATGTTCAGAGTACCCAAGGTGACTCTCCAGACATGCACATCAGAAAACAAAGGGATACCCTGGTGTACGTTTCAAACAACAATGTAGAGCAATCCCTCTGCAGGTTAAACAAAACCCAGTGAGAACATTAGCAAAGAGAGGAGGATATCCTTCACTGGATACATGCTAGATTGATAATTGATTAGTGGCAGGTTTTCCTAACCTGATTATTTGGGGGGCGGCAGAGGGTGGTATTGGGAAATGTCTCCTACCTTGTCTCCATCTTCCCCTGGTGGTCCAACAGGCCCTGCTGGGCCAGGTAGCCCAACTGGACCTTGGATACCATCACGACCAGCTGGTCCTTGAGGGCCTTTTTCACCCTAAGAAAGGTTAGAGGGGGAGGAGAAATCAAAATCCCAGATCAAATTCCTCTCCATTATATTGACACATGTAACTTGCTCATTTTAAAACAAGCCTAACTCCGATCCTTGCTCTGAGGAATAAAAAATAAAGTAAGATGATGATGATGATACTCCACCCATCTGGCTGGGTTGCTTCCAACATGTATATAAACATAACAAAACATCAAAAATTAATAACTTTCTAGTTGTCTCTACCTCAAGAAGGTGAGGAGGAGATCTATATCAGAGAGTAAGTAATGAGCTCAGGCAGGATGGATCTCCCCTTCCATCAATGTGCAACTAAAGCTCCCCCCCCCCTTAAAAAAATAATATATATATACCATATATTAAGAAAGCACATATATCAGCAGCTTTATACAGAGTGAGACCCACTGGTCCATCTCTCAGTATTGTCTACCCTGACGGGCAGCACCTCTCCAGGATTTGAGGCACAGTATATTCACAGCTGCACCTGGAGTTGCCACCAGGAACTGAACCTGCATGTAATGTGATGCGAAGTACCACTGACCCAAGACGCTGAATAACAATACAGGAAGGTGCCTTACGTTGAGTCAAAAATCAGAGATGGGGAAACCTTTGGCTCTCCAGTTGTTGTTTGACTCCAACTCCTAGCAGCCCTTGCTGCCAGAATGAACAATGGTCAGGGATGATGCAAGTTAATGTACAGCAACATCTGGAGGGCCAAATGTGTTGCATTCCTATTCCGCAATGTGTTATCGGATTATATCCATGGTTTTAGGCAAGGAGTGTTTTCGCTAGCCCTACCTGGAGAAACCAGTGGGGATTGAACATGGGGCCTTCTGCATGCAAGGCAGATTCTCTGCCACTGAGCCATGGCTCTTCCCTAAGCACAAAGTAAGGTTTTAGTCCTTTTAGTTCTCAAGAAAAGGCTGAATTAATATGGAATATAGGAAGCTGCCTTACTCAGACTACTGGTCCGTCTGGCTCAGGATTGTCTACACTGACTGACCACAGGCAGTCTTCAGGGTTCCAGGCAGGGGGTGTTCCCAGCCTTACAAGTGGGGATTGAAAGTGGGACCTTCTGCGTGCAAAGCAGATGTTCTGCCACTGGGCTGAAGCCTTCCGCAGTGGAAATATTCTGCCGTACATCCTAGCCGAGGTGCTATATTTCAGTGGGCAGACTTTTAGCTTCAAATGTCACTGATGCTTCGTACTGACTGGAGAAGAAATACTGCAAACTTTGAAATTAGCTTAGCTTCTTCAGTTGTCATTTCTGCACTGCATAGGGTTGGACTAGATTGCCCTTTGGGTCTTTTCCAACTCTAGACTTCTATGGCTTTATCATTCTTATGAGTTGCTGTTTCAAAGCATTTCCTTTACTTGAAGGCCTAGATTTAGAGTGTGAGCAGAGAGAGGTAGTTGCCCTGCACTCCCTCCCCCTGCCTGCAACAGGATGGATGTTTGATGTTTCTCTCCTTTCCAAGAGCATCACTTCATCCTCTCCCTTGAATTCCAGGCGCTCTCTGCAGTAACCAATCTGGCATCAGATAAACTACCCATTTCAGCTCTCTGAAAACATTACATATATAAACGCTACGGTGCAGACGTCTGCGACACAGCTCGGAGAGGGAGATTAGTGCCTCAGGCCTGGCTGCCATCTTTCAAAAACTCTACGCCAACACTCAGTTCGAGGTGGCGGGCAGGTAGGAGGGAAAAGGCCTTACTGAGGCTGTGTTTTCCACGCCTCTGAAAGTCACAAGCTGCGTGGTGGGAAAGAAGAGAGAGAGATCATCATGGCCCAGAGTGGAGTGGAAAGGAAAGCAAGAATAATAATGATATTCTCCTGTAAGAAGGGTCATCAACCATCAGCATCGACACCTACCCACCCATTCTGTCTAGTGGTACATCCCCAGTGACTGGGAGCCAGGAGATACACTACTACTGAACATGGAAGCTCTCTATTGAATTATCATACCTTTAAAACACACACACACACACACACACACACACACACACACACACAGGCTTCTCCCCCACGCATCTCACCACATTACATGTTTAGATGGTTGATCCAAGTTTTAATCTTGCTTAGCCTGTTGTGATTTTAACTTTTTGAAGCCTTAAACTATCGTTCATCTTTTCTTACTGTTTTATCTTTTTTTGTAAGCTCATTTTGAGGCTGTTGTCTTTTTAGGATCAATCAGTGTATAAATGATATGAAAATAAATAAATATATAACCCAACATTACAGGCTATTTTGCTGAATTCTGCTGAGATTGCATGTGCTGTAGCCTATTATTTGCGAGTTCAATGGGCCCTGTCCCGTTTCTCTTTAATGTTCAATGTTTTATTATTTTTTATATATGCTGGTACAAATAATAAAATCATTATTATTACTCAGAGTAGATCCACTCGCTCAGGTCTGCTCATTCTCATTGGCCTACACCAAGCAGAACTTAGGGCATGACCCTTTCAACTCAGAGTTACATCCCTAAAAAAAATATTGCCATTCTAAACAATTTAGCTTTGATTCCTGCATTGCAGGGAGTTCATTCCAAGTCTAAAATTCTATTCTTCTAACTAACCACTTGCATCACTTGCAGGATCGGACTATCCCAGCCCCACCCACTGACCGTGATCTGAATGTAAGACTTACCGGTGTCCCTTTCTCACCAGCAGGGCCAGGTGGACCTTGTGGTCCAGGCCGCCCTGGCAGACCGATGGGGCCGGCTGAGCCAGCAGGACCTCGCTCACCAGGAGAGCCCTGGATGAGAGGATGGAGAGAAGGTTGGTGTACATTCAACAACAAGACAAAGGCTGCTAACTTCAGGTTCAGTGATCTCTTTCAGGCTGCTTGCAGACCTGGAGCCCTCTTTAGTGAGGGGATGGGGACCAGAGCATAAGAGCACTCTTCCCTCCTGTGGCTTCCAGCAACTGGTACTTAGAACCATTACTGCATCCAACTGTGGAGGTAGAACATAAGAAGATCTCTTCTGGATCAGGCCAGTGACCATCTAGTCCAGTTCCCTGTTCTCACAGTGGCCAACCAGATGTCAGTGAGAATCCTGAGCAAAAGAGCACTCTCTTGTTTCCTGTGGTTTCCAGCAACTGTTATTCAAAGTATTACTGCCTCTGACTGTGTAAACAGAGCATTGAAGGTTCAAACTCTGTATGAGACAATTGCATATTCCTGCATTGCAGGGGGTTGGACTAGAATGATCCTCAGGGACCCTTCTAATTCTACAATTTTCTATGCTTTTATGCTTCTAACAACTACTAGCTCTCAAAACAGAAAAATTAACATCCATAAACAATGTATAACGGCTTTTTAAACATCATACTGATGTTTCCATTACATTGAGATCAATGTCAGTTGTTACCTACATGATGTAAAAAGTTACCTAACTTACATTAAGTAGTGGACAGTGAGACTAATAACATAGTATTGGGAAGAAACTGAACTGCAGCAGCATGTAAACAGCAGTGATTGTGACAAATGCAGGTCAAAACCAAAATCACAGCCTCGTTACACCCTCTACATAAGGGCTACTCTTCCAGCTTCCTAATGGGTCAACATACTGCTGGCTCTCAAACAAGCATAGAACCCCACTTTATGTAGAATTAATACAGGAAATCCAGTCCTACCAAAGAACCCAGGGCCAGACACCAGATGCCACAGTTTAGGTGCAGCAATTTGCTTTGATTAGAAGATAAGCAAACAAAGAACTGAACAGTCTGCAGCTGTTTCTAAGGTGGAAGAATTTGGCTGTTGGCAAATGTGAAGATTCAAGGCAATTCTAAGTTTTGTACTTACTGCTGGGCCTGGGGGTCCAGGAGGTCCTTCATTGCCCTTCAATCCCACAGGTCCCTGCAGGCAAGAAGATGGGAGAGAAAGAGGAGAAAGGTCACCCAAATGGAAAATTAGCAGATGACCAATCAGGCTTTTGTTAGGGGAAGTCATCTGTGTACCAGTGATTTTTTAAAAACCATTTAAGAGAGAAATATGCAGGCACCCTCAAGAAATATTTAAATGATGTTTTTGGCTATCTGGCTCAAATTATGGAAGCTAGGGATGGGTAGTCGACTGGTGACCATAATTAATAACCTGTGCACTGGAAATACAATGTAAGTTAGAGCAGACAGACAATGTCAGCTGTCAGCTGTACAGTCAACAAATGTGTAAGGCTTGCTGGCCCCTTTTTTGGTTATCATATATGTGAATGATATCATTGTCCACTCATCCAATAAAGCTACCCTTCCAGCATTCCCAGGCTCACAGAAAAGGAACATATTGAGGTACACCAATTATATGGTTCTGTCATCTCAGACTCAAACTGGTATGCAGAAACTATTAAAATTGTTTGGGGGAAATTAGCAGAAGGCACACCGTGATGCTTCCAACGTAAGTCCTGTTACTTACTATTGGGCCAGGAAGACCCCTGTCTCCTGGAAATCCTCTCAGACCAGATGGACCATCTTTTCCAGGAAGGCCGGCAGGACCCGGGTCACCCTGCAAGGAAAGGTTCAAAGTTCAGAATTGGAAGGAGAAACTCATTGCTTATTTGCACAGTTGGATTATTTAAAAAACAAAAGTTTTGTTGTTAACATTCTGTTTATAATGTGAGGATTCAAATGTTAAGAACAGAAATTAGTAAAATAAAAATAATAAACAAAATGTATTTTTTAAAAAAACAACAAATCAAGAGGCATTTAAAAAAAAGCAATTCCTATTCCTTGGGCCATTTTTTAAAAAAGTTTCTTGTTTTAACAGAGAGAGAGAAATCAAATTGATGAGGGACATCATTAAGTTCTCCCTTATGGTCAATACAGACCAATCCTACCTGGGGAGGGGCTATAGCTCAGGGGTAGGTAGAGCATCTGTTTTGCATGTAGAAGGTCTCGCTCAGGTTCAGTCCTTGATTGCATCAAAACAGACTCACCTTTGTGTGGTATGACAAGGTCAAAGTACATAAAGCATTCAAAAACCATATTGTCAGGCAAGCATTGTTCAATGTTTGGATAAGATATAAAGATTTACTGGAAAATAAAACACCAAGGTGGTTGTCACCAATGGAAGCGAAAGCTTTTAAAAGACTCAATATGGAGTCCAAATGGCCAAAATATTGGGAAATTTTGGAACAAGAGGGAGACAAATTGAAACTGCAGAGCTTTGAGAAATTAAAAAATAAAGTGTGAGATTGGCTTCATTATTGTCAGATAATGGAGGCTTACAAATTGGACAAAAAAATTGGATTCCAGGTGGAAAAATCGAAATTAGAAACAGAACTGTTAGAACCCAAAACTAAGATTTTGTCAAAGATGTATAACTTGCTGTTGAAATGGAATACTCAAGATGAAACAGTTAAATCTGCTATGATTAAATGGGCACAAGATGTTGGACATAATATTATGTTTGCTGACTGGGAACAGTTATGGACCACCCGTTTGAAATTTACGGCATGTAATGCCTTAAGAGAGAATATTATGAAAATGATGTACAGGTGGTACATGACCCCAGTCAAGCTTGCAAAAATCTATCATTTGCCGGACAATAAATGTTGGAAATGTAAAGAGAATGAAGGTACATTCTTTCACCTTTGGTGGACGTGCCCAAGGATTAAGGCTTTTTGGGAAATGATTTATAATGAAATGAAAAAGGTATTTAAGTATACCTTCTTGAAGAAACCAGAGGCCTTTCTCCTGGGCATGGTCGGCCAATTGGTGTCAAAGAAGGATAGAACTTTCTTTCTGTATGCGACAACAACAGCAAGAATACTCATCGCAAAATATTGGAAGACACAAGATCTACCCACTCTGGAAGAATGGCAGATGAAGATGATTGATTACATGGGTTTGGCAGAAATGACCGGCAGAATCCGAGACCAGGGAAAAGAGTCGGTGGAAGAAGATTGGAAGAAGTTTAAAGATTATTTGCAGAAACACTGTAAAATTAAGGAATGTTAGAGAGATGTTGGAAAGTAACTAAGTGGTTTTCAGCTGTAATGCTTAAGAGATAGAAAATAAGGATTTGAAATAAGTAAGACCTAATGGTAAGGATTTGCTGAACAAACAATTTGAATTGGAATACAAGAAAGGGTGGTATGAGGAGGTCTGGAAAGTAAGGGAAAAAGAAAATATGTAAATGGAATTCATATGTGTCTTTTTGTTTTTTCTTGTTTTTAAATTGTTTTTAATTTTTGTATTTTTGTATTCCTGCTTTTTTCTTTTTTTCTTTTCTGTTATAATGTATTAAATTTTAATAAATATTTATATATATAAAAAAACAGACTCACCTTTGTTCCTTCCTTTCCAGCTAACCCAGGAAGTCCTTGTTCACCTGGAGGTCCAGGGGGCCCTGGATGGCCACGCTCACCCATTGGACCAGTTTCCCCAGTAGGACCCTACGAGGAAAGAATAGAGAGTAATTAAGGAAGGAGACACTTCTTTTCCACATGACACTGAAAGCAAGAACAACACATGCAAAAATACCGGAACAGGAGAGAGGGAGCTTGCATTGCAGGGGGTTGGACTAGATGATCCTCAGGGTCCCTTCCAACTCTACAGTTCTATGATTCTATGATCTGAGAGGTATATCAAGCTCTGTGGTTTAGCAAGAATAAGTAAGTCCCAAGTGCTGCAACCTTTTCACATCTATAAAAGTATGTGCATATTTGTATATTCTGCCTAAGGACTGGGACTGTTTTAAATAGTTATGCAATCTGCAACTGAATGAATGAATACATCTATGTACATCTTGGTGGTCCTGACCTTTCTGCTCCCTTAGCCACTCTCAGACCAGTGGAGAGGGAGCAACAGCACTGAAAGGGCATATCCACTTTTCCATTTGTCCCAAGTTTTCTACTGCTTGTTGCAGTGCAGATTAGTATTGCCACAAGTTTTGTCTGGGATTCTGGGTCCTCATCCCACACCTTCCTCCACAACTATTTAATGAGGCACCCATAGAAGCTCACAATATCCTGTCCATCACTGTTCCACTTTTCTTCCTTCTTAACCACCCCTTTCTCTGCCCCCTTGTGCCACAGCATTGCAGTGCATGCCCTGTTTTCCTATTGCTCTTTTTCAGAGGTTCTTGAAGTCCATTTTGTTCCTGTGCACATGTTCACAAGCACACAAATAATAATAATAATAATAATAATAATAATAATAATAATAATTTAAAAAATATTGTCACTTCTCTTGAACCCCCAAGGGGAAGTCCAACAAGAACAAGTTAAAAATAGACTGTAATTTGATTAATATTAAAGGAAGACCACTCACATAGCCCATAATGTAAACATTTAAGGTGTCAGTAGCACAGGGTGCTGACCGCTGCTGCAGCCAAGGAATGGGGGGCTACATGGATGGTTGACATTCCCCTGTTATTCCCCATTTTTGCATTGTGGTCACACATCTGATACTACTGGCACTGGAAAGGGAAGCTGCTTTCGCTCTCACACATGTACACATATATGTGCAATGCCCACATGAGCGCAAAAGGGGAACCCTTTTGTTAAAAAAAATAGTGTAGGGCAGAGAACCAGAAGTGCACATCAAGAGGCTCTTGAGACAACTGGAAATTTTTACACAAGGCATAGGCGGAGACAGAAGTGGGGAGGTGAAAGAGGAACACCTACACAATGTGTCACAAGGGAAAGTGTGTGTTTTTCCATTCAGGAGCCCCCCAAAAAAGAATGGATCAGAAGAAGAACCAATTTCTAATTGGGTTTTAATGGGTATTTTGTTTGTTCTGTAAAAAAACCATTTTTTGTAAAAAAAAAAACGGTTTTCGCATTTCTGCATTGGGCTTAGAAATGATAAGCTTTCAGATCAGTGCTACTGACCTGATGCAAATTATAAGAAAGCATGAGACAAATGGGAGTGTGGGCAGACCCGTAAGTGTCCCAATCCTGCATCTCCTCACAAAGGAAAAGCAAACATCGCAAAACTTCTCATTGACTCCATTAACAATGCCTTGGCAACGATGCTGTTTCCAAAGATTACACTAATTACGTTTTTGCATATCCAAACAATAATTACCAGGCAGTCGACTTTTACACCCCAGAAAGCAGAAACAAACATGGGCTTACAGAATTAACTCTGCCATTAATCCGACAGGGTCTACTAATTGCTAGATAATTGGATAGTTGGCAGCTCTCCCTGTAAGGTTGGGAGAAGGAAATTGGCAAGAGAATGGGGTGGTTTGGGCTGGGTGGGCAGGGGGTGCTTACCTGAGGACCAACAACTCCCGGAGGCCCAGGGGGACCTGTCTTGCCTTGGAAACCCTGTTTGAAAAAAGTAAATAAGAAATTACTGTTTTAAAAGAGCAGTGGATAGCTAAATAAATTGCTAATCTTTTATCATGCAAGATAATGATCCAGCTGGCATTGATTAGCTTATTTTCTCCAAATAAGTTTTCTTATCGTCTTAGAGCCTGCTAAATCAGGCCAGTGGCCCATCTAATTCTGCATCCTATTCACTTAGTGGCCTAAGAGATGCCCTAATGGGAAGCCCACAAGCAGGACCTTAGCAGAAGCGTAAAGCCATAAACTCCTGTTCCCAAGGAGGCAGGAATTCTCAGTTGTCATTTAAAGAAAAATGGTGGCAACCGGCTACAACCCAACCAAAGGAATACTGATGATGGTGCTATGGCCCACATTCCCCCACTCATTTTATTGTCCCCTGAAAACTGCTGAAATGTCCCCTTTTTATTCCTTCTGAATAGGGTTGCCTGTTGTACTTACCACTGATTTTCAAATAATGTCCTGGGGGACCCTTAGATATTTATCAGTGGCTCCTCACAATGAAAAGATCAGCAATGGCAGACAAGGCCCCATAAAGATTTATTAAGTGCTATGGTTGGTGTTTCAATATACCTTGAGTGCCATGGTTAATCTTCCAAGAGATCCTGACCACGGTTAGTCTTCCAAGATACCTTGACTGCCATGGGTGGCCTTCCAAGATATATTGAATCCCATGGTTGGTCTTACAAGATATAATGAATGCCATGGTTGGCCTTCCAAGATATCTTGACTGCCACAGTTGGTCTTCCAACACATATCCCCAGAAGAAAGTTGAACTCTCATTCTGCAGTGGAACATGCCCAAGAATCCTCTACAAAGCATACAAATACACAGAACACAACCATACATCAAGTACCTATCAGAATGGGGAATATCTCTGTGTACTTACAGTTTCACCTCTCTGCCCAGGATGTCCTGGCAACCCATCCTTTCCTGGTGGACCCTAGAGGAGGAAAGAAAATGCTAAGAGGACACAGCCAGCAAGATTTTCTTCATATGAATCCGAGCCAGTGGGTTGTCTTGTAGGAGTTTTTAAAGCTCTGTTTTGGTTTACTGGGTGCATTGGTGGGTCAAGGGCAGACGCTTCTCTCATTGTTGTACTTACTGGAGGGCCTTTGGGTCCAGGAAAGCCAGTAGGTCCTTGGGGCCCTGGAGGACCCTTAGAGACAAAAGAACACAAGAAAGTTAGTGTTGCCACCTTGTGATGCTAAAGCAATTGGCCTCTCACTTGGGGGTGGGCTCTAGAGCAAGGGGTGGGGCAGGTTTGGTAGAACCTCAAGATCCATCAAACCGAGGATCTTCTGTTGTTGTTACTACTACAACTTCCCTTCATAAGAACGTCAGAAAAGCCTGCTGGATCAGGCCCATGTCCCATCTAGTCTAGCATCCTGTCCTAAAGGGAAACCTGCAAGCACAATTCAAGGACAAGAGCCCTCTCCCCTCCTGAGGTTTCCAGAAATGGATGTTTAGAAATGTTACTGTCTCCCTCAATGGAGGCAGAGCATAGCCATTGTGGCTATCAGACACTGATAACCTCCTTCTCCTCTGTAAACTTGTCGAATTCTATTTTAAAGCCATCTAGGTTGGTGGCTATCACTGCCTACTGTGGAAGCAAGTTCCCCAGTTTCACTATGTGCTGTGTGAAGGAGGACTTTCTTTCCTCTGTCCTGAATCTTCCCACATTCAGCTTCACTGAATATCCACAAGTTCCAGTGTCAGGAGAGGTGGGTGGGAAACCTCTCTCTATCCTCTCCCCCATGCTGTGACATCATTTTATGAACTTCTATCAAGTTGCCCCTTACTGCCTAAAAGTCCATGTTTATCTCTCATCTAAGCTCCTGTCTCAGTCTGTTTTTTCTTACCCTTTCGCCTGGAGGACCAGGGGGCCCATCACCGCCAGAGTTGCCCTTTTAATGAAGAAAAAATAAGGACATTAGAATGAGAGCGCTACCAAGGCCAAAAGGACATAAACATCAGTTTGAGCACACAACATAGATCTGGGGATAGGGTGTCTGGATTCCCAAATACCTTGGGTCCTGGTTTTCCGGTGATGCCTCTCTGACCACGTTCTCCTCTGGGACCCTTAAGATAAGGAAGGAAACTTGTTACAGTGTGACCTGTCTGATGATGCAGAAACTGGCCCAAAAGCCAATCCCAGAGAAGCCAAGAAGCAGGAAGGGACAGGGTGGCTTACCGTTGGGCCCCGCTGTCCTCTTGGTCCAGGTTTACCAGGAGTACCCTAGAACCAGAAAAAAGAGGTGACCTTAAATCACTTGGAACACCCTTGGAAGGTGGTGGACTCTTCCTCATCGAAGGTGCTCAAGCAGAGGTTGGATGTCTCAGGCATGGGATGTCCCGAGTGAGGAATTCACTCCTTATCATCAAAACTATACTTGCAACTTAGGAAAAGGCATGTCCATCAGTCGTATGTCTCTCAGCTACTTCCAGGTATGCACCCAATGAGGCAGCTGCCCCTGACCTCAGCTTATGTGTTGGCTCCACCCAAGCTTCGCACAAGCAGACAAAGATTCTGCCTGTGTATAACCTGTTTCTGCTCTTCCTGCTTCAATCCTTTTCTGGTTCCAGGAGACAGTGGAGTAGAAGAGATATGGGCAGGTGGAGGAGGTATGGAAGCTTTTGACTTTACACTTGGCTGACCGATCTCTCCCTCCTCCTGTACCTGTTCTTCACTCTCCAATCCTGCAGCTTCTCCCACCCCTGACTCTCGTCTCCTGGCTGTTATAGGCTCCCCCAGCCAAATTGACACCATCCTCTTCCCTATCTGGATTGCAAATGTTTGCAATCTACTCTGAGCAACCAGAATGTTAATGAACATCATATCAGTTCAGTCAAATGCCACCCAGGACAAAATGCAATGTTACTATCTTGAACTCTGTTGATTTTCAACGGATGAGAGGAGGGTGATCAAGATGATCCAGGGTCTGGAAACCAAGCTTTATGGGGAACGGTTGAGGGAGTTGGGTATGCTTAGCCTAAAAAAGAGGAGATTTAGAGGAGATATGATAGCCATCTTCAAATATCTAAAGGGCTGTCAAATGGAAGATGGATAAAACTTGTTCTCACCTGCTCCATAGGGTAGGACCAAAACTAATGGATTCAAGTTACTAGAAAGGAGTTTCTAACTAAACATCAGGAATAACTTTTTGAAGGTAAGAGCTGTTTGACAGTGGAATGGACTCCCTCAGAAGGTGATGGACTCTCCTTCATTTGGAGGTTTTTAAGAAGAGGTTGGATGGTCATCTGTCATGTCTTAAATAGTTAAGATTCCTGCATTTCAGGAAATTTGACTAGATGACCCTCAGGGTTTCTTCCAACTTTGTAATTCTATGAGCTGGGCTGGGCTTCAGACAGTTGCAGGAGAGTGGTGCTTTCGCTGCTAGTTTTCCTCACTGCATGGCATTTGAATTTGTCCCATGATTCAGCAAGGAGAGGGTGGCATTTCGTAAGACACGACTCAGTGGAATGAAAAGCTGCCAAAAGCCTCCCCTATAGCAGGCTACGGGTGTGGGGTGGGGAAGTGATTTGTGGCTAACAATCAAGGGATGGAAATTGTGCATCAGAAAAATAAGAGCAGCCGGGCTGGGGGGAGGGAGACAGAAAGTACATGGCCCCCCTCCCGTCCTCAAGTTATGTAAACTAAATTTAGATGGCACAATATTAACATGTTGAAAAGCAATTTATACCTCCTGCATTCCGATCAAGCATGCCTGTTAGAAACAATTTGAATTTAAATGAGAGCAAAAGGGAAATATAACGCTGTCCATGCTCTGTCATTGTAACATGGGTGCTGTTGAAGAACATGAGAGCCCCCACCCCCACCCGACTGCCAGTCGGTCTCATAATTATGGAAATGGAGTTTGCTTTGCACTTGGACAAATAAACACAAAGCCTTTTAACCAGCCCCTCAGTGTTATCCTAATCACAAGGGATCCTTGTTGCGTCCCTTACGCTTTGGTTTCCCCATCCTCAGGTGTCATAAACATGCACTGGAGGAAAAATGGGGGCTTTGGAACAGGGCAAAGAGTGATGTGGGTTTCACTAGATGACCCATGGGGTCCCTTCCAGCTCTACAATTCTGCAATAGGAATGAGTCAAGCATTGGCATAAAAAGAAAAAAAGGCTCTTACCCTTCCTCCTTTCTCACCATTTGCTCCTGGAAACCCTGGAAATCCAATGGAGCCCTGAAGGGAGAGAAAAGAGAGAGAAAGAGCATGAAGGAAGTCACTGTGAACATTCTGTAGCTGCCAAAATAACATCACAAGGCATCCTAGTGACCAAAGAATCGCACTTCCAGGAAAAGAGAAGGAAATGAACTTGTTGTGGAGCCCTTAACAAGTCAAAAAGAGTGAAATTCCAAGACCATTCCTTTGTTTTTTTTAAACAATTATATTGACTTACATAGTTCCCTTCCTCCCCATTTTATCCTCGCAACAACCCTGTGAGGTAGATTAGTCTGAGAGGCAGTGACTGGCCCAGGGGGCTTCTTGGCCTCATTGGGATTTGAAGCCTGGTCTACCTGGTCCTAGTCTGACACTCTAGTCACAAACCATACTGGCTCTACCCAGAACTCATCTTCTCACAAAGCAGTTTACAATCACTAAAATGCATCAGATAGTGATCAGTAAAACACTACAACAAAATTATTGAATCCAGGAAACAGGAAATTATGTTCACATGTGGTGGGGCTGTAAATATGTGCAATTTCTTTGGCAAAAGGTGTTTAAGGAGATAACAGAAATCACTGGGTTAAAGTTGACCGAAAGTCCAGAGGTAGCATTATTATTAATTTACAATGGGGTGGAAGGTTCACAGGCTATGAAGGACATGCTCACAAGTTTATTGATAGCTGCACAAATTATTATAGCTAGGAAGTTGAAGGGGAAAGCAGAATATAAAATGGAAGAATGGTATAAAGAGGTGTGGGATATAGCTATTAATGATAAATTAACATGTGCCATTAAATTAACATGTGCCATTAAGGTAAGACTGGGACTATGCAGGAGAAATGATTCTGAGGAGATATGGAGGGTGTTTGTAGGATTTGTACTGTTAAAACGGAAAGGGGTCAAACCATCGCAAGAGATGTTGAAATTTTGGGAGGTTTTATAGTTACAGTGGAATGGTCTCAGTGGTGGGGTGCACATTTTTATTCTTATTTATTTATGATTATTACTTTGTCAAAATAAAACAAAAATGATTAAAAGGAAAAAAAGTTATTGAATCCAATTGCAACAGGACAAACAAGGAAATGTCGGAGTCCTCCCAGAGCAAGGCATGGTGAGGTGAGGTGGCCCAAAAGATTGCCCAATGTAGTTGTCAAAACTATGGGTGATGCTTTTTTCGAATGTCATCTTCACAGAGAAGAACATGATAGGTGACTTTGCCCCGTTATGAGGAAACACACTGAAAGGACACTGGAAGTGCTATGTGGAATATTACTTGACTGATACAAACAATATTATCTAGCTCTGATTCCTGCATTGCAGAGGGCTGGACTAGCTAAGCCTTGGGGTCCCTTCCAACACTATGATTTTATGATTCTGTGAAATATATCCAGGCAAGGAACGAATCTTTCTGGTTAATTATGTCTCAAACATCAAACAAATCTGTCCCCCACCCGTCAAGCACTAAAAATAAATAATAAAAGACCATGCATTATAAAAAAAAAATCAAAGAAAAACAACATTAACATTGCTCCAAACACACAGTGTCTCTAGAGGCTGTGATAAAATATGAGAGGGAGAGGGAGAGGGAGAGGGAGAGGGAGAGGGAGAGGGGGAGAGAGAGAGAGAGAGAGAGAGAGAGAGAGAGAGAGAGAGAGAGAGAGAGAGAGATTTCTAATCAAAGCACAGGGTATTTTTCATTTTCTTAAAAAAGAGAATTTGTGGACACCCACTCAAAATGAAAGTGAGCATGGGGTTGGCACCCCCTCTTATCCTAGAAATGGGGCCACCACTTTTATGCTACAGTGGCAATGCCTTTGTAATCATTATCCTTAATTAATTATCTAACAGTTTGCATGGAGAGTAATATGGGAGCCTGGCTTTGGTGCTCTCCTCCTTAAGACTGCTCAGAGTGGAAGCACAGAGAGGGAGGCAGTCGATGCCGGCATCAAAGGGTTTCCTCAGAGCGCCTACAGCGGCATCACCCGGGATGCTTTGATTCCTTACTCCCCTGGTACCCTGCTGGATCTCTCGTGTGCACTCCTGGCACCTGGAGTAGCATCCCTGCTTAATAATTTAAGGTTGATGAGGCAGCTTGAATGCTACGAGCTCTGAGGCATTTATTATGAGCGTAAATTTTCCTAGAGATTTGCAAAAGGTTTGCAGGCTCTGAAGATCTGTTTATTTAAAATTGCTTTTGTGTTTAAAACTGGGGGGTGGGGGGTGGCGTAGCTAACTGCAAAGCTAAATGGGAGCATAATCTTATGTCTCTGAACACAACAGGGTGAAAATCGCATTGAGGGACAACCATAGGCTTTGGAACAGCAAAAAAAAATTAACACATGGGAACAGTAATGATTCAAGGATTTTGAGGATCTAAACTCAAGTCCACACATTTCGATCTAATGTCTGAGCAAACTCAAGGCTCAATATCTGAGGACTCATACAAGGCCTCAGACACCGATATGTCTAATGGGAACAGTTGCCCGCAAAATGGCAGAAAAGTGGCAGCAGTTATGCAGGCCAATAGAGACTCAGATACCTGCATAGACAGATATGTATCTGAAGACAGGCATCTGAAGGTATCTGAAGAAGTGTGCATGTACATGAAAGCTCATACCAATAACAAAATTAGTTGGTCTCTAAGGTGCTATTGGAAGGATTTTTTGTTTGTTCGTTTTGACTAAGGCAGACCAACATGGCTACCTACCTGTAACTATACATAGACAGAATTTGCCATGCCCTAACGTGTGACTAGACCACAGCACTGGCACCATTTGCACAGAAATTTAAAATCCTTTCTAATTAACCAGCTCTCAAAGTGCAAATGTAGTGCTGAATCTTGCAACCACCAATCAATCTGAAATACAATTAATGCATAAGGCCACGGAGGATGGTGCCCTGAAGCTCGAGGAACAATCAGACAGAAATAGATGTATTTCCCCCAAAAAAACATAGGCCTACCCAGAGAATCAGGAAAGGAGAGATGTGGCTCAATTTTTGGTGGATTGGATAATTACTTTGAATATAAATACCACCATGTCAATAGCAGATGTGGAGAGGGCACACAGAGTCCCTGGAGGCCGAAGCAAAATGGGTGAAGCCTCGCGTAATATTGTCATCTGCTTTAAGCATTATAGACTTTACCATAGTTAAAGCACTCTGTAACATCAGGGGCTTAAAATATGAAGAATCCAGCACTGCCATATTTGAAGAAATGAATCTGGTCTTGGTCACCCTTGCCCAGCAACGAGGTTTTCGCCCTGAAGGAGCCTGGCATTGCCTACCATTGAGGCTTTCCTTTCAATATTAATAGCTCAGCACAGACAGTGTGTGCTGGGTGACAACCAACCAGCTGAAAATATGCTAAAAGATCTTCAACTTTCAACATCAGTTAACATAGCTGATGGTGCCCTCCCACAACTTAGGAAAAGGCAATCTCCCCTGGAATGTCAAGATAAATAAGAAAAACAGGACACCACATGCTTGAGCACAATACTGTCTGTTTTATTCGCCTATCAAGAGTGCAGTTATCCAGTGTCAAAATATTAAAGGTACTTGTATTTGTGTCTATCATCCCGTCATGGGAATGGAAGGCTTGGAGTAAAGCTGATGGCCCCTGCTTGCTCCCATGTTTGCCTGGGCATTTGTGTGGCAGATCTCCACTGCTCATGTGATTCCGCACAAGTGGAGCTTTCTGCTCCCAGGGCAGCTAAAGGTTGCATGTTTGGCAAGGTTGGTTCTGTATCATAACAATTATGATAGTCCAGTGTTTGACAAAAGCCTCCAGGAAGGGCCATTGATACTTTGGCAACTGGTAAAATCTTCCAAAAACATTATACTTTCCTGTACTCATCCCGACAATCCTTCACAATCCTCTCTAGAACTTTATCTCTCTCAAGTGTGCCTTTTGTCGGAGGTGCACAGGGATTATTTGAATCAACCAATATCCCAACAGGAAGTAGAGGAAGCAATAAAAAGATTAACATTGGGCAAATCACCAGGACCAGAAGGCTCCTCAGGGGAATATTATAAGGCAGGCATAGGCAAACTCCAGTCCTCCAGATGTTTTGAGACTACAATTCCCATCATCCCTGACCACTAGTCCTGTTAGCTAGGGATGATGGGAACTGTAGTTCCAAAACATCTGGAGGGCCGGAGTTTGCCTATTATAAGGCATTTGAAATGGAGCTCTCACTCTGGTAAATTAGACTATATAGTTCAATTTTAGATTGAAATGAAATTCCCCAAACATGGTGAACCTCAGAACTTCCCCTTTTGCTGAAACCAGGGACTCTTAAGAAGAAGAAGAAGAGTTTGGATTTGATATCACTACCCGAAGGAGTCTCAAAGCGGCTAACATTCTCCTTTCCCTTCCTCCCCCACAACAAACACTCTGTGAGGTGAGTGGGGCTGAGAGACTTCAGAGAAGTGTGACTAGCCCAAGGTCACCCAGCAGCTGCATGTGGAGGAGCAGAGACGCGAACCTGGTTCCCCAGATTACGAGTCCACCGCTCTTAACCACTACACCACACTGGCTCTCTTATAGACCTATTGCTCTTATTAACGTTGATGCAAAACTTTTCACGGCAGTAATGGCTGAAAAGATTAATAATTTTATTGTACAATATATTTCAACCGGCCAAACTGGCTCTATCCCATACAGGAATATATTAGACTCAGTAAGGAGAATCCTTATTGTTATTCATGAGCTCCACACACAAAACTCCTCTGGAACTTTAATTTCTCTCGATGCCTTCAAAGTCTTTGACAGAATTCAATGGCACTTTAAAAAATATTTATTATCTAAATGACAATTTGGTAAGCAATTCCTGCATATGATCAATCAATTTTACCTACACCATCATTACAGTATGGGTATGACAAATGGGTATGACACCAAACCCATCCACCTCAATAGGGGCACTTGTCAAGGTCGCCACTTCTCTTTGTAGTGGTGATAGAGGAGCTTGCCATTCATTTGCGGCAGATGCAACTATTTAGGGGGTGAAAATTAGAAATATTGAACACAAAATCAGTATGTTCACTGATGACACTGCTTAATTTTCTGACTCTCTTAATGCACTCCAACCACTCAAAACACAATTGAATGCATTTCATGCAGCTGTGGGACTGGAAATAAATTATGCAAAATCTGCCATTCTTCCAATTAACTTACCCACAATGACTTTTGAACAACTAATATCACAATCAGAATTTAGTATTGCTCACGGCACCTTTAAATATATTGGCATTAATTTAACATCAGATCTTAAGCAGCTTAGCTGCAGAAACTATAAAACTCGCTCAAAGATATTTCCCAAGAATTGGTGAAATGGAAGCATTCAAATCTCAGTTGGCTTGGCAAGATAGCTGTGATTAAAGTGTCTATTCTTCTAAAGTTCTCATATTTTTTTTCAGGTTTTGCTCATCTGTATTCTCTCTTCTCTGCTTAAAAATGGCAATGAAAGCTAATTCTATTTGTCTCATTCAGGGAAAAAAATCTAGAATAAATTATGAAATGTCATAATAAGGGACATCTTGGAGCATTTCAGATTAAATCTCAGATCCCCTTGATTAGGGAACAAAATGACATTCCATGGGTGCACATTGAGGCCCCTCCCCCTTCACCATCAGTAGGGGCACTTCCTTTCCTAAAACTATCCCGGACAGAGTGGAGAAAGATCCATACTCCATTTTTAAAGGCTGCTGGAATGGAGGGACTGGGACTCAGTTCTGGCCCCCAAACTCTCACCATTGGCTCCACTGCTAGACCATACATCATTCCGACAGGAGGATAAATACGGACAATTTAAAAAGAAACTTGAGAAGAGAGGCATTTCTCAGATACAAGACCTTCTTCCTAGAGGTATAGCAATCTCTGAAACTTTCTAATGTGAGCATCCCAAAAAGGTAATTCTTCACAAACAAAACAAGGCTTACCTTGGGGCCAAGTCTCCCAGGGTATCCCGGTAACCCAGGAACGCCAAGCTTGCCCTGTAAAAACAAACCAATATTTAAGAAATGAAGAGAACAGGTTTTATTTGGGGAATTCTATATTTAACTTAACTCCAGAATTAACCTTTATGCTTACACAATACCAAAAACGGACTTGTATCTATCATTCGTCTTATTCAGAACAGGGTGGTGCGGTTGTACCCAGTGCAAGCCTTGCTCAGAGTAGATCCACTGAATTTAATGGACATGACTGCCTTAGAGCCATTAATTTCAATGGGTCTGCTCTGAGTAGGACAAATAGACCCATTAAAATTAAAAGACCTGACTAACCTTGGTTTGTTAGTTTCAGTTCATTTGCTTTGACTAAAACTGTGACACAGCTCAAGTATTTTTGGGGTGGGAAGGAATCCCTAGCTTTGGGACATGATTCAAAATGAAGACTAGGCCAGCATTGGATGGGTGAATGATGGGCAGCACTTTCTCTACCCGACTTCATGGTTCCAGGGTAATCCAAGAAATGGTAACAGTAATAACAGAATAGGCTTTGATCCACCCCTGGTCTCCTGAATCCAGAGAGTTCTGCTTGGACAAGACACTGCCAGTGGCACCAGTAAAATGGCCCAGGTAGTATTTGGTATATTGGGTCCTTCCTTAAAGAGGGCATGTATTGTGTTGAGACCTGGAAACCGACACCCTGTGTTGTGGGTGGGTACGATTGGTCAGCCACAACACCCAATTGGTAGGTCCCTCGTAGCTGGGTGCAAACCGGCCAATGGGACGCAGTCCAAATGGTTTGAGGGGCCTATTTGAACCCATGCACGTGACCCAGAGCTTCCTCTTTAGGCGTGTGCATTCGGAACACTCACCCACCTCTCCCTACTTTTAGGGTTTTGCGCTTGACCATGCTATGCCGTCATGTGTCACCTGTTGTTGGGACAGGGGCACGGCAGGAATTTCCCCCACTTGGCTGATTGGCTGTTGACATTTGGGTTTTGCCTGCCGCGTAGCAAATTGTCACAACTTGCAAGGTTGCGGATAGGCTCTGGTTCAGGTGACAGGGATGGGAGAACGCTCTCACCATCTTTATGTGAAGGGTATTCCGTTAAAAGAATCCAGGGACTTGATGGTTTGGTCAACCCCTGAGAGGGAGTTGTACCTGTGCCTGAGCCCAGGGGGACATTTGTTCCCGGCTTTCCGCTTATCCAGGTGTTCACCCTCGGCTGACCTATGCTGGAACGCTGGGTCAGCGCTACCTGCATGGCAGGTAGCTAGTCAAACCAGAGCCTATGCAACCAATCACTTCTGTAATCAATAAAGTTGTGGCCTAAATTCTGCCAAAAACCAAAACCAAAATTTGAGTCAAGTGTGAATTTATTTAGGGGGGGAGGTTTCTGGGTCTGAACATGCAAATCTCTTAACTAGCAGGAAGTCTGATTGGAACAGACAGAGATGCTGTAGAATAAATCCTAAATTCTGACAGTTCAAAACCCTATCACAGAGCTTTCCTATGCGTGTCATAGGAATGCCATGTGAACGCTCCCCACACTCCTCCTGGAGCTGGAAGGGGGTTAGTTTAACCTCTGGCTTGCTAGTAAAACTGGACTACAGTGTCGCGAAATGATGCATGTCTAAAAAGTGTGCCACCAACATGAAAAGTCTGGAAAGCTCTGCTCTATCATAACTCATCACATGTTCCCCAATACCATTCACATAGTGCTCTTACTTTTTCTCCAGCAGGGCCCAGAGGACCAGGGTCGCCGTTGGGGCCTCCGCGACCCTTTGGCCCTTCAGGGCCATCTTCGCCTCGTGGACCTGGGGGTCCGATTTCCCCCTGTCAAGAATCAGAAAAGAGATGAATTTCTTGATCCTTTACAAAGCCCATCTCACACTCACCATTAAGCTGCAGGTTAATTTTTAAGGGTGATGTTAAACAGAATTGCAAAACAACAACATCCCAACTTCTTTCCAGAGCAGAATTCAAGGCAGCTTACAGATAAAAATACAAAACACATATAAAATACAAAAAGCGTAAAAAGCAAATATCAAAATTAAGCAGTAATTAAACTTTAACACAATTAAAACAATATAAAAATATCTATTAAAATGCATATAATAAAAGACTGCACAGCCCTATTAAGAGCCTGTTCCTTTAAAAACAGTCACTTCCCAAAGGCCTGTTGGAATAAAATGGTCTTCACTGGTGGCAGAAGGACAGCCAGTCTGGCTTTTCTAGAGAAGGAATTCCAAAGTTTGAGAGCTGCCACTGGGAAGGCCATCTCCCACATCCCTACCAAGTGTGCCTTGGCAATAAACTACCAAGGTGTCAGTTTTCAGCCCTGCCCAGACCTGGAAACTGAGGTCTCCAAAGAGGAGCTGGAGGAGAAGGAGCAAATAGATGAGGATCCTTCCCCCAGCAGAGCCTACACTGCTAGCAAGCCAAAAGAGCCAATGAATCCATATATCCCTGCCCCATGACTGGAGATCCCATCTTCAACTGCCTGCAGTTCCTGGACTGCCCTGCTATAAGTTAACATAAGTTATGTAAAAGTCACAGCAACAAAATATACTTCCTATTCTCCAACTTTCAGGCCTTGTCTGAAGAAGGGAGTGTCAGATTCTGTCACTGTCTAGAGAAAAACTGTCCCTTCCCAGAGGATCTGTATACCTTCAGATGAATTTCAGAAGCAGGCAGGAAGTGAAAGCTTGTGTCTCTGAAACACTCTGGAATGCCTCGTTCTTGCAGGCAGAAGGGGTTATTCTAGGGTAGCAGCTCTGGGATCTAATCCCAGTGGCAACCTCAGTATCATGACCAGCTTTGAAGACCATGTTTACAAAAAAACAACAACTCACCCTGTCTCCTTTGATGCCCATGTCGCCCTTGAAACCTGGGAAGCCATCTTCACCCTGGATGAGGACAAATCATTATCATCATTATGATTAATTACCCGTTCTTCACCCCAAGGTCCCATAACAGGTGACAACTTTAAAATACAATATTAAGAACAATTTAAAATGACTTACAAAAGTAAGGTGGACCCTAAAAATATACACCTCAAGTGCCAAAAAACAGGGAAAAGAGGTGCATCTTCAGCATCTTCCAGAAGCTGTGCAATGAAGGTGCCAGGCACACCTCTGTGGGGAGGGACTTCCATAGCTTAGAGACCACCACAGAAAAGGCTCCTCCCTTGGGCCACCCCAGCAACTGAGAGTGGAGGAACTACCAAGAGGCACCCCCTCTGCTGATCTCGGCACCTGAGAGGGTCTGTAGGAAAGGAGGATGCCTTTCAGATATTTGGGGCTTTAAATATCAGTGTGAGCACCTTTCATTGGACCTGGAAATGAACTGGCACATAGTTATGGGTTGGAGACAATGGAGGAGTGTGCCAATGCAGCTGTTTCAAAACAGGGGTTGTGAGAGATCTAAATGGAATCCCCGCCAGGAATCTGGCCACTGCATTTTGGATCAACTGAAGTTTGCAAGTCATATTTGAGGGTTCTCCACAGTTAAAGGATAGAGGGAAGGATTGAAATGGCACTTTGCACTTCTATTCAAGGAATCCTCCATTGTAGTGATGGACATCATAACCCTCCCCCTACATCTCAGATTTATCTATGCCCTCCACAGCCAAAGGAGCTCAGACACTATGGCTAGCCCCAAGGTCACCCAGTAAGTTTCATCACTGAGTAGGTATTTGAACCCTGTTCTCCAAGGTCCTAGCTCAACGCTGTAACCACTGCACCACACAGGATCTCACATTAAAGACTACAATTCCCATCATTCCTTACCACTGGGGTTAATGGGAGGTGCTGCAGTTTTGGGGAGACGTATCATATTACCTACTTCTGATCTTCAATCTTCCCTCCACCTCAACAGCCCATGTTGCTTTTAGGAAACAGCTTGTCTACTAGGGATGCCTGCCCTGTAGCACAGATTTCCTTTCTGAAGGACCCCCCAATAAGCTACTGAGGAACCCCAATGTTCTTTTTATTAAACCCACTTCTCAGGAGAAGTGATTCTCTGCCCCCCATCTCCTCAAAGAGGCTTTTATCTCCCACACAGAGGTAAGGCAGGTAATATTTCGGTCCAGCGGGAAGAAAGGAAGGCCTCGTTTCCACAGCAACCAGGTCCTGCCTGGGGCAAAGGAGGACCAGCTAGTACTGTGATGATAAAAAAAAAAACAAAACAGCAACAACATAGCAGTGTGCTCCTCCTCACTCTCCCACCTCCCAGAAATAAGCTTCTGTAGTGTAAGGCTATGTTTTCTCAGAGGGAAACCTTTGGCCTGAACAATATATTCGATCAATTTCTGTGTAGGAACCTTGTCGAAGGCTCCCTACCATTGCCTACCCCCCCAAGTAAAAAACCCAGGGGTGCCCTCTGCCTGTTCAAGCTCTTGAAGGCAGGACTGTCAGTTCAACTGATATAAATGCCAGGAACTTGCCAGCACTCCAGCAACAAATTATTTTCATCGAGGCCATCTCGCGCCAGTCTTTTCAGAGAGAGCTCGAGGACAGCACTAATATTTCTTCCAGGTTTTAACCGCAGACTTCCAATCAATAGTGTATCAAGTCCTAAAGCAAGCCTGTAAGGTGCTAAAATGTGGATGTGGTAATGAAAAAACAACATGGGGGGGGGGTTTGAGGAGGCTGCTGGTAGCTGGGCTTCCTGCTTATAATTGTCAGATTTCCCTGTGATGGAATATGGGCATGAACAAAGGGAAAAGTGAGGGGGATTTAAAGCTTGGACCAGGCTGGAATATTACACAGCCTTTGCTCATCCTTTGGGAGAACATAACCGTGTACCTGAAAATATACAGAAAGCCTCCTTGTCAAAAAAGCCTTTAAACACAGCATTTTAATAGATGCTGCTGCTGCTGCCTCTGGCTGTTAAGTCCTTTGCACATGCCAAATTCCCAGGGAATCTCCTAAGCTCGTTCTGCAAACGGCATCACTCAGAAACATCTATAGCTGTAATTGGGACTGTCGCATAGTTGTGTGTGTGTGTGTGTGTGTGTGTGTGTGTGTGTGGTTTCCACTCTGCAAAGAGAAAATATGAAAGGAAACCTCTGTGCGTTAAGACCTCCAGGTTCCATAGCAAGGAAATTCTGCATCGAGGGTTATCATGCAAATTAATCACAGAAGTCTGCATTTAGGGATACAGGCATTGCAGAAGTTCCCCCTCCTCCACAATTTGGGTTTGTTTGTTTTTTTGTTACCAAGGAATAGGAAAGACTGTCAATCAGGGATGGGGAAGCTTTTTTTTGGCACGAGGGCCACATTCTGCTATGGCTAGCCTTCTGGGGTCCATGTCCTAGAGAGAGGGTCATTTAACTAATGGTCATTTACTCACCTTCTCCCCCTTGGTTCCTTTCAAGCCACGGATGCCGTCAGCTCCCTTTGTGGGGGTGGGGAGGGGGAGAGAAACAACATAAAAATAAATTAGTAAAGTCTGGCACAGAGAGAAAGGAGGTGGGGCAAGAAACATGACTTGTTCATTAGTGATGGTTTAAAACTCCTAGTGAACACAGGAAGCTGCCTTATATGGTGTCAAAACATTGTCCTTTCTTGCTCAGGATGGTTTACACTCCCAGAGGTTTCAGACAATGGAAATTCCCAATTGCACCTGGCGATGTCAAAGATTGAACCACGGAACTGCTCCCATTCCCCTAAAATATATATATTAAGATTCTAGTTCTCAAGGTTTAATTATTTGTTGCATTTCTACCCCACATTTTCTTCCCAAGAAGCTCAAGCTGGAATACAAGGTTCTCACTGTCTTCATTTATTCTCCAACAGTGGCGTAGCGTGGGGGGTGCAGGGGGGGCCGGGCGCACCGGGCGCAACACCTGGAGGGGGGGCGCTCACCGCCTCCGGAGTCACCAAAGAGCCTCGGGCGCAGGCTGTAGCAGAGCCCCATGGCAGCAGCCCAGGCAGCAGCAAGAAGAAGCTGGCAGCGGCAGCAGGTTAGGGGTTAGGGGCGCAAATTACTTGCCTTGCCCCGGGTTAGGGGGCGCAAATTACTTGCCTTGCCCCGGGTTAGGGGGCGCAAATTACTTGCCTTGCCCCGGGTGCTGACAACCCACGCTACGCCGCTGATCTCCAAGACAACCCTGTGAGGTGGCTTAGACTGAGAGGCAGTGACTGGCCCAAGGGCACTTAGTGAGCTGCATGGCTAAGTGGGGATTTGATCCCTGGTCTCCTAGGCTCTCTAACCACTAAACCACTACTGGCTCTGAACAGCTGAATTTAACAGGAAGATACCTTCTTCTGAGTAAAGCCACATGCCCTTCTAGCTCAGTACTATTCACACTAACTGGCAGTAGCTCTCCAGGGTTTCCCAGCCCAATCTGCAGATGCCAGGGATTGAAGCTGGAACCTACATGCAAGGTAGCTGCTCTGTTGCTTAGCTGTGGGTGCTTCTGATGAACATAGGAAGCTGCCTTCTACCGAGTCAGTCCATTGGTCCATCTAGTGTAGTGTTGTTTACACAGACTGGCTCTCTAGGTTTACAGACAAGAGGGCATTCCCAGCCCTAGGTGATTGAAACTGAGACATTCTGCATGCAAAGCATATGCTCTGCCACTGAGCTATGGTCCTCTGCCATGAAGAGGAAGGAGTATTTGACATGAATTTGACATTCTCTTCACATAGCATCAGGCTACAGGGTAATCTGCTCTAATTGTATATTTTATCTTTATGAACGCTGTTTTTATTGTGTTATGCAAGCTGGTCTTTGACCGTAATAAATTATCTACACATCTACAGGTAGCTGAAAGAGATAGTCAATTTCATGGAAAACGACAGCAAAATCAATGGGTCTACTCTGAGTAGGATACAACTAAAAGTATCCAAGATAATACAACAAAACAAAACATATTGGGCAATATTTCAACTGCTGAAAACATACATCAAGAGAAGCAAATATTCACACGCAGAGAGAGGAAGGGATTGGTCTTTTGGGGAAAAAGATGCCCTAAAAGTCAATTGAAGAAACGGGTTGTGTATTTTCCCAATCTGTACTCAAGAAAGATTTTTAAAAGGCAGGGCATTAACTGAAGGAAGGGTGCAGAATGATTCTACTTGAACCCACAGGATCTCCAGTGAATCATTAAGAATATGCATTATTTGTTTAACCTGAAATGTATTAGAATATAATTTAAGATTAGGCACTCCTGTTCTTACTTTGTGTCTAGAGCAAAATAAAGTTTGGAGGGTCATGCTACTTCACTTACCAACTTGCTTAGGAAGCTCAGGTGATTTTTAATATGTTTTAGTATATTAATACTAAACAATAAAATCAAAAATACTAAAAAATAAAATCAAGAAAAATTCACAACCCCACTTTAAAACATACAAAAGTATGGTTGTGATTCCCCCCCCCAACTTGGTTTTCTTGTCTTATCTTTTTCTAATCTGCTTTGTGGGTATTTTTAACAACCAAATGGTGTATAATTCATATGACATAAATAAATAATAAATAATAATTGACCAGATGCAAAATATGAGAAAAATGTGACCTAAAAACAAGGCAAATGCAAACTGAATAACAAAACAAATTAACAGCAGTTAGGAACTAAGCAAGTGGCAGGTTGTTTGTTTTTTGAAATAATTTTTTATTAAAGATTTCCATGAACTACAAAGAACAGTCCACACAATAGAAGACTGGGAACCTCAGGATTTAAAACTAGAAGATCGGGAGACATGAGATTTAAAATGAGAAGACTGGGAATCATGGGATTTATAATGAGTAAATTGGGAACCAGAAGATTGCATTCCCTCCCATGGGCATAGCCAGGATTTGGGGGGGGGGGGGGAGAAGGACACCTACTTTTCATCATCCTCTGTCCGGCTGTCTGGCAGATTCAGAATGAATTGTCTCAACAACAGTTGTTTTAAATTACTTTCTTTTGACCCTAAGTGCTCAGAAAAATCTGTCAAATACCTTTATACAATTTCTATTCTTAGTTAAGTATACGTATTTTTATTTATTTGATTGGGGGGGGCAGATCTCCCCCCCCACCCCCTCTCCTGCTGCCTCCTCTCTCCTCCCTCCAGTTTCTCCTGCTGCCCTCAGCCAGCTTTTCTTCCAAGATTTGAAGCCAGAATCTGAGGCTGCTCCCATAGCTAAGAGGAAACTTCCTTTGCCATCTCCATTGTACATACAGATTCTTTTAAACACTTTTCTCTTTCTGAATTATTTAACCCCTTTATTTAATATAATAATAAGAAAAAGGGGGTTCAAGCTGTGATCTGTATTAGGTAGGTGAGTTTCTTCCACTCATAATTTACACCTCTCTCTCTAAGGCATATCAAAGAGACTTGCATTAAGGAGAAGTTGGGGGAGACTGTTGGCCAAGCCCCCTCTTGTGGCACAAATGTGTCATGCCTGCCATTAGAATCAAACACTACAAAGGTAAGAGAATCCTTGTTTATTTGGCTGCCAATTGCAACTAAGGTCCATACCAAATCAGGCCAGTGGCATATCTAGCTTTGCATTGTTATCACTGACTGGCAGCAGTGGCTATCCAAGATTTCAAGCAAGGGACATTCCGAACCCTACCTAGCAATGCACTTGGGGATTGAATACAGGACCTTCTGCAATATAAAGCAGGTATTCTACCACTGGGCTATGGACCTTTTCCTAAACATAAAGTATTCTGGTCCTCATGGTTCTGAATTAAATGAGAAGCTGGAGGCCATCTTATATCTATCAAGTCAAATCCTCTGTTCCATCTATCTCAGTGTTGTCTACACAGACAGGCAGAGCTATGATCTATCTAATTCAGTGTTGTCTACACTACAGTGTCTCTCTCTCTCTCTCTCTCTCTCTGTGTGTGTGTGTGCGTGTAGCCAGGTTTTTTGCCCCACCTGAAATCTCCAGAGGGCCGCCATTGAGGCTCTCAGCCTGTGTGTGTGTGTGTGTGTGTGCAAATGTGCAAAAGTGGGTCTTTGAGCCACGTGAAAGATTTACCCCTGCTGATAGGCATCAGCTCTCCATGGTTTCAGGCAGGAGGTATTTCCCAGGCTTACCTGAAGATGCCATTGGAGATTGAACCTGGGACCTGCAAGCAAAACAGTTGCTCTGCCATTGAACCATGGCCGAAAAGCCTTTGATACAACCCCGTTGGCTGAATTGGCAGCCAATTCCTATCACTACTCCAACTAATGCCTACTTGATGTTTTTTGTGCCCTTTGGGTAGAGGCCCAAGAAAGAGGGGCGGGGAGGGAGGGAGAAGGAGAGAGAGTGCTTTGGAATCTCATCCACAGGCAGGCTCAGTGTACATTTTAACATGTATTTCAACAATCTTGCCAGCTTCTCTAGGGATTGGCTTGAGGGGTGGGAGTGGGGAGCTTGCTTGGCATAGAATGTAGTCAATATTAATAGATTTGAAAGCCTACAAAATTCTTAGCTGGCTGTTGCGGCGCCAAGAAAGGTGAGGAAGGCAAAGGCTACAAGAAGGGGCTCTGTCTAGGGAGCATCATCAAGCCAATAGCAGACAGGAAGGAGGCATCTGCTGTTCCTTGGGAGAGTCCAGTGGGAGGAAAAAGGATCAGTCGGTCAGAAATTATTCTTCCTGGATTCCAAAGTTTCGAATCCTAGGTCTTATTTCTTTAAGTGGATGAGATGCATTAGTAATAGGAGCTCTCTAAGGTCCTGTTGCATCCATATGTGTTTTAATAATAATAATAATAATAATAATAATAATAATAATAATAATATCAAAATGCAGTGCAGGGCACTGTCCACCGTAAGAACCTAAGAAGATCCCTGAAGATGGATCAGGCCAATGGCCCATCTAGTCCAGCATCCTCTTCTTACAGTGGCCAAGCAGAAATCTGTAGGAAGTCCTCAAGCAGCACCTGAGCATAAGAGCCCTCTCCTCTCCTGCGGCCACCCCATGCAAGAGCTGCTATTTCTCAACTTCTCTCATGGAGGAGAAGGCTAGCAATGGCTAGTAGCCACAATGGCTATGCTTCACCTCCATGGTCGAAGGCGGCAAACGCTTCTGAGTACCAGTTGTGGAAACCAAAGGAGTGGAGAATGTTCTGGTGCTTGGATGCTTGAGGGCTTTCCTTTAGGGTATCTTATGTTGTTAAATAAAATAACTTAGGTGCATTAATGTGCAAAACTTAGTTGGGTAGTTGTAGTAATAGTACTCCACCTATGTGACTGGGTTGTCCCAGCCGCTCTGGGTGGTTACAACCCTTGGTTGTCCCTGACCACTGGGCCATGCTACCTTCTGAGGCTGATGAGAGTTGGAATTCAGCAACACTGGGAGGGCCAAAGGTTCTCTTTCCAGCTGCTTTTGAACATACCTGCTGCTGACCAGATGCACCCCATCATATGCTGGATCAGGCCAGTGGCCCATTTAGTCCAGCCTTCTGGTCTCACCATGACCAGTTGCACCAATGGTAAACCTGTAAGCAGGACCTGAGTGCAAGAGCCCTCTCCAGTTGTGTCCCCCATTGTCTGGTACTCAGAAGGTGACTGCGCCTGAGCATGGAGGTTCTACTATCACAGTAGTTGTCTAAGGAGAGTCCTGCTGGATCAGGCCAAAGGCCCATCTAGTCCAGCATCCTGTCCTCTCAGTAGCCCACCTGATGCCCCAAAGGAAAACAACCAGCAGGATCCGAACACAAGAGTGCTCTTGCCTCCTTTGGTTTCCAGAAGCTGGTTTGCAACACCATTGCAACGCACTTTCTTGCTTTTACCCAAGACATTTTCTCTTATTGAGACTTTGGGTTTTTGTTTTGCTTTTTTGCACGATCAGCTCTCGTCAAGGAGCTTGCCTCATCCCTCAGGTGGCAGGAAAGAAATTTCTGATCAAACGGAAAGGAAGATCAAATTATGCGTTGTGCCGGTTCAGAGGAAGGGTGCCCTTCCCCCCACTCAGAAGGCAGCTTCTTTCGTAAGCAATTGGCGGTCTGCTCTTTTCACCAAGAGAAAAATAAACCAAATGAATTAAAAAATAGGGGCCAGGCCAGGGGGCGGGGGCGGCATTAGGGTTGCCTTTGCTGAGGATACAACATTTTGTGAAAACATTCCTATTTGCTGGGCAAGCAAAAGACCAACCACTGTGCTAAGAGGGTTGCTGTTTTTAAAAGAAAATAACTGGAAAAAATACAGAAAATATTAATCTAATTTAATTTTCAAGGTCTTGTGTTGTTGTTGTTGTTGTTTAGGTAGGTGGTTATAGGCAGAGGTCTTTCCCAGCCATACCTGGAGACACATTTTTCACCACAGAATGGTGGACTAAGATGGGCCATGGGTCGAATTCAACAAAGCTCTCCTTAGGTGTGAACTAGGTCTCTATGACAAGACCTGCAATGCATCACAAAGGCATCTTCAAGCGCTCCTGTTTAACTCCAGTTTCTCAGCACCAATTCTCATGTTATGTGACCAGATGGTAGTGATGATGCGTGGGGCGGGAACACCCATTTTTTTCACCCGGGTCGCAAAAGATTTCTTTCAGTGCTCATTCAACCTTCTGTGCTTCGGTCACAAGGGGAATGTTTTGCTTTCCAGGGGCACCTCTGTATTCAGCAGAACCAAAAGGTTTGTTTCCCTCCACTTTCTTACCTTTACACCACGAGGGCCAGGATATCCAATTGGGCCCTGGGGGCCAGCTGGACCCTACGATTAAAACAAAAAGAGATTTTTCTGGTTTTATTCAGCAGTAGTAATTCTCATTCTCTCACCCCACCCAGAGAAAACATCCTTTCAGCTTTCCAGAATCCCAAACAAAGGAGAGTTCCTGCCCTACCTAGAAATACTATTGGGGATTGAACCTGGAACAGTTTGCATATAAAACAGGGGCTCTACTGCTGATCTGTGTCCCTTCCCATAGAAATAAAGCAAGATTCTAGTCCTCATAGTTTTGAATTTTCTGAAGGGCTAATTTAAATAGCAACACAAGAAGCTGCCTTATTCCCATTCAGTATCGCCTACACTGGCAGTGCCTTTCTACGGTTTTGTTTCTCTGCCATGTCTTGCCATGCTAATGAGGACTAAAACGGGGACCTTCTGCATGCAAGGCAGGAGCTCTACCCACTCAGCCAGGGCCCTTTGAAATCTATCTCTGTGAATTTTGTTCACAGCACAGCTCTCTATGATTCACTTTTCAAACTGACTTCCAGCTGTGTTGTGTGGGTGGGTGTTGGTGTGGGTGTTGGTGTTTTAAAAGCACAGTTCATAAATTAATGATTTCTCAACAACAGAAGTCCCCGCTGACCCCTTTAAAAGTATTCTGGGCGTTCTTTTTTTAAACAAGAAAATGTTCTGGTGGCGCTATGCATTTGTCTTCTGCATTGTTCTTAAGGAATTATTTTAGGCCGATTTGCTGCACCAACAGAGGCTTCCCACAGTAACACTCTCTTCCTCTTTGGGCAGGTGTGTGTGTGTGTGGATGTGTGTGTGTGTTTGCATGACTGAGTGAGTGAAAGTTTGTGTGTGTGGCAGATAAAACGTGTGTGAGAGAAAGAGAGAGAGAGAGGGTGTGTGAGGGAAAGTGTGTATGAGTGTGTGAGAAAATGGGGGGGGGGGGAGAGGGAAAGAGAAACAGACAGACAAAGAGTGTGTGTCAGTGTATTTCTCCAGCTTCGCCTCCTCACCCCTCATGCCCCTGTCCTCGTTGCTTCCCCTCCCTCCATTCAATGTAAAAATATGTATTTTTACACATTATTTGACATGGTTTCTACTTTGGCTCCAGTTCTCCCTAAGACTGAAGAAAGGAGGTGCCTGCTGCCTCTCTCCTCTCCACCCCCAACCAGCCCACACCGTCACCCCCCAGGTGTCTCCATCATCTCATATCCAAGTCAACGAGAACAGCCTTAGGTGGGCAGCTTTTGCTCCGAGGTCAAGACAGCCTGTCCTGCAATCTGCAGAGAATGTGGCAGTCTCTCCCATCCCAGGGACACCTGCGGACTCCCTGCCATTTGCTAAATGACTTCCAGCCCTGCCAGTGACTTCCATGATGGATGAGCCTGCTTGAGGATTCTGTGGGCGCAGACGCTTTGCAGATTCCTGTCCTTGTGAGCAGCCAAGATGGGGACAGGATGCCCTCCGAGTGAAGTCGCAGCTGCAATTTCTTCATGTCTCTCTCTCTCTCTCTCTCTCTCTCTCTCTCTCTCTCTCTCTCTCTTTCAGTCCCAAGGCAAGGCTGCTCTGAACTTCAATCAGCTCAGCAAACACACACCCATAATGAAATACTTTGGAAATAAATGGATGGGGTGTGGAGACTGGCCAGCCAAATAATTGAAGTCCCTGAGCAAAGCTTTCTAAATTATGGTCAACCCTCATGCTGGAGAGGAGGGAGCTAAACCATAGAATCATAGAGTTAGAAGGGTCCAAAGAGTCATCTAGACCAACCCCCTGTGACCTGCTTGTGCTAAGGTGCAGCAGCTGGCAGAGGGAGGGAAAGAGACCCATGGCCTCAACTGAGAGGCCTTTATGTTGCTCTAAGGCTAGGGGGCACCTCCCTGTAGCCTTAAAATGGAAAGGGATGAGTGGAATACTCCCTTCCCTCTTCTCCCTTGTGTTCTTTCACTCTGTTGGGGCTCATTAGGAGACCTCTCCATCCATTCTGCTTAAGGCAGGGGTGGGGAACTCATAGCCCTCCAGATGTTGTTGGACTCCATCATTAGCTGTCAGTCCTGCACTGAAGGTGGTTGGATTAGATGGCCCTTCCAACTCTATGATCCTATGATTCTATTCTTGGATTCTATTCTTCTTATGCTCATGTGTTCCAGTTTAATGAGAGAGGGAGAAAGCTGACTTAGTCTGCTGTGGAAGCAGAGCAGAGCCACTGCGGCTAGTGGCCACCAATAGCCCACTCCTCTATGAATTTGTCTGATCCTCTTTTAAAGCTATCTAGGTTGGTGGCCATCCCTGCTTCCTGTGGGAGGGAGTTCCATTCAGATATTGATCTCACTAATTATTGAATTCCGGTCTTTAAACTCCCCCTCGTACACACACTTCTAACTAAAGAACACAATTCAAGCATGTTGAAGGTTGTCCGTAGGCTAGATACGTACCTGACTTCCCTTCTCACCAGGTGGACCTTCCTTGCCAGGGTGACCCTGTTGTGAAGAAAAGTGGGGGGGGGATACATCAGCTGATGTATTACTACTTGAATGACTGCCTGACCCCGCATAAACCCCGTAAGGTCACTTAGATCAGTGGTTCAGCCCAAATTGGCTTAGATCCATGTTCACCAATCTTGGGTTCCCATCCATTCTTGGACTACAATTCCCAACATCCCCAGACCGCTTAGTTAAGGTCAGGGACAATGGGAATTGCAGTTCACCTACCCAATGTTGAAGAACAATGATTTAGATCTTCCAAGGGAAATTGTACTCAAGGCATGGCACTCTACAGAACATTATCAGGCAGTGATGCAAAATGGGAACTTTCCACTACAGTCATACCTCGAATTGAATGTGCTTCGGGTTGAGCACGTTCGAGTTGCGCTCCGCGACAACCCAGAAGTAACGGAACATGTTACTTCCAGGTTTCGCCGCTTGCGCATGCGCAGACGCTCAAAATGACATCACACGCATGCGCAGAAGCAGCAAAACGCGACCTGCGCATGCGCCGTTGCGCCCTCACATCTTGTGTTCCATTCGGGATGTGAACAGGGCTCCAGAACGGATCCCGTTCGCATCCCGAGGTACCACTGTATTACCAAATGTGGCCCTACAGGTCTATCTATCTGGAGCCTGGGAGTCTCTCCCCAGGCAACACACCCCACTGGCCCTGCTTCATACCCCAAATGTTTTTGGCTGGATGGAACATGTCTGTAAACTCTCATCACGCTTCCAGTTTAAGAGGAGTTTGTAAGTTTAGTATATATTAGCCTAGTGTACAAAATTACAATCGATTGCTCCACCCACCTTTCCCCCAACCCCTGCCCACAACTGGGATGTTGCTGTCGGAAGGTCACCCAGGAGGAAATGCTGCCTGCTACAACAGAGGTGAGGATCCTCAGGCCCAGGGTGTGAATGTGGCCCTCCAGAACTCTGCATCTGGCCCTCCAAACTCTCTTGATGCCAAACCCCTCACCAGCTCAGCTTCACACCTTCCTGGGCTGCTTCTGTCTGACTGTATCCTTGAACTGTGATAGTGCCTGCCAGGGTGGAGAGGCTCTGACTTTTACTTCTACCAGTACGTTTCCGAGCACAATTCAAAGTGTTGGTGCTGACCTAAATGCCCTAAATGGCATCGGTCCAGTATATCTGAAGGAGTGTCTCCACCTCCATCGTTCTACCTGGACATGGAGGTCCAGCGCCAAGGGCCTTCTGGTGGTTCCCTCGCTGCGAGAAGCCAAGTTACACTGAACCAGGCAGAGGGCCTTCTTGGTAGTGGCGCCTGCCCTGTAGAACGCCCTCCCACCAGATGTCAAAGAGAACAACAACACCAGACTTTTAGAAGACATCTGAAGGCAGATGTTTAGGGAAGCTTTTAATGTTTGATGTATTACAGTATTTTAATATTTTGTTGGAAGCCGCCCAGAGTGGCTGGGGTAGCCCAGCCAGATGGGCGGGGTATAAGTAATAAATAATAATAATAATAATAATAATAATAATAATAATAATAATAATTATACCACTGGCATGTGGCCTCCAGAAGATCATTGACCATGGAACACGGCCCTCAGACTGAAAAAGGTTCCCCAGCCTTGCCCTAGGAGCAAGAAAGGTCACCAAAAATCCTCAAGAAGGCTTACCGGGGGACCGTCTGCTCCAGGCATACCGGGAAGTCCAGGTTTCCCCAGTGGACCCTAAGGGAGAAAAAAAGGAAACAGGAAGGTGAGTCACTTCTACAACTGATGTCCACCACGGAAGCATCATCAACCTGATCTGCCCTGCTGATAGTGTTCTGACTACAAAGATCCTTGACACGATTCATCGTATCTCAATTCAATCTTATAGATTGTATTCAACACTGACTATACTCAGAGTAGACCCACGGGGGATGGGAGGGGGCAGAACCAAGTTATCTGTGATGCAATTGGTCAGTTAGTTAAGAATTTTTATATATTTTCGTGATTTAGGGGGGCAGCTGACCCCCTGGCTATGCCCATGCTTGACCCAGTAGCAAATGGGCAACCAGTGCAGATCTCTGAGCACAGATGCTATATGTTGACTCACTCCTTCAGCAATTGCGCTGCAGCATTCTGCACCTACTGCAGTTTCTGGATCAAGCACTGAATGAAACTCCACACAGAGCGCATTGCAGTAACCCAGTCTTGAAGTAACCAATGCATGAACCAATACTGTTTGTTGAAGCTTCAGGGAGTTGTAGCTCCATGAGGGGTAAACTAGAGTTCCCAGGATTCTTTTGCTGAAGCCAGGGGTCTTAAATATGCTTTACATGTGTGGTGTGGATGTGACCTCGGAGGGAAAGTTCTTTGTGTGGAAACTGATGGAACTGTAATGGTTTATTTGTATGTGCTAGAACATCACTTTGAACATGTGTTCATGAACAAAGATAGCCCAGGGTGTCCCTTTGTATATTTACCTACAGAAGCAACCCCGATTTCTGTTTTCAGTCTCTCACTCTTTGGCTAAGTTGCAACTCAAGTATACAACATACTGTTTTGGGGTTGATTCTATCAAGTCTGAACAGTCTCCAGAAATCTTAATAAGCAGATGTTGAAAATGGAAACAAACACTTATTCAAAGACTGAATATGCACTCAGAGCAGCAGAGAATACTGTAAAGAGCAACTACTTTTAATTAACATACTTTGTCTCCGGGTGGACCGATTGCACCTTGAGGACCAGGAAGACCCTAGAAAACAAAGGGATATCTCAGACACATAGGGATAGCATAGACCCCAAGAAGCCCAAATTGTTGTATTCTGTTATTTGAAAGATATTATCTCTGAAAACCATCAGGAAATTATAACAGCAGCAAAGATTATGATCACTAAGAACTATGGAAAATGTACATCTCCTGCTGCATGTGAACAGTCTGATAACATTTGGTGTACAGTAACAATGATTAAATTAACTCATTATAAAATAGCACATATAAATCTATTATTCTTATTTATTAAGTTTGTATACGGTCCTTCATCCAAAATCACAGGGTGGTTCACAACATAAAAATATGAAATGAGAACACAAAATGCATAATAAAAACAAACACAAAAACAAACCAATACCCCGCGCCCAATACAATATAAGACTATAGAACGTTCTATCAGCCAAAGGCCTGGTTAAAGGAACTTTTTCTCCTGGTGCCTAAAAATATTTAATGAAGGCACCAGGCAAGCCTTCCTGGGGAGAGTATTCCATAAATGGGGAGCCACTGCAGAAAAGGCCATTTCTTGTGTTGCCACCTCCTGGAGCTCTCATGGAGGAAGCACGTGAAGAAGGGGCCCAGAGGATGATTACCACGAGGAGACGTAGTTTTTGAGGTCCTGAGCCATCTAAGGCTTTATAGGTCAGTACCAGCACTTTCAAATGTGTCTTTCTCATTCCTACCAAGAGATACCAGGGACTGACCCTAGGATCTCCTGCCTGCAAGAAAGATGTGCTATCACTGAGCTTTGTTGCTTCCCTAAATGCAGCAGTTTCCTGACATAGCAATTAAACCACATTAGGAAAACGAAACTCCTTTTGATCTGAATTTTCCAATCCTGCAGCAAGATTACTGACCCACAATTTTGCATCATGCACTTCAATCTAATGGACACAAAGGTTTTTCTTTTCACTTGGCTCAAAAAGCATTCTCTCACCTGAGCACCTGGGGTTCCTTGTTGACCTGGGGGTCCTGGCTCACCTTGAGGACCCTGAAGAGGAGGAAGAAGAAGACCAAATTTTAATGGAAAGGATCTTTTTGAGGTTAAATTAGGTCCCTAAGAAAAAATGCAGAAGGCGAGAGCGCTCCTTTGCTCAGGTCCTTCTTAAGAACAGAAGAAGAGCCTGCTTGATCAGGCTAATGGCCCATCTAGTGCAGCCTCCTGTCCTCACAGTGGTCAAGCAGATGCCCCAATGGGAAGCCCCCAAGCAGGACGTGAGCAGAACAGCAACTCTGCTCACTTGTGATTCATAGAATCATAGATAGAACCATAGAACTGTAGAGTTAGAAGGGCTCAAAATGTCATTTAGCTCAAGCCCCCACAATGCAGGAATCACATGCAGGATTCCCAACAACTGGTATTCAGAACCATTACTGCCTCTGACTGTGGAGGTGGAACATAACCTTAATGGTTAGCAGCCACCACAAATTTGTCCAATACCCTGTTAAAGCCATCCAAGTTGGGTAGGGTTTGCACTTAGCTGCAAACTCACCTGAGATTCTCCTCTGCTCCTAATGAAATGGGTTGATTAGAACATCACACAAGAACATCAGGATTAGGCCAAAGGGGCCCCATCTCATCCAGCACCCTGTTCTCACAGTGACCAGCCTGGTGCTCATTATGGGAAACCTGCAAGCAGGACCCATGCACAAGACCCCTCTTCCCTCCTGCACTTTCCTGTAACTGGTGTTCAGAAGCCCTGCTGCCTCCAGCTGGGGAGGCAGAGCATAGGCATCCTGGTTAGTTACCATTGATAGCCTTGTTCTCCTCCATGAACATGTCTCATCCTCTTTTAAAGCCATCCAAGCTGGTGGCCGTCACTGCCTCCTGGGGGAGTGAATTCCATAGTTTTAACTGCACTGCATGAAGAAGTGTTTTCTGTTATCTGTCCTGAATCTTCCAACGTTAAGTTCATTAGATGGCCACAAATTCTAGTGTTCCTTCTCAGTGCCCTACTGTATGGGATGAATAAGTCGTACATACAGCCCAGCACACTGACAAATGCTATGTGTATCAGAGAGAATGAGAGGAGGGAGGGAGGAAGAAGGAGCGAGAGAGACTGGCATTTGGTGTAAGGCTGTTTTGATGCCCATAAATTACCCCAGTGTGTTAGTTGATATATTGCCCGCACAAAGGGAAGGGATGTGCAACACTACTGGAAAATCAATTTCAAATTAAAAATTAATTAGCAACCATTTCCTTCCAGAAAACAGCACCTTGAACATTCACCGGCTGTGAAACGAACACAGCTCAGGAAAGCAATTAGTAAATGTAATTTACACAACACATACACACGAAACCTGGATAGTTAAACAGAGTAGAGGAAAGAACTTACCACACTCCCTTTGGGACCCGTCTGCCCATCCATGCCAGCTATGCCCTGGGAGGAAATTTAATATAGGTAATCAAGGCAAAGTGAGATGTTTTCAGCACCTTCTGAGAAAATCAAACAAAACCAAGAAGCTCTAGACCTGATCCAGCTTCCTAACTGGCTAATATTCCCAAAATGCAGGACATAAAGGTATAGGGAAATGTTGACCCACTGGATATTGCTGAACTACAACTCCCATAATTGACCATGCTTGCTAGGGGCTAATAGGAGTTGTACGCTGGCAACATCTGGAGGGTCAAAGGTTCCCCATTCCTGCTGTAACAGAACTGCCAGTGTGTCATGATCAGCTCTAGCTACAGACGAGGTATGTAGAATCATAGAATTGCAGAGTTGGGAAGAACCCCACTGGTCATCTATTCCAAACTCCTGCAATGCAGGAATCACAGCTGAAGAATCTCTGACAGATGGCCATCCAACCTCTGCTTAAAAACTTCCAACTGAGGAGACTCCACAACACCTTGGATCAGTGAAGCTGGTTCCCACGGGGACAGAAGGTGAGAAGACCAACAGTGGGAGGAGCCACAGCAAATGGGAGCCAGAGCCAGAAACAATTATAGCCAGAGCCACACATTCTATAAGAAGGAAAGCGGGTGGAGGCTGGCCAAACTCAGAGCAAGAATAGTGGGGCAGTGCCCCATTTTGCCCTAATCAGTCAGTCTCCAAGAGGTTGGATGCCATCTCTCTGCAGGGATCACAGCACTCTCTCCTTCCAATCAACAGGCACAGAGGCAGGAATGGCCCCCTTGGAGAGCTTGCAAACATAGGAAGATAGGAAATCCTGCGTTTGTGAGTAGTAGTCACTATCGCGCCAATAATTGTGTTAATTTTCTGCAACGGTTTATTGACATTTCCCTTCCATTGAAATTCATCACATGATTTATCACATAGGTTTCAGCCACAGAGGACAGAGGGACATACAGTATAGGTTAAGGTTACCAGATTTTTTTCAGTGACTCCGGGGGCACTTTTCAACTTCCTCCTAATAAATGGATTTTGTCAGGGGACTGATTTGTAAATCCGGGGAATGTCCCCGGGAAACGGGGATGTCTGGTAACCTTAGTATAGGTTTCAGAGGAAGTGGAACTGTAGTGGAACAAAAACAGCATGACCAACACATAAAGGGGTTGGAAACTGCTGCCTGCTCACATCCCTAGCAGCGAATCTGTAGGGTGTCTAGCTCAGAATTATCTACACTGACTGGCAGCAGCACCATTTCAGGTTTTCAGGCAAGGAGTCTTTCCCAACCCCACCTGAAGGTGCCTCTAGGAATTGAACCTGGCTCCTTCTGCATGCAAAGCAACTGTCTGACCACTGACCTATGCCCCTTCTCCCAATTTTAATTCCCATAAGCTCCCCAGGGACTATACTACATCATTGCACTATTGCTCTTCTCCGATTACTTAAATCCCCTCCGTTACAACATTGTAACATCTGATAGGACAGAAACAGAGGTGGTGGGAGCATTTATTATTATTTTTTTGCTATCTCAGCTAAGATGACTCTTTTGTAAGATGAGGACGTGCTCCAAAGCCGGGGGGGAGGAGACACTAAAAAATTAATGCTACTCACTGGAGGTCCTGGGGGTCCTGGAGGTCCCTTGGGTCCCAGCAAACCACGGGGTCCCTATAAGAGGAAGCAAATAAGAGTTGGAACATGTCCATTAGGGTGAGATGGAGATCACATTCTATATTCGACTTCTGATCCATTTCTCTGAATGCTGTCACTTTTGTAGCTGAAAAACATTTCACTCACACATGGAGTGAAATAGCAGGAGTCTCAGGGCGATCCTGAGGTTTGCCGGAGTGCAAACAAACAAACAAACAAACAAACAAAGGAGTGGGACTTTCCCCCAACAGCCAAACAAGGACTGTTCAGTGCCCACCAAAGATGTTGGAGAATTCTGTCAGAAACGGGAATAGAAATTGCCCAAGGAAATAATGGACAGGACTTACATCCATTAATTTCAGCATGTATACTCTGAGTAGAACTCAGTTGGTTACTATTTATTTATTGCATTTGCATTCCACCTTTTTCTCTGAGAAGCACCTAGTTGCACACATTGCCCCCCCCCATTTAATCCCCACATGCCCATTTATTTTTCAGTGGGTCTGCTCTAAGTAGGATGAGCATTTGGAGGACAACCCGTTACCTCCAGTGCCAAAGCCTGTGCAGAAACTATAATCACAGGGAGTTCCTTAGCTACAGCCCAGTCAAAGACTATGTGGTTTTGTGGGTCAACAAAAAGCAACAACCCTGTGAGGTAGGCTAGGCTGAGAAGAAATGACTGGCCCAAAGTCAGCACCCAGTGAGTTTCATGGCTCAGGTCCAAGTCTGACACTCTAATTATACCACATTGTCTCTGTCTCTCTGGTTGCATTTATTTTTATTCTATAATATTGTAATCAAGTTCTACTCAGAGTAAACCCACTGAAATCCATAGATCTGATTTAGTAATAGGGCTACTCTAAGTAGGACTAGCATTTTGAGACCATCCATTATGCCCCAGTGGCTAAAGAGGGATCCAGGGCCTGTGTGGAGTTAGCTGCATCCCAGTCTCATACTGTGAAGTTGTTATCATTATTTATTGCATTTATATCCCACTTTTTCTCCAAGAAGCTCAAGGTGGTGTGTACACACTCCTCCTGCTCTCTTTTATCCTCACAACCACCCTATGAGGTAGGTTAGACTGAGAGGCAGTTACATTGAGAGCGTCAGGCTCCACCCATCCCTCCCTCATCACCATCCTCTTCCTTCTTTCCCCAGCCATGAATGATCCAGAAAAGTGCCCTGGCTATTTATACTCATCTAAATGCCTTCCTAATTACTGTCGGTACCTGCTGGATTTTAAAGCAGTTTTTAAAGGCAGGTAAACAGCCTAGAAGTTGTTGCTTAGAAAAGTATGTTGAGGAAAACAGGAAGGATGACGTCACCTCGGCAGATCTTCACCAGCCACCTCAACTCATCCAGATATGATGGAGCTTTTTGATATTCATATCTCTCCTCCCCACGCCCACCCCACTACAAAAATCACACACACTTTTTTGCTCCTTGCCTCAAATGAAGAGTTCCTGTCATATTGGTAAGCTCAGTTTTTGCAACAGCAGCAATCTTTAAAAATGTTTTCAAAACTCCATTGACAGCTTTCTGTTAGAGCTGAGGAAAAAAACTGGAGTCGTGCATCTGTCACTCAGATTTATTGACAGCTTCTGTAATTTATCTATGTATTATTTTGTTATGTGAGTATCCCCCTCTTTTCTACAAAAAGCTCAAGGTGGTGTCCATGGTTCCTGCCCCATATTTTCATTTTCACAACAACCCTGGGAGGTAGGTCAGGCCGAGAGACAGTGACTGGCCCAAGGTCACCCAACGGCTGAGTGGGGAATTTGAATCTGGCTCTCCCAAGTACCAACTGGTTTGAATAGGAGATATGACCCAGGAAACACCTGGTTCTAGTGTCATTTGTGCCATGAACTCATCAAGTGGGCTTAAGGAAGCCTGTTCTCTCATTCAGCCTCAGTCCTCCTGTCTGCAGTATGGGGACTCGGTGGGGAGCTAGCCAAAATGGACAAAGTAAGTTGCAGAGGACCTTTTCACACATTATGTTTTAGCAAACCTGGGTTTGCCTTTGAGTATATGCTCTGCGGGGGGGGGGGGTACATCACATCTCCAACACTTCATAAGCACTCATGTGAGACACCGGGCATTATGCTATCTTAGAGAAGAATCTTTGGTGTATACCTCTAATACGTAGCTAATGCAGTATATGCTGTATTTTGTTTTGTTTCTATTGCTGTGGTGAATGACTTACGGGTTCGCCAGGGAGACCTCTGGGTCCAACTTCACCATCGTCGCCCTATTAAGATGCAAGAAATGGGAAGGAAGAAGGCAAGAGAGAGAGATCAGAAATGGGCTCTACCAACTGTATCACAGGTGTTTTCATTTGTGATTAAATAATTGCACAGGCAAAACAGCTCTGTGAGAGTGATATGGAGTAGCCCATGCATAAAGAAGACCTTGTCAACTAAGAGAATAATACAGCATGTGTAGAACTGATGAGATCAGAGAAGCTGTAAGCAATATCATCATAATCCATGCCAACATTTATGAAGATAGATTTGCTTAAACAAAGAGCGGTGTGTGTGTAATTTTGATAAATGAAGGTTAATATGTTACACAGTGGTTCCCAAAGTGCTTCTGACCCCTGGTATCACTGAATCAAGTTCACCAGCTTTGTTGAATTAATCAAACTAGTTTTAATTGGATTTCAAATAAATGGGCAATTAATTGTTACTGTTTTATATTTTGTTGTGTTATTATGTTCCTTAATGGGTCCTGCAAACCACTGACCTGAATAATACTTTTTATAGCATAGGGTAGGGGGAACCACTGAAGAAATGGCTGGAACCAATGGGGGAACCATTGAAAAATAGCCAGCTAAGATTATCAAATGATCCAAACTCAACAGGGGGGTTAAATATAGGGTCTTCCCTATATTTCTTCTCTTTTCCCCATTATACCAACAGGTCTCCATTGGACAGGAAATGAATGTAAGGATGTTCAAGAATTTAAATCTAAATAGAAATGGGAACAGAAATTGCTATTGTTCATATCTAGAATGGAAATCCATCCAGTGAATGCAACTGGTATTTGCTGTTGTTGTCTATCTGCAAACAATACGTAATTGATTACTCCTCAAATTTGCATTGAATTGAAATGAATGAGGTGTAAGAATGTAATTATAATGCAATTGCCACAATCAGTTCTGTAAGTTACATCATTTTGCTACAGCAGGATGAAAAAGGGAGTTTGGGGCAGAAGTCAAACTGCAGCAGAATGGAAACAGAGCTGCGTGTGATGGATTCAAGGCATGACAGAAAGCGATGCCTTCTCGCATCCCTAAATGCATGGAAAACGTAGTGAATGATTTGCAAGAGCTTCATTTGCACACATGGGCTATCCCTTGGGGTTGCAGTCAGAGAGTGAGGAACAAGCACATCTGAACCTGCCTGGGTTCCTTGCAGACAAAAGAAGAGCGGAATGGACTCACCCTCTCACCATCTTCTCCAGGGGCTCCTGGGGGCCCTGAAGGGCCTGGTTCACCCTAAGAAAAACAGAGGAAAGAATCAGCCACATTCTTGAAGAACACAAGAACCTAGAAAGAGCCCTGCTGGATCAGGCCAATGGTTCATCTAGTCCAGCTTCTTCTGCTCACAATGGCCAATCAAATGCCCAGTGGGATGCAAGCAGGATCTCCCCTCCTGTGGATTCCAGCCATTGGCATTCTGTCTTTGGGGTTTGTAGCCTCTAATTTTTTTATATAGAAAAAATATAAAGAATTTTATTCAGATGCCTTCCATAGTATACAGCTTTCCAGCATTATAAAATTGCAAATGGCTATATGAAATGTTATTTATCTTAATATATCCATCTTTGCAAGCAATTTCCCTTAAAACAATGCATATTAGTTTCACTAATGTATGCATTTTTTATACACGTTTTTAATGTTTGAGAACTGCATTGCAAAATTCAGAGATGCATGAGTTTTGAACGATAGGTGCATTTTGGTTTAATGCCCTGCTTTGGGCATTTTGAATTAGGTAGGTTAATGAACCAAACTGAATTCCATCCCCCCATCCCAAGTTGAGGTTATCAAAACCAGTCAGCCTCTTCATGAAGGCATATAAAGTAGTTCAGCCAGAACAAGATATAAACCTGTAATAGACTTACCCTGTGGCCTTTCTCCCCTGGCAATCCAGCGAGACCATCGAAACCTCGGTCACCCTACAGTAAAATTTTAAGGAGAGGTAACTTTTTTAAAAACAACAACAAAATCACCTACCATTTCCTAAAAGCTGTAAGTGAATGAGCTCTCCTAGCAGCTTGTCAGATCAAGAGATGGCAAAGTTTCTCCTTGCCAAATATGCTGAGCATGCAGACAGAATACATCCAGGTTTTGTTGCCTGGTTAAATCATTGGGAGCTACCCATCCCAGAATAGATGCTGCCTACAACAGTTAAAGCCATGATTTTCCCAGTAGTGATGTATGGAAGTAAGAGCTGGACCATAAAGAAGGCTGATCGCCGAAGAATTGATGCTTTTGAATTATGGTGCTGGGGGAGACTCTTGAGGACTGCAAGAAGATCAAACGCATCCATTCTTAAGGAAATTAGCCCTGAGTGCTCACTGGAAGGACAGATCCTGAAGCTGAGGCTCCAATACTTTGGCCACCTCATGAGAAGAGAAGACTCCCTGGAAAAGACCCTGATGTTGGGAAAGATGGAGGGCACAAGGAGAAGGGGACGGCGGAGGACGAGATGGTTGGACAGTGTTCTTGAAGCTACAAACATGAGTCTGACCAAACTGCAGGAGGCAGTGGAAGACAGGAGTGCGTGGCATGCTCTGGTCCATGGGGTCACGAAGAGTCGGACACGACTAAACGACTAAACAACAACAACAGGCATGGATGGAGGATGGGCATCAAGTCACACATGGCATGACTGCAATGAGCAAAGGAAGATGGAAGGATGAGGGGAAGGTATCTCATCTCAGGGCCTCTGTTTCCACAATAGCCACAGCTTTGGAGCAACAGCTAATTCTGTGCTAATAGCAGATATTTAGCACATACAGTGGTAGTCAGTGCAGGCTGCATATGCACTACACATTTAGAGCAGCATCATACCACTTTAAATAGTCAGGGCTGCCTGCAAAGAATTCTGGGAGCTGTAATTTGCTAGTTTGAGAGTTGTCAGGAGGCCCCCTGTTATCCCTCAGATACAATTCCTAGAGTGGTTTAACAGTCAATCCTTCTTCACAGGGAACTGAGAATTGAAGCTCTGCTATGGGAATAGGGAATATGGGAACAGGGATGCGGGTAGCACTGTGGGTTAAACCACAGAGCCTAGGACTTGCCGATCAGAAGGTCGGTGGTTCGAATCCCCGCGACGGGGTGAGCTCCCGTTGCTCGGTCCCTGCTCCTGCCAACCTAGCAGTTCGAAAGCACATCAAAGTGCAAGTAGATAAATAGGTACCGCTTTGGCGGGAAGGTAAACGGCGTTTCCGTGTGCTGCTCTGGTTCCCCAGAAACGGCTTAGTCATGCTGGCCACATGACCCAGAAGCTGTACGCCGGCTCCCTCGGCCAATAAAGCGAGATGAGCGCCGCAACCCCAGAGTCGGTCACGACTGGATCTAATGGTCAGGGGTCCCTTTACCTTTACCTATGGGAATAATGGGTTTCTAACAACTCTCGGCACCCTTAAGAAACTACAGTTCCCAATATGCTTTGAAAGGAAGCACCATTCTTTTAAGTGTGGTGCTGATTTAAATATATGGTGCAGGTAGGACCTAGGTTCTACTCTGAGTAGACCCATTAAATTATTAAAAATGAGTAAGTTTGGTCCATCCATTTCAATAGACCTACCCTGTGCAAAACTTTGTTGAATACCACCCACAATATTTAAGCTTTTCAAACAAGATTTATCCATAAGAGGGGTCAGGAACCTTGGCCCTCTGGGCATTATTGGAAAATATAACGACAACAACAACAACAACCTGCTCTTCACCTGAAGGTCCCAAGGTGGGTTACAGCATTAAAATACAATTTTAAAAGTAATTTAAAACAACTCCCATCATGCATGAGCATTGGATGTGCCAACTAGCAATGGATGAGATATGTAGTCCAATAACATCTAGAGGGGTGCAGGTTTCCTACCCATGATCTATAAACAGGGGTGGGGAACCTCTGGGCCAGGGGCTGGATACAGACCACCAAGCCTGTACACAGAAAAATCTCTGTCTTTGTAGTTTAAAATTATTTAGCCACCTCTCCTCTACCCTGACCCTGAAACGTCTCCCTAATTTTCAATATTTTTCGGACCAGGCAATGGTGGCTGCACATCTCCAGGGACAAATGATTTGTGGTCCTCTTCCTTTGCAACAGTCCCTGTCTCCATCCATTTCCACCTTAAGTACCAACTTAATCAAACACTTAAACCTTCTAACATGCAGCTCACTGGCAAAATGTCTCCATATTCAAATTTCCTGTTTAGTGGCTTCTGTCCCTTTTGATGATAGCTGAGCGAACTCTGAAGGAAGTGAGGAGCAAAGGAGAAAGGAAATTTCTTTCTAGATATATTAATTAGCACAAAGGGCAGGTGCAGCCATTAAATCTGCAGTTGCAAATCTTCAGCTTTTGGGCTGATGGGAGCACCAGGCCCCTAGGCGACAGGCTCATCCCACCCGGAATGCGATTGCTCCTTGTAAATGGCAGTATGTTTCCTAGAGTAAATGGGGATTTTTTAAAAAAAATACCTTTGGCCCAGTCTGGCCAGGCATCCCTCGAGCGCCGTCGCTTCCAGCACGTCCCTAAAAAGAGAGGGGAAGAAATTAAGGTACAAAGCTAGGGTTACCAGATGTCCCCGTTTCCCGGGGACAGTCCCCGGATTTGTGAATAAGTCCCTGGACAAATTCCATCTCTGGAATGTCCCCGGATTTCATCTAATGTCCCTGGGAAATGCAGCAACGGCAGTCTCAGCAGCCTGGAGCAGTTAGCTCCTGACCCCAGCAACTAAGCTGTGAAGGGAGGCTTCATGCTGCCTATCAGAGAAGCCTCCCTCCCAACTCCTACTTGCATGCAAGCAGGAGGGGGTAGGGACCTCTCAGTTAGGCAACGGGAAGCCTCCTTTCCCAGCTGAGGGATCCCTGCCCCCTTCTGCTTGCACACAAGTAGGAATGGGATTGGGGCTGCTCCGATGGGAAGGGAGGCATCGCACTGCCTGAGCCTTGCCACTGCCGCTCTCGGCCCTCCTTCTCCGCCTTCCATGCCTGACCCACCGACACCACTTCCCCACCACCACCAAACAACCAACAACTCAGGGGCTGCCCAGGCTCATGGAGAAAGGAGATAGAAGCCTCGGAGGAAGAGGAAACATGGTGGTTGAAGTCAAGGTGGTGGCGGCCCCTCTGCCACTGCCATCACTGCAGCATCAACGTCCTGAACGTGTAGTATATATGTATGCATGTATTTATTTATTTAAAGTGTCCCCAGATTCATTGAGGAAAAAATCTGGTAACCTTATACAAAGCACCAACACTAGCAAGGCATCAAAGGGCACATCGCTATGACTTTGATCATGGTTAGCTGAATGGCTCGGTATATGGTGCATTATTCTTATTCCAGAAGAATAAGGATGAATCAACATTACAACAGAAGGAGGTGGACTATACTTTGTTGGGAGTTTTTAAAGAGAGGTTGGATGGTCATCTGTCAGGGGTGCTTCAGCTGGGATCCCTGCTTTGCAGGGGGGGGAGGGTTGAATGACCGTTGGGTCCCTTTCAACTCTACAATTCTATCATTCTCAATAAACTTTGATGGATTGAATTCTATCATTCTATGAACTTGGAACATGGACTCTCCTTCACTGGAGGTTTTTAAGCAGATGTCATAATGACACCTCCCAGGGATTCCTTAGCTGTTATTTCTGCATTGCAGAGGGTTGCACAGGATGATCCTTGGGGCCCCTTCCAATTCTACAGCTCTTTGAGAGCAAGACAGCACAGCTCACAATCCCGATCACAGAATAGGTCCATGGAACACCATTCCAAAGAGATGATAATTTCAGTATTGATGGGTTCTGCCAAGATCAGCAGTGCAAATATGTGCCCAATGGCCTCTTAATTTTTCAATTAAACACACAAGGACTGGCCACTAACTCAAATTAGGCAGAGAGAAATCAACTGCGAGAGTCACATGTTTCTGCAGAAAGCCTTGACAAAAGGATCTGCTTCCCTCTTACATAATGCAACTCAGGAACAGCTGGAAGTGCAGATGGCGGTACCTCCACTGAATAGGAATTAGAAATGGACACCTGCGTTTTCCCAAAAGTGAATTTGCTGTGAACTTGGGGAGTCAGGAATCCCTTCCTAAAGGAAGCCAAAGGGGGTCAACAGTGCCATTGATAGCGCCCCTGCTTCTGCCCCTCTGAACTCTGTTTGCTGCTCTGGATCCTAATTTTGGTGCTGACTGAATCTCATATCACCCTCCCAACCAACCATCTTTAGGGCTGGACAGAGGCTGGAGACCAATCCAGCAGCTGCAAAGCAGGATAATTGAACACGAACCAAATCCAGGCCCTGAACCGATTCAGGGGGCCTTCCACAGTCACGCAGCCAGGAGAGGTTTCCCCACAATTAAACATGCTTGCACACATCCTTCTCCCCACACTTTGCCACCAGACTGCCCTCTTTTGACAGCTCCAGATCACTCTGTGTGGACCCAATGCATAAGACCATACCAAGCATGCTTTTAATCTCACTGCACACATACTCGTCGTCCTGGTTTCCCCGATGGGCCTGGGGGTCCTTGTACCCCTCGTGGTCCCTGAAACAAATGGAACAGAGCATGGGAAAAAAAGATAAGCATAGGGACACACAAAGCTGCTGTATATGGAGGCAGACCAATGATTCATCCACCATGCCAGTGAGGACTGAATTTGGGATATGCTCTACCATGTGCCCTTCTCATAAAAAATAAAGTAAGATTCTAGTCCTCACTGCTCTGAATAAAGGAATGATTTAATACATTTAGGCACCAGGCAGAAACATTCCTCTTCTCACATGCATTTGGCTAATCAAACAATCTATGGCCATTTAAACTGTGGAGTGGGTGGGTGTGTCCTTGTTGCTTGTTATTATGGTATGTATTTTTGTGTTTTTATATCGTAAACTGCCCTGTAATCTTTAGACGAAGGGCAGTACAGTAGAGAGAGAGATAAAACTTTATTCGCATTAGCCAATGGCCATAGCAACAGTAAAACATTACAATATATGCAGAAAAGGAAATTTGATATAAGAGCACAATTTAAAGTCCTGAATCAGTAGTCAGTTAGTGGCCCTTATTCTGATTGCCCCTGCTATAATAATAATTTATAATAATAATAATTTATTATTTGTACCCCGCCCATCTGGCTGGGTTTCTCCAGCCACTCTGGGCGGCTTCCATAAAAACCAAAAATACACTAAAATATCATAGATTAAAAACTTCCCTGAACAGGGCTGCCTTAAGATGTCTTCTGAATGTCAGGTAGTTATTTATCGCTTTGACATCTGATGGGAGGGCGTTCCACAGGGCAGGCGCCACGACCGAGAAGGCCCTCTGCCTGGTTCCCTGTAGCTTTGCTTCTCGCAATGAAGGAACCGCCAGAAGGCCCTCGGCGCTGGACCTCCGTGTCCGGGCAGAACGATGGGGGTGGAGACGCTCCTTCAGGTATACTGGACCAAGGCCGTTTAGGGCTTTAAAGGTCAACACCAGCACTTTGAATTGTGCTCGGAAACGTACTGGGAGCCAATGTAGGTCTTTCAAGACTGCTGTTATGTGGTCTCGGCGGCCGCCCCCAGTCACCAGTCTAGCTGCCGCATTCTGGATTAATTGTAGTTTCCGAGTCACCTTCAAAGGTAGCCCCACGTAGAGCGTATTGCAGTAGTCCAAGCGGGAGATAACTAGAGCATGCACCACTCTGGCGAGACAGTCCGCGGGCAGGTAGGGTCTCAGCCTGCGTACCAGGTGGAGTTGGTAGACAGCTGCCCTGGATACAGAATTGACCTGCGCCTCCATGGACAGCTGTGAGTCCAAAATGACTCCCAGGCTGCGCACCTGGTCCTTCAGGGGCACAGTTACCCTATTCAGGACCAGGGAGTCCTCCACACCAGCCCGCCCCCTGTCCCCCAAAAACAGTACTTCTGTCTTGTCAGGATTCAATCTCAATCCATTAGCCGCCATCCATCCTCCAACCGCCTCCAGGCACTCACACAGGACCTTCATCGCCTTCACTGGTTCTGATTTGAAAGAGAGGTAGAGCTGGGTATCATCTGCATATTGATGGACACCCAGTCCAAACCCCCTGATGATCTCTCCCAGCGGCTTCATATAGATGTTAAAAAGCATGGGGGAGAGGACAGAACCCTGAGGCACCCCACAAGTGAGAGCCCAGGGGTCTGAACACTCATCCCCCACCACCACTTTCTGAACACGGCCCAGGAGGAAGGAGCGAAACCACTGTATAACAGTGCCCCCAGCTCCCAGCCCCTCTAGACGGTCCAGAAGGATGTTATGGTCGATTGTATCAAAGGCCACTGAGAGATCCAGCAGAACTAGGAAACAACTCTCACCTTTGTCCCTAGCTCGCCGGAGATCATCAACCAGCGCGACCAAGGCAGTTTTAGTCCCATGATGAGGCCTGAATCCCGATTGGAAGGGATCCAAATGGTCTGCATCCTCCAGGCGTGCCTGGAGTTGTTCAGCAACCACGCGCTCAATCACCTTGCCCAAGAAAGGAAGATTTGAGACTGGGCGATAGTTGGCCATACTGGCTGGGTCTAAAGATGGTTTTTTAAGAAGCGGTTTAATGACCGCCTCTTTCAGCGGATCTGGGAATGTTCCCTCACAGAGGGAAGCATTCACCACCCCGCAGAGCCCATCGCCCAGCCCTTCCCGGCTTGCTTTTATTAGCCAGGATGGGCAAGGATCCAGGAGACAGGTGGTTGGTTTCACGCATCCAAGCAGCCTGTCCACATCCTCGTGGGTAACGGATTGAAATTGATTCCATGCAACTTGACCAGACAGAGCTCTAGCACTCTCCCGCCCCGGCACTACTCCCACGGTGGTGTCTAGCTCCTTCCGAATATGAGTGATTTTATCTGCAAAAAACTTTGCAAAATTGTTGCAGGAGATCTTGGGGTCTTTACAAGGCCCTGGTGGTAAAGGTGGTTCCGTTAAATTACGAACCACCTGAAAGAGTCTCCTGCTACTATTTTCTGCAGATGCAATAGAGGCGGTGAAGAAAGTCTTCTTCGCCGTCGCTATCGCCACTTGGTAGGCTCGACGTTGAGCTCTAACCTGTGTCCGGTCAGATTCGGAGTGAGTTTTTTGCCACCGACGCTCTAGCCGTCTCAGCGATTGTTTCATCGTCCTCAGCTCCGAAGAAAACCACGGAGCTGTCCGGGCTCCATGCAATCGGAGAGGGCACTTCGGAGCCAGACAGTCGATAGCCCTGGTTAACTCCGCATTCCAGCGGGCCACCAGGGAATCAGCTGAAAGGCCATCAACATGGGATAAAGCATCCCCTACCACTCTCTGGAAACCATTTGGATCCATTAAGTGGCGGGGGCGGACCATCCGAATTGGTCCCACCTCCCTGCAGAGGGGAAGGGTCGCAGAGAAGTCCAGGTGCACCAGGAAGTGATCTGACCATGGCATTTCTTTTGTTCTATGAACCTAGCAACCTTTGCTGTTATCTGCTCATTTTGATCTGATAGAAGAAAGGACATTGTGGCAGTGGTTGAGCGCCCTGGGATGGTTAGTACGAGTGGGGTGATGATCTCATTCCTTAGGTCTTAGTGCAGTACAGTATAGAAATTTAATAAATAATAATAAAGTTAGTAAGCTGCCTTACACCAAGTCAGATCATTGGTCTACAGTATTGTCTACATTGAATGTCAGTGGCTTTGTGTGGTTTCAGACAGGAGATGTTGGGGATTATACCTAGGGCCTTCTGCATGCCAAGCAGATGCTCTCCTGCTGAGCTATGGATATTCCCAGTTACTTGCGATAATAGGACCAGGAACATAGGAATTTGCCTACACAGAGACAGACCATTTGTCAACCTAGCTCAGTACTGAGGGGATTTCTGTTGATATTTTGATATGCTTTGCCACTGAATGACTGCCCCTCATCTAAAAAGGAAATAAGGCTCCAGTCCTCATGAACCTGAGCAGATGACACGGATTAAACCTGGGACCTTCTGCATGGAAAGCCAATGCTCTGCCACTGAGCTACAGCCCTTCCCTCAAGTGAATCACAAAGGAGGGCAAGGATGCAAAACCTAGTGAGGGCCACTGAAGCAGTCATCCTGGCTCCATGTGGTAAAGGTAAAGGGACCCCTGACCATTAGGTCCAGTCGTGGCCGACTCTGGGGTTGCGGCGCTCATCTCACTATATTGGCCGAGGGAGCCGGCATCCAGCTGCCGGGTCATGTGGCCAGCATGACTAAGCCGCTTCTGGAGAACCAGAGCAGCGGACGGAAACGCCATTTCCCTTCCTGCCAGAGCGGTACCTATTCATCTACTTGCACTTTGACGTGCTTTCGAACTGCTAGGTTGGGAGGAGCAGGGACCGAGCAACAGGAGCTCACCCCGTCGCGGGGATTTGAACCGCCGACCTTCTGATTGGCAAGTCCTGTGGTTTAACCCACAGCGCCACCCGCGTCCCTGGCTCCGTGTGGTACCTATGTGCAAAGAGCAACATCTTTGCCCTGCAAGGTGGAAAGGGATAAGCACAGTTTATCACCAGCCCAGAGCACTTAAGCCTCCTAAAGGTATTTCATTTTGTTATATGCAGTGAGATGAAGGCATTGAACAGGCAACTCAGAAGGGAAAGTAAGAGGATAATAGCTTCCTCTAACTACTCTCTTCAAGCTCCACATTCAGATTAATTTGTAGGGACGGCCCTTTAGGGCTTATTAAGCTGCTAGGTATCCATATCCTTTCTGAGATAAATGGAGCAGCCTTTCTTAGGAGGGCAAAGTCGCACGCACACACCTCATAGGTAAAAATGGCTCTATTGTGTATTATTTAAATTAAAGGCAGAGCTTGCGAGTCAGATCTTTCCTTGTGATCCATCCTGGGAGGAGGTGAGTTAAATGTCACCTGCCTATCTGGACCTAGTCAACAGAGGCTTTCCAAAATGAGTGTGTTGATTGATTAAAGAAAGTACAATGTGGTGGATCAGTTAGACTGCTGCACTAGGACCTAGGAGACCAGGTTTCAATTTTGTACTCAATCATGAAGCTCACTGGGTGACCTTGGGCCAGTCACTGCCTTTCAGCCTCACCTACCTCACAGGGTTGTTGTGGGGATAAAATGAAGAGCAGAAGAACTATGTAAGCCGCCTTGAGCTCCATGGAGAAAAAGGCGGGCTATAAATGCAACAAACAAACAAACAAACAAACCTACCTGCGGTCCCATGTCTCCTGATTCACCTTTTATGCCTCCACTGCCTGGGGGTCCCTAAGAGAAGAGGAATATTCAGAAAGAAAGGGGAAAGGAACAAACTGAAAAATTAATCAGTAAATTCTTAGCGCACCCCAACACCCCACCCCAGCCAACTCTTCTCATTCCTGGATAATGGTTACTGGTGATTTTGGCATCCTTTCCATGCCCAAATCACCAGTTTTTGCAAGCAATTTTCCACTCATAACAATGCACATCATTTGCACCAATGTGTGCCTCGTAATGCGTGTTTCCCCCCTGCAGCCCCATGCGTATTGTTACATGCCACTCCCAATTTCTGCTGAGTGGTAACAAGACTCCAGGAGGTTACAGATGCTTACCCAGAGTTTGTGCTTCCATTGGGAAAGCAGGACACAGGAGAGACTAGTGTCTTTAAGAAACACAGCTTGTTTTACACATATTTACACCTAGAGCCTTCAGTGGAGGCGGGTGCAGAACATTATGTCCCAAGATTGTCTCTTATTGCTCCTCTAGTAGTCTTCCCAAAGCCCCTCCCCCTCTACTCACAGCTTGTCCCAAACTCCAGCCCCCCTTTAAAATGGAGAGGTGGTTTGCTGAACCACCATTCAAAGCACCTTTACCTGCTTGCTGAAAGGTGAACTTCCTCACTTTCCTGCCTGCTGCTGCAGGCTGCAGAACGTGATGACAGCCTCAGGTTTTTATGTATACAGAAAGATATAAAATAGCAAGCTTTGCACTGCTTACTTACCATGGGGCCTGGCCTTCCAGTAAGACCCATTGGGCCTGCTGGTCCTCTCAGCGCCAACTGTGGGGGGGGGGAGAGAAAAGAGGGTGTGAAAATGGCACTTGCAGTTGTCACCTTGCTAGAGTTGCATGCCAACCAGAGGACATAGCTGCTCATAGTGGTGAAGCCATATGGTGTTCTCTGAATTAGGTTTACTCAGAGGTAATTCCTCTGGGTTGTTACCCAGCTAAATTCTACTCAGAGAAGAACCCCTGAAATGAATCAACCTAAAGTAGTCATTTCCATTAATTTTGAGGGGTCTACTCTGCGTAGGAAAAGCATTGGTTAGAAAACCCAGCGATTTTACTTTTCTAGACAATTTATATGCTATCCCATTACAATTGTCAGTTAAAATGATAAAATCAGAATGCAGCTGGGACTTTTTTTTTTAAGCCTCAAGAAAGCATGGGGGGGGTAAACAGGGAGCCTTTAGTGTGGCAGGCCCTGCCCAATGGAACTCCCCACCAGTGGAAGTTTGGCAGAAACCAACCATACCTTCTTTTAGAACTCTTCTGAAAACTGTCTTCGATGGATGTGCCTTTGCAATTATGAATCTTTTCCTTTCATATTAACCAACCAGTATATATTGATTTCATTATATAAATACATTATATAGTATTTTGGACACTACCTTGGTGAAAGTGTTGACAATAAATATGTGGGGGCTTCCATTTTGCTCAGTCTGGAAGCTGCAGTTAGTGCAGGATACTGCAGCATGATAGCTGACAGGAGCAAGGCCTTATCACCACGTAGCACCTGTGCTCAGAGATCTGCACTAGTTATTGATCTGCTACCGGGCCGTATTCAAGGTGTTGCCATTAGCATATAACGCCCTTAACAACTTGGGACCAAGTTATCTGAAGTGTGCATGCACACGAAAGCTAATACCAATAACAAACTTAATTGGTCTCTAAGGCAGTGTTTCCCAACCTTGGGCCTCCAGCTGTTTTTGGACTACAACTCCCATCATCCCTAGCTAGCAAGACCAGTGGTCAGGGATGATGGGAATTGTAGTTCAAAAACAGCTGGAGGCCCAAGGTTGGGAAACACTGCTCTAAGGTGCTACTGGAGGGAATTTTTTTATTTTGATCACTTTGATCAGTGGAATTGACGCTATTACAGGGGCCGCCACATAAATACCCTGTCCGCATTTGTATGAATTCAATATTTTAGTGCGGCGGCGCCTAGACTTTGGACCTCCCTGCCTATTGACACCAGTCTATTCAGTGCCCGCTAGAAATATTCTTGCTTAGAAAAGCCACCCCAGATGTTCAGAAAGTTGATGTGTGTTTGAGTCCATATATATATATATATATATATATATATACCTATTGTTAATTCAGCTTTTCAAAAGTCTTAAATTATTGTGGTTAACTTTTGTTAGTAAGAATTGTTATCAGTTTATCTTTTTCTAAAATCACTTTGAGATTCTTTTTACAATCGTGCGGCACATACATTTTATGGAATAAATACAGTATTTTTTGCTCTATAAGATTCACTTTTTCCCTCCTAAAAAGTAAGGGGAAATGTGTGTGCATCTTATGGAGTGAATGCAGGCTGCGCAGCTATCCCAGAAGCCAGAACAGCAAGAGGGATTGCTGCTTTTACTGCGCAGCAATCCCTCTTGCTGTTCTGGCTTCTGAGATTCAAATTTATTTTTTTCCCCTCCTCCAAAAACTAGGTGCGTCTTGTGGTCTGGTGCGTCTTATAGAGCAAAAAATACGGTAAATACGTAATAAATAGATAAATGCGACATTTACAGGCGTAGAATCTTGGGACTAGAGAGCAGATCTAGGAATAGCAGCTCCTTGTTTGTACCCTGATGCCAGGCTTCCTGCAACCTGGTGCTCCCTATATATTTATTTGGACTACAACTCCCATCACCCCTGAATATTGATGGCAATGACCAGGGCTGATGGGACTTGGATTCCAACAACACCTACAGAGTGCCTTGTTGGGGAACGCTGCCCTCTATGAAAAGAGCAAGGATCCAGAACTTCAGAAATTGTCACAGTCTAGGGATCTTTGGTTTTTTTGTTTTTTGTTTTCAACTACTAATTAAAAAGTCATGTAGCTAGGCCAGAGTCAATAAATCTTTTGGCAGGTAATGGGCCTGTCCGCACTTTATAACGTCGCCAGGACAAATTTGTTCCATTGCAAGAATTCAATCCCTTAAAAGACCTGTAATTATCTGTGTTCTCCAGTAATTAAAATCCAACCAAGGGCTGCAATCATAATGCATTGGGGAGGGGGAGCGGCAGCGGAGAGAAGTGCAAGATAATTTAGTGAGCTGTGTGCTGTGAGTTTAACTAAACTGCTCCACCATTAAAAGGCCAATGGGGGGAAAGTCACTGCTTTGGTCTTAGGAAGCCAAATCCAAAGTATGGAGAAATATATATAAAGTGAAAAGCAAAGAACAATTAGCTGATATCGGTGGGATTTGAGACCTGGCTTAAATTTCATGCAGCCACACAGAACACATAAAACTGCCTTACACTGAGTCTGAGCATTGGTCCATCTAGCTGAGTACAATCTGCACTGACTGACATTGTGTTTCCAAAGTTCTAGATAGGAGGTCTCTCCCTGCCTTACTGGAAATTCCTGGGATCAAACCTGGGACCTTCTGCATGCAAAGCTTGGGCCCTGGCACTGAGCTGTGGTCCATCCCCTAAAAAGTAAGATTCTAGTCCTCATAGTTCTGAATACAGGGGCTGAGGTAAGTAGGAGGCCTTATGCAGAGTCAGACCCTTGGTCCATCTTACTCCATATTGTCAGGAAATGCCAGGAATACTGACTGGAAATGCCTTTCTAGAGCCACAAGTAGGGGAAATTTCCAGCCCTACCTGGAGATGCCATTGGGGACTGAACCTGGGACCTTCTGCTTATAAAGCAGATGCTCTGTGCCTGAGCTATGGCCCTTTCCCTGAGCCTAGGATCTGAGCAGGCCACTTGAATGTTAAAATAGTGACTTCCAGAGCCAGACAATACTGTTCTACAAACTTCCATGAATGGTGTTGCCAGACCTCCTAGTCTGACCTGAAACTTCCCTCTTTGCCTGGTCCCCTTCAGGTATCAGGGGGAGGTCTTGAATCTCCAGGTGGGCGGAAGTGCCTTTGATAATAATTTGCAAGCTTCAGCCCACCAGGAGCTGGCTACAAAGTGGTAGAGGGTTGCCTTCCTCCGGCCCCCTCTCCCAATTAACCTCCATCTCCAGGGACTATGGGTGACAGTCTCTTTATTATTATTATTATTTTTAAAAGGAAGACTGCGAATGCAGCTTGCAAACTTCAGCCAGGCAAGATAGCACTGCAAATTATAGCACAGACACTCTGGTTGGGTCTGCCCTCTTCTGCTCCCTTCTCCCAATTAACCTCTGTCTCCAGGGTCCACTGCAATGACATCACCTGGGTTTCCCCCCCAAGTCTCAGGGTTTGAATCCTGAAATATCAGAGGCTGGTAAGTTTCTGACCTGGCAACCCTGCCCAGGAATGCCTGACCTTGTGTATCCTTGCCTAGTCACTTCAATTCTCAGGAGAGGCACTCTTAGGGTTGCTGTATGCTCCTGAGATTCATCTTACATTGATTAAAAGCAGGGTGTTTAGCATGGTAGCTCCTTCCTTTTGGAATGCACCCTGAGCAAACAGCAAGCAGATGTCTACACTAATGTCATGCAGGTGCCTGCCTAAACCTCCCCTGCTCACACAGCCTTTCCCTGAGGGGTGATCCAGCTATATCTGGCATACTCAGCTGAGCACAGAATTATAGAATTGGTGAGTTGGAAGGGACCCAAGGGTTATCTAGCCCAACCCCCTGCAATGCAGGAATCAGAGCTCATCAGCTGGTGGGTGATATATTTCGTAGTTGTTTTACGAACACAAATTTCATTACTGCTTTTATTCCATCCACCACCATGCGAACGAAGTAGAGAGAAGCTGGCCCAGTGTCCCACATGCCAAAGTGGCGCCTGTCACTTACCCGGGCTTGTTGGAGGATGGCTTGTGCCTGGGACTCTTGAGCAGACACCATGGGGCCTTTCGAGCCGCTATCACCTCCCCCGCTGAACCGAAACTGAAGTGGAGAAAGCAGAAAGAAGAGGATCAGTTGGAGAATGACATCCTTTTTTGGGGGGGTGGGGTGGGAAGGACAACATTATCTCACTTCTGGAGGGCTGCTGGGAATGAGAGTAGATTGGTAGCACCATTCCCAACAGGACATTGTAGGGGGCAAAAAACCCCACCTGCTGTTTCAAGTGGCTATGAGATTTACTTTTTGGTTGTAAAGGAAAGACGTGTGTGTCACCTGGTCTAATAATCTTCTGCCACCTCATCTTACAACAGTCAGGTCTTTCCCCCCACTAACAGTCACTGGAATTCTCCTCCACACAGCCAAATGACCTTAAGATGCTGTATCAGGTAACAGCAAGTGCCTGTGTGAAAAAAGTTGTCTTTATACTGTAGTTGCAAACCGCCAAAATTGCCAGTTAACGGGTGCTCACCGGCAGCATCAACATAGTCCCAGGAGGTCCTGGCAAACCATCTGCCCCAGGCAGGCCTGCTCGTCCAGGAGGCCCCTGCAAATTGAACAGAACATAGAACAGGTGTTAAAAACTTTGGACAATGCAACTATTTTGGGTTTATTAACGGTGCAGAGACTGTGGGATGCAGCGGTCAGGTGGAGAAGAGACCCAAGTGTTTACTCTCTTCCTTTTGGGACCTTTCTGGTTGAGAGAGGAAAAGTGGTGGGAAGCAGAGGGAATTTTATAGATCAGGGGTCAGCAAACTTACCATGCCTCAGGCTGGTGTCTCCAGCGCCGACTGCGCGGCGGGCCGGAGGTTGGGGGAACGTGTGCCCATATTTGTGCACACACGCAATTTCCAGTACACGTCTGGGTCGGAGGAGCACCGGAAATAGCTTGTGCACATGTGCACAGGCCTCCTCTGACCCGGATGTGCACCAGAAATAATGCTTGCACATGCACACATGCTTGCGCATGCGCAAATAACGCTTGCGCATGCGCACCAACTATTTCCGGTGCTCCTCTGACCCAGAAGTGGGGAGCCGTAAAGAGCAGCACCGGTAAGAGCAGGCAGCAGGGGTCGCTGCGGGTCGGATAGACGAGTCCCTCGGGCCTTATCCGGCCCCCGGGCCTTAGTTTGGGGACCCCTGTTATAGTGAATCTTCCTTTATTCACTAAATTATAAACCATCTCACAAATGTTACTTCAGGACACAAGAGGAGCCCTGCTGGATCAGGCCAAAGGGGGCTCATCTAATTCACCATCCTGTTCTCACAGTGGCCAACCAGAAGATCCACTGGGAACTCTTATGTTATTTCGAAAAGCAGACCGAACAAATCCCACTCCTCTCCCTCCTCTGCCCTGAAGTGGAAGTCCTGTCCCCCCTCCCCTAAACAAAGTCAGAGGGAACTGAGGCCCACAGCTGGGTGGAGCCACCAAGGGAGCTGCCTGCCCCAGCCCCTTCTGAAAGGACAAGCTGCAGTATTGACTTCCTTACAAGGCAGGATTGATGCTGCATGGCTGAGTCTTTCATGCTCTGTCATGTCACAACCGTGGGGAAGATTATTACTGGGCCCTCGAAGAGTCGTAAATACAAGAGGCTGCATCGGAAAAGCAATAGCTCAGTGCCACCCGTTTGACAGACCCAACCCTCAACAGGATTGGGAGCAGAAGGAAGCCCGGGGAGAAAACAAATGATAATGTGAACAAAGGACAGAGAGTCAGAGCACTGGTCAAACTAGCTCAGGGTTGTCTGCACTGACTGGTAGAGACTCTCCTGGGTTTCAAGCAAGGGGTATTCCCAGCCCTACCTGAAGATGCCAGAATTGAACTTGGGAAGATGGGAAGTGCTCTACAACTGAGCTACATCCCTTCCCATAAAAATAAACAAGGTTCTAGTCCCTATGGTTCCAAATCAAGGGCAGATTTAAATAGCAATGTAAGAAGCCAACTTATTCCAAGTCAGATGCTTGGGTCCAGATAGCTCAAGATTTCCTACACTGACTGGCAACAGCTTTCCAGGGTTTCAAGTAGGAGGTCTCTTTTCTGGGGATTCAGTCTGGGACCTTGCACATGCAAAGCAGATACTCTGCCCTTCCCCAAATCCCTCACCCAAATTATAGCAATTGCCTGATTTTTCAGACTAGAGCACAACTTGATCAGGATGTTTTTTATAGTGGCCAGGTCTCACCCCAGGCTTTTTCTGGCCTATTGCTGTCCAAGGGGTTATTGGGTTGGTAGACAACCATTCCATCTTTGGGCCAAAAGCCTGCGTTTTCTCCTCCATCTGCATCTTTCTTGGGGCAAGGTGATTGGCCAGGTTTGTAGGTCTGGACAAAAATAGGGGTCTTGGATGCCATACAAAAGGGACAGTCCCTGGAAAACAGGGACATTTGGATCCTATTGAAATGCACCATTGAAATGGACCAATGGTATGATCAGTTCTTATTAGAGGATTCAGAATGAAGTTTGTTAAGTTGTGGGTGAACATATCAGAAGACACAGCGATTCTTCAACAGCTCTTGTTTATTCACAGGCCAGAACAGAACTGAACTGAAGGGTTCAGCCAGCCTGCTTATATAGAGCTCCACTACCACGCAACTGTAACAACTTTCTGTAACTATCCAATCACTGAACATCACTTTCAATCCCTTATTTGCATATGTGGACCTGAGTGAAAACTATCTACAGTATCCCCCTGCTGGCCCAGAGTGAGAACTTCAGTACATATTACACGAATAACACAAATTAATTACACAATAACTTCAGTACATATTACACAAATAACAAATTACATGAATAACACAATTAATTACTTAAATTGCATCACCATTGTGTTATTTATAGAATCCCAGGGATGGATCGCAAGTGGAGAGAGTGCTGTTGTGCTCAGAATCTGCTTGCACACTGGACCAGATGAGCCACTGGCCTGATCTAGCAATCTCTTCTCCTAAACTCTTTCGGAGCATTTGTTGTGATTTTTAAAAATACTTTTGCAATGTCATGAATGAGCACCATATTCCTTTTTCTTTTAAAATAAAGGGATCTGTAATCCCTTTAATAGATGCAAAGCATACTTATTTGTTTAGAAAAAACAGTTGCACGTTGTCTTGAACCAGACAGAAGGGAAACCTGATCAGAAACAAAGAAGCCCAAAAATTATCTCTCTGAGGTCATGATATACCCAGGCCTGCTTCAGCTAAAGCACAGATGAGATTCCTCCTCATTTCTGGGAGCAGAGAGAGAGGAATTTCTCTAAAATTTGAAATTTTAGGAGAGGGAGGATGCTGATTTTAAAAAAAATTAAAGAAAAGAAAGAAAACTGGGTATCAACCAGGGAATGCAAACATTTGTAAGCTGTGGAAAGAGCCACACACTGCCCCCTGCTGGCCACACTTCCTCAATGCAATGTGAGACGGCATCATTTCCAAGATGTTCAAGGAATTGCAGTCTTTGAGAAGCTGCAGAGAGTGCCTTAAATGTTTAAAATACTTTACAAAGGGGGGGGTGGGGTGGGAAACTACCTGCACCTTGTAAATATGGTATGGTGCAATCTCTCCCAAAAGCATCAATTAAATAACTTATTTTTAGGGAGGGTTTTGTATCGCTCCCCACCCACTCAATGAAAGGTTAAAATAAACTAAATATATTTTTGTAATGTTCAGTGCAGCTCAATTTTAAGAAAGTCTAAAACAATCACCCAGAAACTGCTTGCAGTGTTGCAAGGATGCCACTAGGTGTCAGGCCTAAATCAATTGCTGTAAAACAGATGTGACAGTAATACTCATCTACTAAGGAAACCCAGTAGGTCTCTTTGAATCCCTCCATGATTGTTACAAAATATAAGCAAAATGTTACAAATACATGCATACATATATATTTCAAATAAGCACATATATATGAAAAAGGAACATAGGAGAAAAAAGAAGAAAAGAAAAAAGAAGAAAAAATAAAGAGAAAAGAAGAAGAAGAAATGTTGGAAGAATTTCTTCCAAGTTTATTCTTCAGATATCTCAATATGAAATTAATAATAAAATTTCATTGATTGACTTCCATCGCTTACACTGCACTTCCTATATACATTTTAAGCAGGATTGTGTCTGTTATTCCGTATTCTTCCCATACAATCTCACACAAGTTGAATCCCTGCATGTTTGCATTTCTAAGGTGCACAATTATCTTCCCACCATTGGACATCAGCATATGCCCAGACAGGGGCAGAAGAAGGGGGATGCGGTGGGTGTGAGCCGCCCCGGATGTCACCACTCTAGGGGGTGACAAAATGCCAGGCGGCACTTACCGCGGGGCCTGCAGCGCACCTGAGCCGTGTGTCTCTCCTGGGAGAGAAGCGGTGACTTGGGCGTGCGCAGGCTCTGCGCTGCCCAAACGGTCTGACTGATGCCTCCCCCCCCAGCTGTAGGACAGATGAGTGGGAGGAGGCAGGCAGACCCCGGAGACCCTGAGGTGCACCCCACCCCTGTGGCGCACTACCCCAGGTGCCCGAGCAGCTTCCTCCACCACTGTGCCCAGAGGAACTAGGAATGTGCCATGATTTTGTCACACTAGACAGCAAGATGAATAACCGTTGTTTGGTTTTCATGGGAAACAAACTGCAGTGGAAGGGAAATAGTGCTTCATGCAACAAATGCAAGTGGTATGAAAAACGAGGCCTTCTTATATCTCCAATCATAGCAGAATCATAGAACTGAAAGAGTTGGAAGGGACACCAAAGGTAATCTAGCCCGATCCCTGCATTGCAGGGATCTCAACTAAAGCATCTCCATCCAGCCTCAGCTTAAAAACCTCCAAATGAAGGAGAGTTCACAATCTTCCAAAGGAGTCCATTCCACTGTCAGACAGCTCTTACTGTCAGAAAATTATTCCTGGTGTTTGGTAGCAATCTCCTCTCTTGTAACTCAAAGCTATTGGTTTGGGTCCTACCCACCGGAGCAGGAGAAAACAAGCTTGCTCCATCTTCCATGGGAAAGCCCTTGGGATATTTGGAGATGGCTATTGTATTGTGAGGAGGAATTAAAGAACCTCTTAATGAGGGTGAAAGACGAGAGCGCAAAATATGGTCTGAAGCTCAACATCAAAAAAACTAAGATCATGGCCACTGGTCCCAACACCTCCTGGCAAATAGAAGGGGAAGAAATGGAGGCAGTGAGAGATTTTACTTTCTTGAGCTCCATGATCACTGCAGATGGTGACAGCAGTCACGAAATTAAAAGACGCCTGCTCCTTGAGAGAAAGGCGATGGCAAACCTAGACAGCATCTTAAAAAGCAGAGACATCACCTTGCTGACAAAGGTCTGTATAGTTAAAGCCATGGTTTTCCCAGTAGTGATGTATGGAAGTGAGAGCTGGACCATAAAGAAGGCTGATCGCCGAAGAATTGATGCTTTTGAATTATGGTGCTGGAGGAGACTCTTGAGAGTCCCATGGACTGCAAGAAGATCAGACCTATCCATTCTTAAGGAAATCAGCCCTGAGTGCTCACTGGAAGGGCAGATCCTGAAGCTGAGGCTCCAATACTTTGGCCACCTCATGAGAAGAGAAGACTCCCTAGGAAAGATTGCGGGCACAAGGAGAAGGGAACGACAGAGGACAGGATGGCTGGATAGTGTTCTCGAAGCTACCAACATGAGTTTGACCAAACTGCAGGAGGCCGTGGAAGACAGGAGTGCTTGGCGTGCTCTTGGACCATGGGGTCATGAAGAGTTGGGCACGACTAAACGACTAGGCAACAACAACAACAACAAATTGTAACTCCTCTCAGTCTCTTCTTTACCATCTTACATCCCTAGGTACAACGTGAAATGTGTGTTTGTGTGTTGTGCATTACTGGTTGCATATAACTATGCGCACACAATATAACATGGTATATTGACTGCTGCCTGCAGATTAATCTGCATTGTTTATTGAACAAGAGCTCTAAAACTATGTCACATGGGCTTAGAGTAGGTGTCATAAGAAAGGCATCCAGAGTTGCTTTTGAACTTCAAGCGGAAACAATTGCCAGCCCAGGAAACAATCCAAACTGAGCAGAAAATTTATCCCAGATTATTACACCAATGGCAGGGGTGGGGAGGATCCTTTTAGAAGAAACAGATTGCATACTGGAGCTCCTCCTGCTGGCCATTGTCAGAATCACATAGGGAGCCTTCTCCCTGCAACTGCATGGCATCCAGGGAACGAGGAAGTGACAGCCACTAATTGGATGGCTTTCAAAGAAGATTGGACGAATGCATGGAGGAGGAGAGGGCTATCGATGACTACTAGCCAGGGTGGTTATGCAGTGCCCTCCACAGCCGGAGGTAGTAATGTTTCTGAATAGCAGGGAACCATGTGAATGGGAGAGGGCTCTTGTGCTCAGGTCCTGCTTGCTGTTTTCTCACAGGCAACCAATGTCCAACCATTGTGAGAACAGGCTGCTGGGCTAGATGGGCCATGAGCCTGATCCAGCATGCTCTCCTTATGTTCAAAAACTCAATTTAAGCATGCTTTAAAAAACAACAAAATACATTATCTTACAAATGCAAGCATCGTATTGCAACAGAAACCCATGTCAATTGTTGTGGTCCAAGTATGATCTGGACACAGGGTAGTAATAATAATAACAAAGAAGTTTTGTTGAGTTTGCTCTGGCAGGCCAGCAAAGGAAACCGCCATTTCCCATGAAATCCAATTTTGGTGTGAATCAAATTTGCTTAGAATGTCGTCCAGCGTGATTTATGCTAACATATTTCAACTCAAGTTTTGAACATTTACTTCTGATTCAGCTTCAGCCAGAATCTCCTTAGGGAACAACTTCAGGTGGAGAAATTGGGCCCAAACTACCTATCTCCCTATGTGAACCTGCCCAGTCACTTTGATCCTTGAGAAAGAACATCTTCTCAGTCCCGCCAATGTCAGAGGTGTGGTTAGTGGTGATTTCAGATCAAGGCAGAAAAATTATTTGCAGAAAGACAGCAGCAGCATTTTGTACTAGGGCTCACTCCCTGTGCTCTGAGCATCGGGAATTTGCAAGGTAACTCACCCTTTCACCAGGATCTCCAACTTGACCCATTGGACCAGTCGTACCTGGAGGACCTGGAAGACCCTGATGTGGAAGGAAAAAAGAAGGAAAATTAGCTGCAAGACAAAAGGAAGTGTGTGTGTGTGTGTGCATGCACACACTGAACAGGAAAAGTATGAGAAGGATGTGTTTACTTTAGCATGGTCAAATTGACCTCACAAGGCTTGCAGAACCATGCCCATCATATGGAAGTAATTGAACCCAGAGAACAGCTGCACTCAGGCAGCAGTCAAAAGACACACAAAGAGACAAGGTTGTGCTAAGTGAGAGAAAATAGGGGGAAAGCACAGAATATATAGGTCATATTTTGCAACTCACCGCTGGTCCTTCTGGCCCAGATGGGCCCTCAATGAGCATCCCCTGAAACAGAGAAAGAGATTGCAATACATTTAACAAACAGGCCAGTGGGGAATCTAAACTTGTTTTTTTTAAAAAAAATAATAATCTGCAGTCTAAAAACTGAATTCTGAAATAGTACAAAATTGCATATTTTGAATAACAGAGTTGGAACAGGCTCAGAAAAGGGCAACCCAAACGATCAAGGGGATGGAGCAACTCCCCTATGAGGAAAGGGTGCAGTAGTTGAGACAAAAGGTGAGTAAGATAGAACTGTACAAAACTGCATGGTGTGGAGAAAGTGGATAGAGAAGAGTTTCTCTCCCTCTCTCATAACAGAAGAACTTGTAGTCATCTAGTGCAGCCAAATGTTGGAAGATTCAGGACAGATGAAAGAGTTACTCATGCAGCGCATAGTTAAACTGTGGAACTCCCTCCTGCAGGAGGCTGTGATGGTCACTAGCTTGGATGGCTTTCAAAGAGGATTAGACAAATGCATTGAGGTCAGGGCTATCAATGGCTACTAGCCGCAATGGCTATGCTCTGCTTCCACAGCTGGAGGCAGAATCGCTTCTGAATCCTAGTTGCTGGAAACTGCAAGAGGGAAGAGTTGCTGTTCTGCTCAGATCCTCCTGCCTGGGGGCTTCCCATTTGGGGCAACTGGCTGGCCACTGTAGGAACAGGATGGTGGACTAGGTGCTTAATCTAGCAACTCATCTCTTCTTATTTTTCTTGTGTTCTTCCTCTGTACCAGCTGCTGCTTTTACCCCCTTATGCACTGCAAAAACGACAGGGTTGCAAGATCCTGCTGCACGCTGAGCTCAAGAAAACCGGCACACATAGTGGCCATTCTGAAAAGTACAGTAAGCAGCTGAAATGCAACCCCCGCCCACCCAAAAAAACCCAAGGCCTCAACTTCAAGTAAATTTATTATGTAGTGACTTGCAGGGCCTCTGTGGAGTTGAAGAGGGGAGGGGAAAGGCATCCAGTGAGCCTAGCTTGGAATGCATCTAAGCCTGATAAGGAGTGCATTAATAAAAAAAAAGCAAAAAGCTCCAGAATGTTTCTTTTTTTGGACAGTGGAGAGAAAGAGAAAATACAAGCATTTGGTCTTGTTTACATTCTAGCAGCCTCTCGGTGGTCTGGCATTTTCAAACCCTGCTCAGAGCTGCCAAATTCTTATGCAACTGTTTTCAGCAGATCCCCCTCCATGCTGAGGGCATCTCTGATTTTTCTCTTTTACACACACACACACACACACACACACACACACACACACACACACACGTGTTTCAGCTGCAAGCTCCCTCAGAGACAGGGGTGAGGGAAGAATGGGAGGCAGCTTGAAAACAGTTAAGAGGAGGAGTTGGTTCTGACTTCATTTCCCCTTGTAGGGAAATCATCAGGGAGAAGCAGCAAACGGAGACCTTTCAACTTTGCAAGTCAGACAAGGTTGCTGTTACTTTGGCTGGTCTGCCAGGAAAAAAACTGGGTTAATTAGGTCGCTAGTGTACAGAAAATGTTAGATGGGGAGGACTGAGCTGGAAAAACAGAGTAGCTTTTTTTCTTTTTACGGGACAGAGAAGGCAATAGCTGTTAAAAGGGTGTGGAAGCAGCTGGGCTGAGGAACATAAGAGCCTGCTGGATCAGGCCAAAGGCAGCCCACCTAGTCCAGCATCCTGTTCTCACAGCGGCTAACCAGATGCCAACAGGGGAAACCTGCAAGCAGGACCTGAGTGCAAAAGCAGCTCTTCCCTCCTGCGGTTTCCAGCAACTGGTATTCAAGAAGCAGCATTGACTGCCTCCAACCACAGTGGTAGAATGTAGCCATTGTGGTCAGTAGTCATTGATGGCCTTCCCTTCTATGAATTGGTTTAATAAGACCTGAGATTGCATGTAACAGATGCCATTGTTTTGTCATGTCCCCCCACATAAACAATTCTGTGCAATTTTAAAAAAGACGGGAACCTCAACATCAAAGAGAAAAGATCCAGCTCAGTCCACTCCCCCCCCCCCACTGTATTAGTTTTCCAGTTTTCCTCTTGCAGGGATTTTTTCTTCTAGACTTCTCCTTGCAGGGATTTTTTTTTAACCTTAAGGGAGGATCTCCAAATTGTGATCTCCAAATTGCAGCCTGAAGCTATTCAGCACTAAGCACTCTGCAACTTCATTCCTGCCTCTGTTGTCCAGAACCTAGGTCAGATCCAATATGGAGATGTACAGTGGTGACAGCAGCCAGATGTTGTAGCAACCAGAATTGCAATGAAAATTATCAAGGAGGTCAGAGTGACTCCCCTGTGAGGAACAGTTTCAGCGTTTGGAATTTTTTAGCTTAGAGAAAATGTAAGTAAGAGGCAACATGATAGAAGTTTATAATATTATGCAAGTCATGATGAAAGTTTCCTTCCTGTCTCATAGCACTAGATGTGGACATCCAAATGAAGCTGGGTGTTGGAAGATGATGAATAAAACAAAGGCCTTCTTCACACAGCACATAATTTAACTGTAGCTCTCTCTCTCACAGGAGGCAGGCATGGCCACCAGATTGTATGTCTTTAAAAGAGGATGAGACAAATTCATGGAGGAGAGGGCTATTGATGGCCACTAGCCAGGGTCACTATGCTCTTCCTCCGTGGTCAGAGGAAGCAATGCTGAATACCAGCTGCTGGAAACTGCAGGCAGGGAGAGGGCTCTTGTGGTCTGCACCTGCTTTGAGGACTTTCTATTGGGCGTCTGGATGGCCACTGTGATAAGAAGATGCTGGACTAGATGGGCCATTATGTTCTTATTTCTATACCTGAAGGAGCGTCTCCACCCCCATCATTCTGCCCAGATGCTGAGCTCCAGTGCTGAGGGCCTTCTGGTGGTTCCCTCATTGCAAGAAGCAAAGCTACAGGGAACCAGGCAGAGGGCCTTCTCAGTAGTGGCACCCGCCCTGTGGAATGCCCTCCCATCAGATGTCAAAGAGATAAACAACTACCTGACATTTAGAAGACATCTGAAGGCAGCCCTGTTCATGGAAGTTTTTAATGTGTGACATTTGATGTATTTTTAATCCTTGTTGGAAGCCGCCCAGAGAGGCTGGGGAAACCCAGCCAGATGGGTGGGGTATAAATAATAAATTTATTATTATTATTATTATTATTATTATTATTATTATTAGGCAGAGAACTTTTGGAGGCTGGGAAAGGAGAAGACAGAAAGATAGAATAGACTTCTACCCTGCTGCCAAACTACAGAAATGCAGAACAGATTGCTTTGCAGTTATCCCTTCTTGTTACTAGAGAACCTCTTGCAACTATTTCAGCGGTTGAGAACTTATGCAGTCCATGGGCTTCGTTCTACTCAGAGCAGCCTTCTAGGGGTCATATGTCAACGGTGCATAGGGTTGCCATACGTCCGAATTTTCCCGGACATGTCCAGAATACTGCAGTCAGCAGCAGTGTCCAGGCGAAAATTGGGGAAATGTCTGGGAAAATCCAGCCGTATGGCTACCCATGTCAGCAGTGCCGTTTTTGCAGTTTTTAAATAAAAATAGCTCAAAAATTTGGTGGGAGGGGTTTTTTTTTTGCGATTTTGCCCAAAAAGCTCAACAACTTTGGGCAAAACTAAAAAAAAAGAGAGAGGAAGCTCACAACTTTTCTGTCCAGATTTTCACTGTTTGAAATATGGCAACCCTAGTGGTGGACAGGGCCAGAAGCAAAAAAAAACTAGGTGGAGCAGCAGGTGTGGGCAGGGCCAAATACACAAACACATTCCCATCCTGGCTAGCAAGAGACATTATCACAGCTCAAGGACATATTCCAAATAGGCAAAAACACTCAAGGAGATTGTGGGTCGAGGCCCTCTGTCCTGAGAGCCAGACAGAGCAGCCCAGAGGGCCACATTTGACCTGCAGGCTTGAGGTTTCCCCATCCTTGCCCTGGTTTGATAAATTGATGGATTTCTAAATGTTATCATTGCACAATTTCCACATGAATTCTCAAGCTGCAAGGCAAAGGCAAAGCGACAGCTCTTACCGGTTCAATTATGGCTGGCTCCCCTTTCTGTCCCTTTTCACCTCGTGGCCCACCAATCTGCAGCAGACACAGGAAACAAAAGCAAGAACTCACTGAACAATGAGCATTGCTCCACTTCATTGGCTACATTCATTACCACCAAATCGATTGCCACCAAGCAGAGTGTTGCAGAAGCAGAACATCTCATCTGTCCAATGAGACTCTGACATCTACATATTTTTTAAAACAGATCCTTTTAGGAAAAACAACTCAGAAAGAAAATATTTTATCTACCTATCTCAGTTTTTAACAGCTTACTAGGCCACCATAATACGAAGCGAGGAAAGTGTTTTGCTCCAGACTCTAGCCCAGTCAATTGTAAATAAGCAATCCAGGCTCCTGGAAGAACCCACCTGGAAGAATCCACCTGCCTCTTAGTCCCACTGCAATCCCACTATCTCCCCAGGGGGCACAACTGCTCATCTTCGGAACCACTGCACTAATCCAAGGCACTGGCTTCACCTCCACACAGCATGGACTGTGAAGTCCAGTCTCCTCGTTTCTCAAGGAACCAAGTCTTCCCTTACCCCTTCATAAATCGTGTCCTGGTTAGCAGGCATGCCAGGTCCAATGTCCGGAGAATCTGTCCGGTCATAGTTGCCATAATAGTACCCATCTTCATACTCTGTGAGGGTCTCCTCCGTGAAGTCCTTGTTGGGGTCTTCTCCTCCTTCACGCCCTTGTTCTGCATCCTAAGTGGAAGAGAACAGAAAACAGAAGGCGCTAAGACCTTTTCCTCCAAGCCAGAGGGATTTCCAGATTTCCTACCATCAATAGACCATTCCAATATAAGCTTCTGCATACCAAAGCTGTTGCTGGTTGCAGAGGATTCTATAACATAAGTTTGGGGGGTAGCACATTTTAGCTGTGATTCCTGCAATTCAGGGAGTTGGGCTAGATGGCCTTTGGGTTCCCTTCCAACTCTACAATTCTATGATTCATTAATTTCCCAAAATTCATAACAACCTTACAGCAGTTTATGCAAAGAATAGAATAATGACTATTTAAAACTCTCGAAAAAATAATTAAAGTAAATGGTAAACTAAAGGCTAGATTAAAACACCTGTCAACATTTCACATGTCTGAAAAGGTTTGCCCAAACAAAAATATTTTTAGCAGGTGCCAAAAAGAGTACAGCAAAGACACCTGCCTGATGTCAAGGGAAGATAGCTCCAAAGTATAGGTGCTGCCACACTAAATTATGGATTTATTGTAGATTAGGCCTTACTGCTGCCCCACATGAACAGAAACCCAACTGAATACTCTCGTTGTAAAATCTGAAAAGAAGGAACTCATCACGAGGACATGCCACCCCACTCAAGCAGCATGGCTACACCTCCAAGGTTTGAAAATGCAGGCAGCTGTGTTGATCCAGGTATGCATAATGTTCCCCTGCAAAAGAGCAGCGGTCCTTAGCATAATCACCAGTTCACTAGGATCCACCATCAGCCATCAACTTCCTAAAATGCAACTTAAAGACAACTTCAGAACCCATGAGGCAGTTCAAGAATGTGGGCTGTAGCTAATGTTAGTCCTACACAGAGTAGACTCATCTGAAACTGACTGGCCTCAACAACTACAAGCCATGATGGCTATGCTCTGCCTCCATGGTAATGCTTCTGAGCACCAGTTGCTGGAAACCACAAGAGAGGGTGCTGATCTTGTGCTCAGGCCCTGCTTGTGTGTTTCCCATTGAGGCATCTGGCTGGCACCTGTGAGAACAGGATGTTGGACTAGATGGGCCAATGGCCTGATCTAGCAGGTTCTCCTTATGACAAAATCAGGCTTGTTAATTCTAGTGGGTTTATTCTGGGTAGAACTTGATTGGGTTAACAACCCAAAATGCCTGGGCTACAGACCGAGCCAGAACATGGATCATAGTTTTGAGGCCACAAAGAATTACATTGGTTCCGTTGAGGGTGATCACTGTGCTGGTGGGGACCTCCACCTCGACGCCGCCCTCTGGGAGCTTATCAAGGTCATCATAGCTGATATCTTCATCAGGGAGTGGAGTGTAATATTCATCAATTATGGTTCCATAATTATATTCATCCACCAGTGGATCCTCTACCCTTTCTTTCACCGTGGTCTCCTCTTGAGTTCTCTCCACAATGGGTGGGGATGCTGTAGATGGAGGGGCAAGTTCCTGTTTCCACAAAAATAAGAGGCCACAGTTACCTGATATTTGAGGATACCTTTTCTTAGGATGCACACAAGCTAGGAGACACATGCCCTTCTACACTGTTAGCACCGCAGCATGTCAGAAGAATCAAACTGGCTGATACATGTGCCCCCTAATTAATTAAACAGATATTTAAAATATGAAAAGGAATAGTTTATTGATTTCTGGCCAACCAAGCCTAAACCATACCACACACTCATCATATTAACAGACAAATCACAAAGCAAAAAAATAAGCATCAAAGTAAGTACATTGTCATAAAAGACTCGTTCACAAAACTTCCCCCACAAAATCAGAACAACAAATCCATTTTAGTCAGTGTGATCTTTAGGTGCAATCAATGGCTCTCACTTCTCTGAATCCTGTTTAACAAATGTGACGGTTCTATATGACTAGTTGAGAAAGATACCTGCTATTTTCTCTTTCTCATCTACACTCATCTTGTAAATATATTCCTATATAAATAAACCCTTTGAACTCCAGAAACTGTAAGTGATTATTCCAGTCTAATTCACCCAAGCTTCAAGCTCTCCTAACACAGGGTATATACTCTATTAAGAATTGTACCATGCTCTCCTCTTTAAAGCAGATGGCCGTGAAATATTTATATATGCCGTTCTGAGCCCTATAGTGCCCCCATCACCTGCAGAGCATTTAACCTATATTCTGTCAAAAGCCATCTCAGCCTGTGTAAATGATCAAGGGGCAAATCAGGGGGTACCGTACCAGGAATAATACTAAAATCTTTGGATTGTGTTGGCACCCCAGAAAGAGAGCCATCCAGTTCTGTATATCAATATCACATAATAACCATCTGGAAACATCTGCCTGAGGCCAGGCATGACCTTCTGCAGTGCCCTGTTACCTGATCTCAGAGGGGGCACTGCTAGTTACAGGACACCCCACTTTAGGATTTATAAAGGCTAGGATATTTCACCCCCTACACCATTGGCTTAGTGCTGCAACATGTCAAAAGAGTAAAAATAGATGACATCTGTGTCCCTTATGAATTAAATTGTTATTTCAAAGAGTATCTTAATACAAGGGCTTATGGAAGCCACTCTGGGAGAACCAATAGCATCTCTACACCCTACGCCACAGGGAAAGCTTCTTCAAACATGGCCTATGTTTCTATGCCATGTGTGCAGCATCTGAAAATAGGGGGAGGGGGCTGGATTGGAACCAGTTCACCAATCCAGCTGCGGCCCCCTGTTCCATACCTCAGTGGTTTCAGCCCTTTCCCGTGCCACTTCTTCAGTATCTGTAGTTGGGGTCGTAGGTGGTACCACTTTGCCTGTGTCATCTGTGTCCTCATAGTAGGGATATTCGTAGTAGTAAGTTTCTCCTTCCACTTCGAGGTTCCCATCTCCATCTGGGTACTGCAAGGCAGAAAGCACAGCAGCTAGAACATGGGGAGGCTGCGAGGCATTGTCACCACCATCCACAGTTTCACTGAGTCAGGATCAGAAGAGGCAAAAGGAGGAACCTCTCCGAACAGCACAGACTTAAGTTGTGGGATTTGTTACCCACAAGCTATAGTGATGGCCACCAACCTGGATGGCTTTAAAATGATGGATTAGACGAACATCTGGAAAGGAAAAGGCTATCAACAACTACTAACCACAGTGGCCAAGTTCAGATACAAGTCAGATACAACATGCCTTTAATTACCAGTTCCTGGGAATCACAAGTGGGGGGGGGAGGGTGCTCTATTGGGTTCAGGTCTTGCCTGTGGGCTTCCTATTTGGGGCATTTGGTTGGCCACTGTGAGAACAGGATGGTGGACTTTAATGGGACTGATCTAGAAAGGCTCTTCTAACCTAAAGGTAAAGGTAAAGGTACCCCTGCCCGTACGGGCCAGTCTTGCCAGACTCTGGGGTTGGTGCGCCCATCTCACTCAAGAGGCCGGGGGCCAGCGCTGTCCGGAGACACTTCCGGGTCACGTGGCCAGCGTGACATCGCTGCTCTGGCCAGAGCCAGAGCCAGAGCCAGAGCCGCACACGGAAACGCCGTTTACCTTCCCGCTGGTAAGCGGTCCCTATTTATCTACTTGCACCCAGGGGTGCTTTCGAACTGCTAGGTTGGCAGGCGCTGGGACCGAACGACGGGAGCGCACCCCGCCGCAGGGATTCGAACCGCCAACCTTTCGATCGGCAAGCCCTAGGCGCTGAGGCTTTAACCCACAGCGCCACCTGCGTCCCTTCTTCTAACCTAAATATCTGCAAATGAAATAGAGATGGCTGAAGCAGAGCCTCGTTTGGGAGTGGATGTGTTAGTCAACAGAATCTTGTGTGAGTGTAGACTACATGGAACAGTCTGCTCATTGCAGTTAAAAGCCAAGGCTCCTGCCCATTAATGCTTTTTCCATTTTTTATTTTCTTTTGCTATAGCTTAGGCTGCATACCCACCATACATTTAAAGCTCATCCCACATAATAGTAGTAGTAGTAGTAGTAGTAATAGCTGTAGTTTAAGGGATGCGGGTGGTGCTGTGGTCTAAATCACAGAGCCTAGGGCTTGCCAATCAGAATGTTGGTGGTTCGAATCCCCACGACGGGGTGAGCTCCCGTTGCTCGGTCCCTGCTCCTGCTCACCTAGCAGTTCGAAAGTACGTCAAAGTGCAAGTAGATAAATAGGTACCGCTCTGGCGGGAAGGTAAACGGCATTTCTGTGCGCTGCTCTGGTTCGCCAGAAGCGGCTTAGTCATGCTGGCCACATGACCCAGAAATTGTACGCCGGCTCCCTCGGCCAGTAAAGCGAGATGAGCGCCGCAACCCCAGAGTCATCCACGACTGGACCTAATGGTCAGGGTCCCTTTACCTAAGGGTGCTGGAGTGTAGCTTTGGAAGCGTGAACTACCATTCCTAGGATTCTTTGCAGGAAGGAATATGCTTTGAATGCATGGTGTATATGCTTACACAAAGTCTGTTACACTTGCTTGTACACACAGCCCATGTTAAAAAGGAAAAAAAAGACAATTTGTTAACCACTTAGAATTTTCGTAGGTATTTAAAGCAAAAAAAATCAGGGTGGTATTCACCTAAGTTTTGCTCTGAGTAGACCCATTAAAATTAATTTCAATTAATTTCAATGGGTCTACCCTGAGTCGAACGGTATCTAAAACAGACTGGAGTGGGTTTATGAATAAACCCATGTGAAACTGAAGCAGAGGTAGATCGCTCCCTCCCCATAGAAAAGTGGTGTGTGCTTTTTGGGGAAGGGGTGGTTTCAGCTCATCACTCCACTTCCATGAAGGGGTTGCACTGGGGTTGCCTTGCCATTCCTTGCTCTGGATTGCATGGGGAGCCAGCAGGCTGCCTCCAGATTTTGCACCGACATTGTGAGAGTCGTTCATCTCTTTCCACTTACATATTCATCAGGGTTGGGGTCCTGGGACTGCGGCGCATCTGGGACAGCTGTGTCACAATCCGGGCTGTAGTGCTCACAATAGTCGTAGGCTGCTCGGTGGTCTGCTACCACGAAGAGCTGCTGGATGTCACCCTGGGAGGAGAGAGACGGGAAAGATGCAGCTGACACAAAAGGATGGGACACCACACTGTGGCAAGGCGGACACCCACCATCTATAATGAGTTAAAGGAAATGTTTAAAATCCCATTCACTAAAAGACCCGAGGCATTTTTATTACGAAGCATGACATCAGAGATCAAGAATAAAATCAGACCATTATTCATGTATTCAACAACTGCAGCAAGGATTCTAATAGCAAGAAATTGGAAAAGTGATACCATCCCTTCAAAGATTGAATGGCGAGCCAAATTAATAGAGTATTTACAGCTAGCAAGGAGAACTGGGACAGTGAGAGGAAACTCAACACAAGATGTTACGTAATAAGGAATGGATTAAGGAACATCTCAAAGGGTACTGTGATAATAAACGTTTCCTGGCAGATATCCAATGAGTCTTGTGATATAAGGAAGTATTTTAAAAAGTTTAAATTAAGATATAGAAAAATATTAATAAGAAATTGTGTAAAAAAACTGAATGCAAAATAGTACAATGGGTTTAGTTCTTTTTTCTTATAGAAAAGTTCTTTTTTCTTATAGAATGTTTGTACTGTATGTTTGTTTTGTGTGTATTTTAAGATATCTTCTTGTTTAATAAAGTTTATTAAGAGAGAGAGAGAAGATGGACACCATCCCCATCACATGGGCTGAGGGCAGGGAACTGTTTTTTATTGTCAAGGGCTGCATACCCTTTTTTTTTAATTACAGCGGTATCTCGGGTTAAGAACTTAATTCATTCTTTTTTAAATTTCTCTTTATTAATTTTCATACACACATATACACACATATGTACAGAAAGTAAATTCTTCACAAAAAGAAAACAATAATAAGAACAGCATAACTTAATTATAAGAAAAGAAAAAAAACAAAGACAAACATGTAAGTTATTGACTTCCCTCCATCTCAGTTTTGGATTATGTAGTACATTTTTCCCCGCAGTTTATCTTTAAAACTTTTGTATGTCGAAGGGTTATATTAAGCCTACTGTGATCTTTGGATTTTTTAAATCTACTTCAATATAGGTTATGAATTTATTCCATTCTTTAATAAACTTTGTTTCTTTCTGGTCTCTGATTTTTTGTGTTATTTTTGCCGATTCTGAATATTCAAATAATTTACTTTGCCAATCTCTTACTGTTGGGATATTGATTGATTTCCAATTTTGGGCGATTAAAATTCTAGCAGCTGTTGTTGCATACTGGAATAAGGTCTGGTCCTCTTTCTTAATTTCATTGCCAATCATTCCCAGAAGAAAATTTTCAGGTTTTTTAACAAAAGTATATTTAAACATTTTTTTTAGTTCATTATAAATCAGCTCCCAGAAGTTCTTGATTTTTTCACAAGTCCACCACATGTGGTAAAAACTACCTCCCTTGTTTTTACACCTCCAGCACATTTTATCTCCATTCTTATAGATTTTTCCTAACTTTACCATCTGTACATCATTTTTTCCATGTTTTCTCTTAAGGCAACACAAGCAGTGAACTTCATATCTTTATTCCAGAGCTTAATCCAACTATCGTATTCCAAATGATATCCCAGATCTATCGCTCATTTCACCATAACTTCTTTTATTTCCTTGTCCTTAGTATCCCATTCTAACAGTTGATTATACATTTTTGATAAGAGTTTTGAATTTCCTTCCAGTATTTCTATCTGGAATCTTGATTTTTTTCCCGTTCATCCCGATCTTTTTATCTTCTGTCCACAGTGCATTAATTTGATGGAATTGTAACCAACTCGTTAATTTATCTCCTAGTTCTTCATACGTTTTGATCTGCCAACCTTTTTCTGTTCTCACCAATAAATCTTCATATGTCCATCTCTTACCTTCTAAGTTTGTTTTTTTAATTGTTAAAATATCTATTGGTGACAACCACCAGGGAGTTTTCCTTTCAAGAAGATTTTTATTTCTTTCCCAAACCTCTAGCAGAGGTCCTCTAATGATGTGACTGGAGAATTCTTTATGTACTTTTGCTTTATTATGCCACAAATATGCATGCCAAACGAATCTGATGTTGAAACCTTCTAAATCTAGTAGGTCAGTGTTTTTTATTACAATCCATTCTTTAATCCAACAGAGGCATGAGGCCTTGTAATACAGTTTCAAATTCGGTACCGCAAAACCTCCTCTTTCTCTTCTATCTGTAAGCAATTTAAATTTAATTCTAGGCCTTTTCCCCTGCCAAATGAATTTAGATAAAATTTTCTGCCAATCTTTAAATACTTTGTTTCCTCTTATTACCGGAATATTTTGAAATAGAAATAATAACTTTGGAAGTATATTCATCTTAATTGAGGCCATTCTTCCTGACCATGATAATTTTATTCTGTTCCATATATCTAAATCTTTTTAAATTTCTTTCCAGGTTGTTTCATAATTGTCCATCATTAAATTTATGTTCTTCATAGTTAGCCAGATTCCCAGGTATTTTACTTTTTTTACCACTTTAATTCCAATTTTAGCCTCCAGCTGGTTTTTCATAACTTCTTCCATGTTCTTTGTCATCATTTTAGTTTTTGATTTGTTTAACTTAAAACCCGATAACTTTCCAAATTCTTCTAACAATTCTATTACCTTATGGACACTTTGTGGATCTTCTAATGATACCATCAGACCATCAGCGTATGCTTTCAGTTTGTATTCTTTTTTCCCAATTTTAATTCCACGTATTTCTGGAGTTGTTCTTATCTTATTTGCTATAATTTCTAGTATCATTATAAATAAAAGAGGTGATAGAGGGCACCCCTGTCTTGTACCCTTTGAAATTTTGAAATAATCAGTTAAATCATTATTAATAATCAATTTTGCTTTCTGACTTGAGTAAATAGCTTTTATCCCTTCCAGGAAGGCGCCCTCTATCCCTACTGTTTCTAGACATCTTATAAGGAATTGCCAAGATACATTATCGAAGGCCTTTTCGGCGTCAATAAAAATTAGTGCCGCAGGTATTTCATTCTTTGCCTCTAGATATTCAATGATGTTAATTATAACTTAGTTCGTTCTGGAGGTCCATTCTTAACCTGAAACTGTTCTTAACCTGAGGTACCACTTTAGCTAATGGGGCCTCCCGTTGCCGCCGCTGCACAATTTCTGTTCTCATCCTGAAGCGAAGTTCTTAACCCGAGGTAATATTTCTGGGTTAGTGGAGTCTGTAATCTGAAGCGCCTGTAACCTGAAGTGTCTGTAACCAAGGTACCACTGTATATACCTACTGTATGGAAGTTGACAACTGGACAATGAAAATAGATTCTATGTGCCCCAACTATGGCCAAAAGACTGCCATTGATGAACTGGAATAATAACGTTATGGTCCCCATTACTCGATAGACTGAAGACATGACATGAATGGATTGCTTAAAGATACAGACTCTGTTTGGATAAATATATTGGCATTTGGAATGACTATTGTAGGTTATCAACAATCATATACATATTAGGACAATAATTGTACTTATATACCTATATAATATGCATGAAAGTGTAACTGGTTACATTGATTCTGCTATACTATGTATTTTTATTGCACTTTTTCTTATTTTTCTTTGTACTTTCCTTCTTCTTTTTCTCTTTTTTCACTTTATCTTGTACAACTGAAATATTCTCTCTCTCTCTCTCTGGGTGTGTGTGGGGGGCTGCATACCCTCAGAGGTAATCTGTCAAGGGACAGAGCAAGGAGTACGTGCAGCCACCTCTTCTTTTTTCCCTTTTCTCTTTTTCCACCCCGCCTTTCCTCTCCCTTAACCCACAGGGAACAAACAGCAGTGTCTCATCCATAAAAGGCCTGACCACCAGGCCTTACCGTTTCCTAGGCAAACCAGCACTTAGAAGAGTTTAATAATAATAATAATAATAATAATAATAATAATGTGCAAAAATGTGCATCCTTAGGAGGATATTATGTGGCTTCTCTTCCCTTTCTCATTTTTTCAATTTGGCTCCAACACCAAGCCTCAGCAAACCCATTTTGCTGTTGTTTGGCTGGTGGTCAAAAATTCACTTTAGCCCTGGCTGGATGTGAAGGTGTGTAAACAGACCACTCTTGCTCGCTTTCCCATGCCAATGACCAAATTTATCCAGACAGCGAGAACATCTGGAGGGAGGTGGACAGCATCACAGCCACAATCTGGCCCTGCCAACAGGAGGGCATCAGAGCAGTCGCTCAAGATCAGGGCAAAGTAAGAGGCCCTCAAAAGACCAAGGGGCTTCATGGTCCAGGACAGGTGCCAGTTGCTGCATGCCAATCTGAGCTTTTCCTATGGTTTATTTCTGCTGGCATAAACTTGATATAAAATATACCTCTCAGTGAAATTGCTTGTGTTCTGGAAGGCTTCCTGATCTCCTGTGATTTTATGTAAAGATCAGGACAGCAATCTGGTGTCACGAGCAAAATTTAATTTGCATCTCCTGTAAAATGAATGAGTTCCACATAGGCAGTAGTAAAGTAAATTCAGAACTCAGGAAATACAGATAACCAGTTTAGGAATTTCTCACTGGGATTGTATTCTTTCAGTTACCAACTAAGGAAAAACAGAATAATCAGCAGAAAGGAACTTAACAGAAAAGAAACAACAGAACAAAGGAATATAGGTGTTAATGCAAATCACTCATCCCTTGTCCATAACCTAACATGGGCTCAGAATAATATTTAAGCCCCAGATTGTCCATGGTTGGTTAGCTCTCACAGCTTCAACATGTGCCGCCTTTTCAATCTGCATTCTCAAGGACAAGCTTGACACTCTCCTTCACTTCCGGACAGGTTTACCCTTTTCCCTCCCTTTTCTACTTCACATACGAGTCTCTGAAAAATGTCAGAGTTACTCTCTCTTTAGGCTTTTGATAGGTCTCCTTCTTTTACTCTTTAGCTCAATGTGTGCTTTACAGTGGTACCTCGGGTTACAGATGCTTCAGGTTACAAGACGCTTCAGGTTACAGACTCCGCTAACCCAGAAATAGTACCTCAGGTTAAGAACTTTACCTCAGGATGAGAACAGAAATCATGCTCCGGCGGCGTGGTGGCAGCAGGAGGCCCCATTAGCTAAAGTGGTACCTCAGGTTAAGAACAGTTTCAGGTTAACAACAGACCTCTAGAACGAATTAAGTTCTTATCCCAAGGTACCACTGTATTTGTTTAATTGTTTATTATTTTATAAAATGTATATGCTGCCTAATTGTGGAAATAAAAAAAAAAACCTCAAAGCAGTTTACAAAAAAATAAAAAATAAAATTATCACCAGAAAAGTTTACAACCATACTGTAAAACATACAAGAAGTTAAAGCAACAGTGGATGGAAACAAATCAAAATTCATCACATCAACCTTTGAAACATCTGGGGAGGCTTGACTAAACAGAATGTTTTAGCAGGTGCCAAAACGAGTGCAATGAAGGCACCTGCCTGATGTCAATAGGCAGGGAGTTCCAGGGTATAAGTCCTGCCACACTAAAATATTTCCCCCCATAAATGTGCAACAGGTACTATGTGGAAACTGTAGTAGTGCCACTTCTGCTGATCAAATCGGTCAAGTGGGCACCTATGCAGTAAGGTGATGTTGGGGTCAGGTTTTATATACTAATAGCAACACCTTGAACTTGACCCAGAAGCAAATCGGCAACTAGTGCAGATACATGGACAAGGCCTCACTCCTGTCAGCAATCGCGCTGCAGCATTCTGCAGTAACTGCAACTTCTTGATCAGTATGTACTGTACTGTACTGTGCTGCTTATACTGTAACTCTGGTGTCTGAAGCAGCATCCAGCATCTGTTACTGTTGTTTCATGTAATAAATCAACCTTTTAAAAATTCATTTACGTGTGAAACTTTTGGGCCGTAAGGTTAAGGTGAAACACATACAGGCAACTCCCCACTTGCATGTGATATACTTGCACGTAACCGCATACACATGCAGCACTGGGAACCCAGAAGTAGCAGGCGACTCATGAGGAGACCCGTCCTCTCCTCGCAAGCCAGAGGTGCAGCAGGGCTTTGTTGAGGCTGCTCAGCTGAGCATAGGAAAGAGTCTGCTGCACTACCATGCGCACTGATCAGCCTCAACAAAGCCTCAATGCACCACCGGCTCATGAGGAGACCCTCCCTAGAGTGGGTTCTGGGGAGGGTCTTCTCATGAGCTGCCCGCCACTTCTGGGTTCCAAGCGGTTTGTGTGTGTGGTCGCACGCAAGTGGGGAGTTAACCTGTAAACGTTTAAACAGAACCTTATGCCCCCCAAAATGAATTTTAAAAGGTTTATTTATTATACGAAATGAGAGTGACAGGGAAGGGTCTCCTCATGAGCAACGAGGACTCTCCAGGGTGCTTCCCACTTACGCCACTTCCAGACCCTATTTTCCAGGGACGTCCCTGATTTAGAGAAGCTGTACTGGTTTCTGATTTGATCTCGAAATGTCCCGCTTTGAATTAGGATGTCCCTATTTTCATTGAAGAAATGTTGGAGAGTATGGAGCTATCCAATCCGCCCCCCCCCCAGCCATCTGAAGGCAATCCTGTATAGGGAAGTTTAATATTAATAATAATAATAATAATAATAATAATAATAATAATAATAATAATAATAATAATGCTTTATGTTTTTATATATGTTGGAAGCTGCCCAGGGTGGCTGGGGCAACCCAGTAAGATGTGTGGGGTATAAATAGTAAAATTATCATTATGGAATGGGACGTCTCTGTTTCCATTGGAGAAATGTTGGAGGGTATGCATTTCACTTAAGAGCTTGGAGAGCCCAGAGTATAACCCCCACGTAAATGGGGAGTTGCCAGTATTCAAAAACAAACACAGGTTATGTTTCTAGCAAAAAGATCCTTGAAATCCTCTGAGCTCAATATTTAGAAGGCATGTGGGTGGTGGACACAAATGTAGGTTCCAAATACATAGTCTGCTGCCAGCTAGCTGATCAGCAAATGGGCCCTTTTAGCTGTTCCTCTGCCCTCAGAAGTTCAGAAGGTGGCAGCCCAGGGGAGGAGGCCCTTAAGCTGTGGAACAATCTCCCCACACAGATGCATCTGACACCTTCATTGCACAGCTTCCGGATGATACTGAAGATGAACCTCCTTACCCTGCCTTCTGACACCTGAGGGGGGTATGTGGAGCCTTGAGTGCCATCACTGTGGAACTCTCTGCTGCTAGAGATTCAGCAGGCACCTTCTGTGCCAACTTTTAAATGCCTGCTGAAAACTTTTCAATTCTGCCAGGCCTATGTAGGCAAGTAAGAATGCATTCTCCCACAATGGTTAACTGATGTCTGTTCAAATAACAACAAAAACAAAAACAATAATGGCTTTGTTGTATAGTTTTTTTTTTTCCTTTTATTGCTGTATAACCCTGCTTATTTCTCTGATTGTAAATTGTTTTAAACTGTTTTTAATTGTTGTAACCCATCTCGGAACCTTAGGGTGGGTGGTGGGTAATATATTCTGTTATTTATTTTTTCTGTAAGTTGTTTTTAACTGTTTTTAATATTGTGTTGTAATGCTGTAACCCATGTTGGACCTTAAGGTGAAGGGTGAATAATAACAATAACAATAACAATAGTAGTAGTAGTAGTGGTAGTAGTAGTAGTAGTAATGTGATTATGATGATTAGGGCTTCCCCTGCAAATTTCCAGCTTGTACCCAGTCATGGTTTATCAAAATCTCTAGGTATAGGGGGAGCAGAGAGTGGGGTGATTAAAGGATGCATGCAGGGACACTGTTTGGTTAGGAGAACCAGGGTGGCATTGTGGTTAGAGTGCTGGACTAGGACCTGGGAGACCAGGGTTCAAATCCCCTCTTTGCCATGATGCTCACTGAGTGTGACCTTGGGGGCCAGTCGCTGCCTCTCAGGCTAACCCACCTTGCAGGGTGTTGTAGGGTTTAAAAGGGGTGGGGGAGAACCTTGGATTCCACCCTGACTCCTTGGAGAAAAGGTGGGCATAAATGCAATAAATAAAATAATGCCTATCCCTGTTCCCATTGCATCTGCCATGCCCTCAGCTGAGATGCTGTATGTGCCTCAATGACAGAGAAAGGTATGTGAGGAAATTACTCTCTCTGTGTGTGTATGTGTTGAAATAAATACAAAAAGTAAAAAAATTATCCAGTAGCACCTTAGAGACCAACTAAGTTTGTTCTGGGTAGGCAGGGGTAGGGCAGCCTAAGGCCCATGGGCCACAAGCAGCCCATGGGGGTCGTTTAACTGACCCATGAGCCGCCCCCGAACCAAGCCGCCTGCTCAGCAAGTCCCCACGCGCTGCACTAAACCAACACAGTGCGGCACAGGGACTCGCTTCCGTAGCACCAGAAATCACATCTGCGCAGATGCAGGTGTCGGAAATCATGTCTGCACAGACACCGGAAATTGCCAGTGTGGGCGCTCATGCGCACGCGCAATCCAGTCCACAGAGGGATCTCCGCTGGAGTGAACTGGCCCAGGTGAGGTAAACCTTGCCAACCCCTGCATAAGCTTTCATGTCCATGCACACTTTTTCAGTTACACTGAAACAGAAGTCACCAGACCCTTATATATAGTGGGAGGGTGGTGTGGGGTTTTTCTCAGAAGGGTAGTAGGCAATGGGTAATTGACTCAATGGGTATGGTAAACCTGTTGATGACTGTTAACGACTGCAATTAGTCCTACAGGAAAAAGCAAGGGATAGTATGCAGATGACCAAAAATAGCTTTAGCATGTGTAATGAGCCAAGAATCCAATACAGTCATACTTTGAGTTACAGGCGCTTCAGGTTGTGCGTTTTCGGGTTGCACACTGTGCTGAACCCAGAAGTACCGGAACGGGTTACTTCCAGGTTTCGGCGATTGTGCTTGCACATGCGCAGAAGTGCCGAATTGTGACCCGCACGTGCGCAGCTGTAGAACTAATTGCAGTCATTAACAGTACCACAACCCCAGAGTCGTTCGCAACTGGATTTATCGGTCTGGGGTCCCTTTACCTTTATGATGGGGAGGGAGTGGCACTGTGGTCTAAAGCACAGAGCCTAGGGCTTGCTGATCAGAAGATCAATGGTTCGAATCCCCACGATGGGGTGAGCTCCCTTTGCTTGGTCCCTGCTCCTGCCAACCTAGCAGTTTGAAAGCACATCAAAATGCAAGTAGATAAATAGGTACCGCTCCGGTAGGAAGGTAAACGGCGTTTCCGTGCGCTGCTCTGCTTCACCAGAAGGGGCTTAGTCATGCTGGCCACATGACCCGGAAGCTGGCTGCGGACAAACGCCGGCTCCCTCGGCCAGTAAAGCGAGATGAGCGCTGCAACCCCAGAGTCGTTCACGACTGGACTTAACAGTCAGGGGTCCCTTTACCTTTACCTTTAAGGTGCTACTGGACAGTTTTTAAATTTATTTTGACTGCATCAGACCAACACAGCTACCTACCTGTGTGTCTGTGTGTAAGACACACACACACACACACACACACACACAATCTGCAAAGCTTGTTGTGCAGGCTTACTTTCTAAACACGGCTCTTCCCAAATCTTCACCCAACCAGACAACTCTGAGAATAACCTATTGCTCTGTATTTAGCTCCTGAGATTTGCAGAGTTCATAAGGTTAATTCGTGTTACTTCCTGGCTGATGGCTACCAGACCCCCTCAAAGTCTTAATCCAAACATAGCAGGAGGAAACCTATCTTCTCCCACCCACTATCATCCCTGGCAGGGAGATGTCAAATATATAGTTAGAGATATGAGGCATTGGAGTCTATTAGTGGATAGTAGAAATTAATAAATGGTAGCATTTTGATTATTTGGAATATGAAAGGAAAATTCAAGCTGTAGAGGAATTCCTGGGCTAGTCTATGCAAAACAATCTGACCAATTAAGGACAATTAAGAAACAATACAGGCCCAATGAAGGCCACTGGCAATTCAAGAGAACAGTCTCTCTCCCCCCCCCCCTTTGCCCTGAGGTGTGAACAGACATAGGGGATTTAGAAGGTTGCCAGAGTAACTGGGTGTGAGGTGACAGGAAGAGTTGGGGGCCTTTGCTATGAGGCTTGGAATAGCTGAGAAAGGGCAGAATGGTCTTGGCTGGCTGGCTGAAGGCAGGCTGGGAGGGATGCCTTGGACTCCAGTGCTGCACGACTGTGGGGAGCAAGCTCCTCTTGAGATGTACTTCCTCTGTAAAGACTGAAGGTGTTGTTGTTGTTTAGTCATTTAGTCGTGTCCGACTCTTCGTGACCCCATGGACCAGAGCACGCCAGGCACTCCTGTCTTCCACTGCCTCCCGCAGTTTGCTCAAACTCATGTTGGTAGCTTCGAGAACACTATCCAACCATCTCGTTCTCTGTCGTCCCCTTCTCCTTGTGCCCTCCATCTTTCCCAACATCAGGGTCTTTTCCAGGGAGTCTTCTCATGAGGTGGCCAAAATATTGGAGTCTCAGCTTCAGGATCTGTCCTTCTAGTGAGCACTCAGGGCTGATTTCCTTAAGAATGGATAGGTTTGATCTTCTTGCAGTCCATGGGACTCTCAAGAGTCTCCTCCAGCACCATAATTCAGAAGCATCAATTCTTTGGCAATCAGCCTTCTTTATGGTCCAGCTCTCACTTCCATACATCACTACTGGGAAAACCATAGCTTTAACTATACGGACCTTTGTTGGCAAGGTGATGTCTCTGCTTTTTAAGATGCTGTCTAGGTTTGTCATTTCTTTTCTCCCAAGAAGCAGGCATCTTTTAATTTTGTGGCTGCTGTCACCATCTGTAGTGATCACGGAGCCCAAGAAAGTAAAATCTCTCACTGCCTCCATTTCTTCCCCTTCTATTTGCCAGGAGGTGATGGGACCAGTGGCCATGATCTTCGTTTTTTTTGATGTTGAGCTCCAGACCATATTTTGCGCTCTCCTCTTTCACCCTCATGTTTAACTAAACCATATTTCTAAAGGCACGGCAGTCACCACCGCAATATCAGTTCTCCAAAGGAGCACAGTTGGGGTCAAGACCCCTGGAACCCCATGCACAGCTCGGCATGGATTGGGGTGGCCTATAACAATATGCATCCTTCACCTCTGCCCCAAAATATCTTTCCATAGCTGTATATAATCCAGGTTGCTAAGTTTTGGACAATTTCAACAAAGATGCCAGAGACCTCTGATGGGAGTGAAATATTTCTGGCAAATGACAAACTTCACCAGGTTTCTGATGAAAACAGAAGAGTCTTTCCTCCTGGACCAGCACCCTCTTTCCAGATAAAGCTGTCCAGATGCCCAACCCCATCAAGGACAGGATGGTTCAGGAAATGGCAGCCAAAATGGTCAAGGCAGATAGAGCAATTTCCCCATGAAGAAACATTGCAGTTTCTGGGACTTTTCAGTTTAGAGAAATGGCAAGCAAGAGATGGCATGATAGAAGGTAATAAATTGATGCAGCGCATGGAGAAAGTGGATAAAGAAAGGTTTTTCTCTCCTCTGCTAGCATTGGGATTCATGGACACCCAGAAGTAACCTAGCAGCAGAAAGGAAGAGCCAAAGGAATGAAGCCTGGGCATGTCCCGCTGAGTTATCCCACCCTCTAAAAAAAAAAAAAGGGGGGGGGAGGCAGAAATACAAGCATTTGCCACCATACTGATCTACCAACCACTTAGAAGTGGCTTACATTGCATTATATTAGGCTTGGAGACATGCACGAGATTCCCAGCTCCAGTCTATCACTGATGGCTCACCCAATGGAATAAGACACTACTGGCAAAAGCACATTGCCCAGCAGACAGCATCAGTACAGCAGGACCTCAACTCTTGACAAACTGAGACTGGCAAGGCTCTGGCGAATGAGGGGCGCTAACTGATCATAGCCAGCCAAGTCTTAAAATGCTGTGCTTAAAATGCCATGCCAATTTGCTCACAGTAAACTAGGCTATTTGCTTGCACTCATCACTGTGACAGTTTTAGTGACTCCAGGCTGACTCCAGAAATGGATTGCCTGAGCATTATCATTCCAGTTCAGTGGCAGGCAGTAATGCACTTGGGAAAATGAGTCCGTATTAATGTACTTAAATAAATAAATACAGTGGACGCTCGGGTTGTGAACGTGATCCGTGCGGGATGCACGTTCGCAACCCGCAGCATTCGCAACCCACATCTGCGCATGTGTGGGTTGTGACCCTGCGCTTCTGCACACGCGCAAAGCGTGATTTAGTGCTTCTGCGCATGCACGACCGCCGAAACCTGGAAGTAACCCGTTCCGGTACTTCTGGCTTTTGGTGGACCGCAACCTGAAAAAACACAACCTGAAGCGGCTGTAACCCAAGGTATGACTGTAAATAAAATTAGAGGATAAGAAGAGGCTGCTAGTCCATCTAGTCCAGCACCCTGTTCTCACAGTTGCCAACCAGGTGCCTCTTTTGGGAAATCTGGAAGCAGGATTTAAGCACAAGAGCACTTTCCCTTCCTGCTGTTCCCAACAACTGGTTTTCAGAAGCACTGCTGTCTCTAATGTGGATGCAGGGAACAGCCATTGTGACTAATAAACTCTCATTAGCCCTCTTCTCCTCCATGTCCAGTCTTGTCCAGTCCTCTTTTAAAGCCATCATTGCCTCCTGGGGGGTGGAGGGCAGTTCCATGATGTAACTATGAGCTGTATGAAGAAGGCCTTTCTTTCATCTGTTCTGAATCTTCCAACATTCAACTTCACTGGATACCCTGAGTCCTCATATTATGGGGGGGGGGGGGGAGGGACGGACTTTTCTCTAGCCACTTTCTCCATGCCATGTGTAATTTTATAAACTTCCATCATGTTGCCTCTTACTTGCCTTTTCTCTAAACTGAAAAGTCCCAAATGCTGCAACTTTTCCACACAGGCCAGTCACTCTGCTCCCTTAATACCCTTTTCTGAAATAAGAGTCTGTATTAATTTAATGCACTTGCATAACAGCAATTCCAATATGGCTTGAAAATCAGATGACACGATCCAGCATGTAAGCAAGTTAAACAATTAAAACTGAGAGGGAGACCAAGGTGCCCACCCTGATGTCTGTTGCACCCCTGAATGAATCCTTGATCTGGTCTTGCAGATCATATAGGACCTTTATACCAGGTCGTACTAATGACCACATAGCTCAGCGTTGCCTTTCCAACCCAAAGTCTGCCAGATGCTCTGGACCAGCTGGGCCTGATGGGAGATTTGTGCAAAACAACTAACACCAGGATTTGGGGAGCAGTTGTGTACACTGACTGGCAAGAAGCTCTCCAGGATTTCAGGCAGGGGTCTCTTCCAGATCTATATGGATATGCCATTGGGGACTGAACCCGAGACGTTCTGCATGTCAAGCAGACATTCTAACCACTGGGCCATGGTCCTTTCCTTATAAACAATATCAGATTCTAGTCCTCATCATTCAGAAGAAAGTGATGGGAGCATGGGAAGCTGCCTTCAACTGCCTTTAGCTCAATATTGTCTGCACTGGCTAGCAGAACCTCTCCATAATTCCTGGCATAAGATTTCTTTTCACTGTAGAGGCTAGTATTCATTGATAGCCTTCTCTTCTCTCCTTCAAAATTCCAGTATATAAATAGCTGAAATAATAAGAAAAATAACAATTCTACAGTCGACTCTCAGTCACTGGGCCAAAAATGTAGTGGGTTGGTGTGATGATTGAATAAGCAGCACACACAAACACACACACACACGGCAGTTTCTTCTTCTCTTTCTTTTGTTAGAGTAATATTTAGTTACCAATTCATGCTCCTTTAAAGGGGAAGGAAGGTTGATTTAAGGAAGGCTGATTTATTTGAGCTCTCAGATGTCATTCTTCTGCTACGGGGCAGTGGAGGGGGGAACAGCTCTTTCTGTTATTACATCTGCAAGATCAGCATTTTCCTCTCTCTTGCCTCGAATGGAGCAAGGCATTCTGGGCTCCTGTTCCAAAACCCTGGCTGATTGAAAACACATGGAGAAAAGCCACAGAATCCAAAACAGCTAGGGCATGTGTGTGTGTATGTGCGTGTGTTGTTATTTAAGCGGTGTGACTTTTCATTCAAATTTCACCACATTCCAGTCAACATTTTCTTCCTCTGCTGGAAAGACTTTTAACATGAGCTAGCAGGGATTGCTGTTATTGTTACAATGATGGTGTTTGGAGAGCACTGGGTGCACCTGGCTCAGTACAGTGGTACCTCGGGATGTGAAAGGGATCCGTTCCGGAGCCCCGTTCGCATCCTGAGTAGAACGTAACATGTGACTGCGCATGTGCGGGTCGCATGTGACTTCATTTTGAGTGTGTGCACATGCACGAGCGGCGAAACCCGGAAGTAACGTGCTCCGTTACTTCCAGGTCGCCGCGGAGCACAACCCGAAAATACTTAAGCTGAAGCTACTTCAACTCAAGGTATGACTGTATTGTCAACGATGACTTGCAGCAGCTTTCCAGGGTTTCAGGCAGGAAACCATCCCAGCCCTACCTGGAGATGCCAGTGGGAAATTGGACTAGGTACCTTTTGCATGTAATAATAATAATAATAATAATAATAATAATAATATGCTGTACCACTGAGCTACAGCCCTTCCCATAAAAATAAATACGACTCTAGTCCTCATGGCTCTGAAATAAGGACAGATTTAAATAGCAATGTAAGAAGCTGCCTTATCTCAAGTCGGATGCTTGGTCTATCTAGCTCAGTACTGTCTACTTTGACCGGCAGTCACTCTCCAGGGTTTCTGGCAGTGGGGTTTTCTCCTAGCTCTTTCTGGAGATTCTGGAAATTGAACTGGGGCCTGCTACATGCAGAGTAGGTACTCCGGCACCCAGCTGCATCCCCCAAAACAAAGTGAGATAGTAGTTATCATAGTTCTGAATCAAGGACTGAATTAAATAAGAACATAGAAAGCTGCCTTAGAACTGAACCAGACAAATGACCAGGTGTCAAGAGGACTAAAGATCAGTACCAGAGACACTAGACCACAAGTAGACCTTGACTCTTAAGCTGAAATAAATAAATTCCTGAAACAGGAAGTCATTTTATACTGCTTCCTGCTCAGAAGGAACCAACGGTCAGTCTGGGCAGTGTCACTCTATGGAAGGTTCTTCATAGTGGAGAAGATGCAGTGACACCGCTTGCCATTTGGGGTAGCAACCCACAACTCCTGCACACCGCAGAAGAAAGCAAGAAGTTGTGGGATAGGTGGTGTCACAGCTCATGTCCCCTGTCCTATTTTGAGACTCCTCCTCTTCTCACCGCTACCACCGTTTGAGGGTGTTGTTTCTTCTGCAACAACAATTCTAGAGAGAGCAAACATTTTCAAGGAGTCCAACCAACAGGCACCAGGACTGAGCAGCGGTTTTCTAAAGAAACTTCATTCAGAGGAGCCTCCTGTAATCTCTGCTAGAACTCAAAAGTGAAGACCTAAGGAACTGCCTAGGTAATGCGACTCAAGGGCAAATCCTCAAATTGTCAACTTCTTAGCATTAAGGGAGTATCAACAAATTACAAGCTCTATCATTACAAGCATCTTGTAGTGGATTAATTTGACCTCAGCCAAACCAGGCAAAATAGCAGTGCAATTAAAAAAAAAAAAAAAAGCAGAAGGGGAAAAAAATCAGATACCAAAATAGTCCATCCTAAACAGCCCATCCTAATATTTTCCAGTCTGCAAAAGTGGTTTGGTTGCAATTTGGAAGCTAGTTTATTTTGTTTCTCTTGCCTGTAGACTGTAAAGTCTGCTGCCAATAAATCCATATTCTCTCTTTCTGCAGAAATCTATTTTAACAAAAATGACAAAGCCTTTCAAGTACCTCTCTTGAGCCCATAAAAAGGGAAAAGAACAGGACAAATAATGTCAAACCTTGTTTTCCCATTTGTTATAGATCTTAAAATCTGGGTGCTTTTTGTATCTACTTTTTGTAGGCAAGACAAAAGCACCCTTCACTGGAAGTGCAAGGGCAGGGATCACTCAGTTTGGAATTTAAGAATTAATTCTGCTGCTGGGAAGTCAATTGGCCAAGAGTGGAGCAGTTAGAAGTGCTGCTTAGCAACCTGGAAAGGTGCAATGTTATTTTGTGAGGTACCCGTGCTCTGATTGGCTGTGTGGCTGAGAGGGAGTACCCCTTCCCATGTCTGGTTGAACGTCTCCTTGTCATGTACAAGGTCTCAAGGAAGACAGAACATCTGTTTCTTTCTGCTCAAATTACATGCCTTGTTTCCTCAGTAAAGTTTTATCAGCATTTCTTTTCTCTCTGGACTCAGTCAGCATCGTTTAAGTGACTTTGGTAGCACCCTCATGATTCTGGCTGGGCCCCCCTGTGACATACAAATCCCTTTCCAACCGTTTATCATATGGCCTCCATCAAGCATGGGGTTATGAAAGTGTGTTAAGGCGTAGAGATGAGTGAAACATGCCCCCCTGCATTTGCACAGGTATTTCAAACACGTACACACTTTACTGATAAGTAAAAATGAGTAGTGGTTTTTGACAATACAGCTTCAAACCTTTGCTATGGGCAACTATGATGATAAACCATAGACTTGGAAAGAAGTTAGAGGATCATCTAGTCCAATGCAGGAATATGCAGCTATCCCATACAGCGCTCGAATTTGCAACCTTGCCATTATCAGCATGATGCTCTAACCAACTGAGCCATCCATATCCTTATGTTCACAAGTCAATGGCACCACCAAAAGCCCTCCCTTGATCTCCAGTCCGTACACAATCTATTTGAGAAAGGTCAAGGCTGAGTGACTAAGCATCTGCTTTGCATTCAGAAGGTCCAGGTTTGAACCCCAAAAGCCTCTCCAGGTAGGGCTGAGAATAGAAAAAAAAGAAAAAGAAATAGAAATACTTTATTGTCACTGTACCAGTTGTTTACAGTGAGATTAAACGAGCCCCCCGCTCCCTCCCACAATCTCTCAGTCCTTGTTACACTCTGTGTGCTGTCCTATGACCACCAATCCTGAACGAACGTCAGCTGCAATGTTGCTGTCTTCCATTCAGCTGCCTCACGGCTCACAGGTAGAAACTGTTCTTTAACCTGTTGGTGCGGCTTATCATGCTTCTATATCTCCTGCCTGAGGGCAGGAGATTAAAAAGGTGCTGGCCAGGGTGTGAGTCATCCCTGAAAATGTTCCTCACTCTTCTTAGGCAACGGTCTCCTGCGATGACATCTAGCAGACTCAGGGGACAGCCCATGATATCGTGTGCTGTCTTTACCACCCTCTGTAGGGACTTTCTGTCCATGGCTGTCAAACCAGTGTACCACACCATAATACAGTATGAGAGAACACTTTCTATCATGGACCGATAGAAGGAAATCATCAGTTGCTGTCTAACATTGTTCTTTCGCAAGACCCTAAGGAAATGAAGTCTCTGTTGGGCCTTCCTAACCACCTGGGCTGTATTGACCTTCCAAGTAAGGTCTTCCCTAAGATGGACTCCCAGGAATTTAAAGGAAGAGACTTAACATCCTTATCTGAAATTCTGTAGAGGCTGGGAAGAGGTGTGTACAAAAAATGTATGTTTTACGTGCATATGTTTTCATGCATTCTCTTGGATGGAACAGAGCTATGATTGACACATAATGGACATAGGTTGGCATGCCGTCCCTACGGCTGATGAGGAGAATAAAGTAAGATTTGAGTTTTCAGTGTTCTGTATAACAATGGGCTGAATTAAAAAGGAACATAGGAGGTGCCTTCAGACAGTCTATTTAGCTCACTACTGTCTGCACTGAGCGGTAGTGGCGACTCTCCAAATTTACAGAAGGAAGTGTTCTGCTGTCACACCATGAGGACACCACTGGGGATCAAACCTGGGACCTTCTGCATGCAAAGCAGATGTTCTTCCTCTGAGCCACATTCCTCCCTTTATCTCTGGTTAGCAAAAATGTATTGAGCTGACCCCACACAAATTACTTGGAATCATATAATTGTAGAGTTGGAAGAGAACCCACTGATTATCTAGGCCAGTGTTTCCCAACCTTGTGCCTCCAGCTGTTTTTGGACTACAATTCCCATCATCCCTTGCCACTGGTCTTGCTAGTCAGGGATGATGGGAGTTGTAGTTCAAAAACAGCTGGAGGCACAAGGTTGGGAAACACTGATCTAGGCCAACCATCTGCAATGCAAGATTTGCAGCTCAAGAATCCCTCTCAGGTATTGTGTGGGCAGCCCAGGTAGTTTGTGGGCTACTTTGTAAGGTGTGCGGCTCTGGCTCTGGCTCTGGCTCTGGCCAGAGCAGCGATGTCACGCTGGCCACGTGACCCGGAAGTGTCTCCGGACAGCGCTGGCCCCTGGCCTCTTAAGTGAGATGGGCGCACAACCCCAGAGTCTGTCAAGACTGGCCCGTACGGGCAGGGGTACCTTTACCTTTTACCTTTTGTAAGGTTGGCATGATCGACACCATAGTCGATCATAAAATTATAACAAGAACCAGGCAGAGCCAGGAATCAGCAAAACACAATACCATTCCTGGTTCCCCATTACCAACTTCTCATTCCTACATGGCGTCCTGAAGCAGCCAAGAATAAGGCTCGGATCCTTTCCACATCTATTGCTGGCTGCCAAATAGAGGCTGGGAACTGGGATGTTGTTGCTGGCACTTCCCTGCCCGCTGCAGATCGATGCGGGAACCGGCTGTCTCCTCCGAACTGGCCCCTTGATCCAAAACAGGCTGCTGTTGTGATGGAAATTGCTAAGTTTTTGTTGGAGAAACGGAGTGGGTCCAGAGGGATCCCAAAAATGCCTCCGTCAGCCAAATTCAAGGGGCTCTGCACTGCCAAAGGCTGCCCAAACCCTGGTTTCATCTCTGCAGCTTCTCGGGAGTTAAGTCGCAACCCCTGACTCTGGTGTTTTCTTTCTCTGTTCAATTGGATATTAAGTTTCCTTCCTTGGCATAAGTCCCCATTTGCCATTGGGTTTTGGTTTCGGCATTTAATCCAGGGATTCAAATTTTCCCCGGCCTCCAAACCATCAAAACAGCCCCAGCGAAACAGGCCGTTTAATTTTTGAAAATCATACCGGTGTTACACATTGAAGAGCCCCCAAGCCAAGCATGAGCTTATTCTAAGGAGAAATGTGCCTAAATCTGTCTTCCAGTTTCCGCAAACTTTTCACTGTCATATAATTGTACAGCTGGAAAGCACCTCCAAAGGTCATCTAGCCCAATCCCCTGCAATGCAGGAATCTCAGCTAAAGCATCCATGACTGATGGCCATGCAACATCTGCTTAAAAGCCTCTACAACCTCCCGTTCGCTGCACAGTCGAACAGCTCTTGCCCTTAGAGAGTTCTTCCTTATGTTTATTTGGAGCCTTCTTTCTTGTAACTTGAATTCATTTGATATTTGAAGATGGCTATCATATCTCCTCTTTTCTTCTTTTCTTTTCTTCCAGAAGGCTCATTGACCTCATCCAGCAGGGCTCGTATCCTTTTTAATAGGGGTAAGCAGGTATGCTCAATGAGGGAAGAAGGCTCATGACAGTGGTTCTCCCCCAAAGCTCCTCCAAACTCAGATACTCACGAAGCTCACTTGAAAAATTAGTTGATCAGGCCAAATTGTCTTGTTAATTCAGCAGTCCTAGACTACGGATGGTCTCTGGTCTTCCAAAAGTTACTAAGGAGGCTGGGCCCATTAAAGCAAGAGCTACCCTACACTCACCAGGTTATTCCATTCTTGAATTCTTTGTTAGGGGGTGGGGTGTGTGTGGAAAATACAGCCTGCTCAGATGCCCGGTTTGCTGTGTTCCAACCAGCCAAAACAAATCAAATTAAATGTCCTTACACTTGTTTTGACATTTTTCCACCGTGAGTCATGAATAGCCAAAGAGGGCCATGGGGGTGGGGTGGGGGGTTAAGAGGGAGGAGCCCCAGATGATTGCCAGGAAAACAGCTCAGGAAATTTCTACACTGCATGCACAATTAGAGTATGTTTGGGTGCAACATATTTCTAAATTCGTCGAATCAGGGACTCAAAAAGCAAATTAGTGCCTTCCAATGAAATCATCACAATCTAAGAGCAACCCAAACGATCAAGGGAATGGGTTTTTCAGTTTGGAGAAAAGGTGAGTAAGACGCAACATGACAGAAGTTTATAAAATGATACAATGCATGGCATGGAGAAAGTCGAGGGGAAAGTTTTGCTCCCTCTCTCATATTACTAGAACTGGCAGACATCCAACAATGTTGACTGCAGGAAGATTCAGAACAGATTTTTTTAAAAAAAGCCTTCTTCAAGCAATGCATAGTGAACCTATGGAACTCCCTCCCACAGGAGGCAGTGATGGCCAACAACTTAGATGGCTTTCAAAGAGGACTGGGCAAATTCATGGAGGAGAGGGCTAATGAGGGCTATTAGCCAGGATGGCTGTGCTATGCCTCCATGGTGGGAGGCAGCAATATTTCTGAATACCTGTTCCTGGAAACTGCAAGAGGAGAGAAAATTCCACTGAGGCATCTGGTTGGCCACAGGGAGAACAGGATGCTGGACCCAATAGGCCACTGGCCTGATCTAGCAGTCTCTTCTTTCATTCTTACATTATTTCTGAATAATCATGTATTTATTCATGGAGGATAAGGCTAGCAATGGCTGCTAGTCACAATGGCTATGCTCTGCCTCCACAATTAGAGACAGTCATGCTTCTGAATACTGGGAGGCAGAGCACAGCCATTGTGGCTAGTAGTCATTGATAGCCCTCTCCTCCTCCACGAATTTGTCCAATCTTTTTTTAAACCAATCTAGGTTGGTGTGCAGGGATGTGGGTGGCGCTGTAGTTTAAACCGCAGAACCTAGGACTTGCCGATCAGAAGGTCGGCAGTTTGAATCCTCACGATGGGGTGAGCTCCTGTTGCTCGGTCCCAGCTCCTGCCCACCTAGCAGTTTGAAAGCACGTCAAAGTGCAAGTAGATAAATAGGTACCACTCTGGCAGGATGTTAAACAGCATTTCTGTGCGCTGCTCTTGTTCGCCAGAAGCGGCTTGGTCATGCTGGCCACATGACCTGGAAGCTGTACGCCGGCTCCCTTGGCCAATAAAGCGAGATGAGCGTCGCAACCCCAGAGTCAGCCACGACTGGACCTAATGGTCAGGGGTCCCTTTACCTTTTTACGTTGGTGTGCATCACTGCCTCCTGTGGGAGTGAGTTCCATAGTTGCATAACTAAGAACTTTCTTTAATGTGCCCTGACTTCAGCTGAGTGGTTGAGAGCCAGGAAGGGGTGGAGCCTTCTCTGTATGATGCTGGAGCAATGCCCCCATCCCCATCTCAAAGCTGTAGTCTTCTTGACTCAGGGAGAAACACACACACACACGGTTTTGTTTAAAAGGGTTTCATCTCCTGAAGTGGATTCAGTAGGAGACTGTGTGCCAGGGAGAAAACCATCCATCTGGCAGGAGATGGATTTTCCATGTTCTTGGAGCCGGTTCGTTTGCACAACAGACACAGGCAGAGAGGTAAAACGAGACACAGCCTTCTCTCCAAAAAGCCTGTGGAACTCATTAGGAACACACTCTTACAGGCCCCCATCCTGTCCCTTGAGTGATGATGCACTTAATGCTTCCCATCTACTCTGAAATCTGCCTAACTCCAAGGAGGACTAGGCATGTCTCTCTTAGGATGGAGACTAAATGGGGATTCCAATTAGCCAATCCAAGGAGGTGTCCATTTTGATTATTTTAGGAGTGTTCCTTGGGAGGACAGCTGTTCATAGTACTTAGGAACCTGTCTTACACTCTTTCAGAACACTGATCAGTATTCTGTGCACTGACAGGTAGCATTGGATCTCCAGGGTTCCAGGCAGGGATTTTTTCCCCAGGCCTACCTGGAGATGCCATCAAGAACCCGGGCTCATCTGAATGCAAAGCACATGCTTCACTACTGAGCTGTGGCCCTTTCCCTAAAACTAAAGTAAGATCCTAGTCCACATGGTTCTTTCAAATGGCGACTAAACAAATCTCACTCCATTCCGTGACTATTTCTATGGTGACATAGATGCCCTTTACTGTCACAAGAACAGGTAATTTTGTGCAGAGGGAAGAACAGAGAGAGGCTAATCAAGCCTATGAATCATGAATTATGATTCATGATTTTCGATTCATGATATTTATGAAGTATGAATTACGAATCACGATTCATGATTTAGGATTCATGATATTTATGAATTATGAATTAAGATTCATGATTTAGGATTCATGATATTTATGAATTATGAATCATGAATCACGATTCATTATTTACAAATCATGCTATTTATGAATTATAAATTATAAATCATGAATTATGAATCATGATTTACAATTACTGATATTTATGAATTATGAATTCTTTTATGACTTATTATTCATGATATTTATGAATTATGAATTAAGAATTATGAATTGTGGTTTATTTATGGTTCCTGATTCCTGATTCCTGAATCATGGTATTTATGATATTCATGATTTATAATTTATAAATTGTGAATTGTGAATTGCTTTTTATGAATTATGAGTAATGATTTATGAATTACTTTTTATGATTTATAATTTATGATTTACTTTTTATGAATTACCTTTTATGAATCATGATTTATGATTTATGATTTATGATATAATAAACCACAGGTCCCAGGGCTTGCCAATCAGAAAGTTGGCAGTTTGAATCCCCACAATGGGGTGAGCTCCCGTTGCTTGGTCCCTGATCCTGTCAACCTAGCAGTTCAAAAGCACGTCAAAGTGCAAGTAGATAAATAGGTACTGCTCCGGTGGGAAGGTAAACGGCGTTTCCATGCTCTGCTCTGGTTTTGCCAGAAGCAGCTTGGTCATGCTGGCCACATGACCCGGAAGCTGTACGCCGGCTCCCTCGGCCTACAGAGCGAAATAAGCACGCAACCCCAGAGTCGTCCGCAACTGGACCTAACGGTCAAGAGTACCTTTATCTTTACCTACCCTGCCTATCTGACTGGGCTCCTCATTACAGTTGGTTGGGGTGTATGTGAGCAGGAGGGCTTGCCTTATCTTTGGGGTGAGGGTAAATTCCACTAATTTCTGGTGTGTGTGGAAGTATATAATCCTGGTGGTGACACAGGAATTCAACCTCCTCCAAGATCCTGTATTTGCTACTACTACAAGCTGTGGCTAATTTTCAACCATCAGCTCAAAGAGAACAATGACACATCTCAACGGTGTTTCAATCTCAGGAGCATAATAGAAGGGAAAAATTGGATGCTCCCACAGGCCAGTGGGAACCAGCTTACTATGTTTCAATATATGCTGTAAGTCACCCAGAGTGGCTTTGAAAATCCAACCAGATTGGTGGGTATTATTATTACTAATAATTCCACTCCCCACCAAAGTGGATGGTTTCTATATTTCTTAAAAACATAAGAAGAGCCTGTTGGATCAGGCCAACAGTCCATCTAGTCCAGCCTCTCACAGTAGCTAACCAGATGCCCCAGTGGGAAGCCCCCAAGCAGGATTCTAGCACAAGAGCCACTCTCCTCTCCACCTGCTCATGGTTTTAAGCGATATCATCATGCTCATTTAGTGTCAAGCATTAAATATTAGAAGCAACTCTGGAATACAGTGGTACCTTGGTTGTCAAACTTAATCCGTTCTGGAAGTCCTTTCGACTCCCAGAACCATTCGAAAACCAAGGTGTGGCTTCCAATTGGCTTCAGGAGCTTCCTGCACTCAATTGGAAGCCATGGAAGCCATTTTGGACATTCGGCTTCCGAAAAGCATTTGAAAACCGGAACACTCACTTCCGGGTTTGCAGCGTTCGGAAGCTGATTTGTTTGGGAGCCAAGCCGTTCGGCAACCAAGGCACCACTGTATACATACATACATACATACAGTGCACCTTTGGTTGGATGGACAGTATTAGTTTCAAAATACATTAGAATGTTGCTATCTCTGGAAACAATTGTATCAGTTGGAAAGATATGCAATACAATGTCTAATAAAAAAAGATTTGACCCATTTTCCCATGGTAAATTGACTTTATGGGGAAACCCAACTTTCAAAATTGGAGAAAAGATGGTGCTTGGATCAACTGATGCATGATGAAGATGAATTTTTAATGTACGCTGTGTTAAGAGCTAAATATCAGCTATAGTATGCAACCCAATGGTAATATCTACAGCTACAACATTTCTTAACAACTTTGTTCAGCTTCTGAGACATCTGAGATACTAGAATGACTGGTTAAACCCTTTAAAACTAAAAAAAACCCACCCCATGATTACTTGTTATAGATATTTATTATCAATAAATCAATTTGATATGCAGATGTTATGGAAGGAATGGAACTAATGTTCCTATATTGCCTAGTGTTTAAACTTCTATAACAAAAGTGTCCTTAAATTATGACTTATACAACAGAAAACAATATTTCAGATTTATTGGACTCTACTACGTTTGTATAGGAAAGGATTGTCTCAGGGAAATGGTGTGGGGGAGCAGAGAAGCTGTTTGTTTCACAGGCGGGAAAAGAGGGAATATGAGCATCCAAAGAGGCAGCACCATGGTAAGGTTATAATTTCCATGGAACAAATTACACCCTTGCTCTCTCATTATCCATCAGGGAAACCTAACCTCCAAAACGCAGCCACAAGCCAAAAGACTGATGGTGAGCTGTGCTTCATGTTATCCATCCCCTGTAATGAGCCAATGCATGGACTGCTCTCCACTGGTTGCCAAAGGGGGTCTGCTCTGCCAGCACTGGTGTCGTGCTCAAATCCATCCTCCGGTTTCTCAAACATTTGCATCCTGAGAAAAGAGTTCCTCTTTCCTTGTCACATTGGGAAACGCAAGAGCAGGGAACCAAGAACAACTTGTTAGTCCATTTGCTTTTAGTCTATTAAAATTCGGTTTGCATTCCATAATAACTTTGGCCTGCTTTAAAAAAATTCTTAGTTGGTTTTAGGTGAGAGGATTGGACTAGGATACTCAGATCCTCTTCTGCTACCTGTTAAGTAAAATTATGTGGGGCATGGAGAAAGTGGATAGAGTGGACCTCTCCTAACCCATGGACATCCAATGCAGCTGAATGCATTCAGGGCACATTAAAAAGTCCTGCATAGTCAAAGTATGGAACTACCTCCCACAGGAGGCAGTGATGTCCACCAACCTAGACAGCTTTAAAAGAGGATTAGACGAATTCATAGAGGAGGAGGAGAAGGCTACTAGCCATGATGGCTATGCTCTGCTGCCACAATTGGAGGCAGCAATGCTTCTGGATCCCAGTTGCTGGAAACTACAGGAGGAGAGAGGGTTGCTCTTGTGCTTAGGTCCTGCTTGCAGGTTGACCATAGGCATCTGCTTAGCAACAGTGAGAACAGGCAATAGATGGGCCACTGGCCTGATCCAGGAGGCTATTCTTACATTCTTGTGTTCTCAGTTTTGGTGTTTTCATCCAAATGCCTGACAACAGCCTCTCCCAACACAAAAGTGCACACACACTCAGTGCTGCTGCCCTTGTGAGCTTCCTCACACTGTCCTCTGGTGAGAGCATAAAAAGTTACCATGGCTTTACCAGGAGATGCCAGGGATTGAACCCTGGACCTTTCTGTGAGTATAACAGATGCTCTGCCACTAAGCTACATCTCTCAAAACTAGCACAGGCTTCTCGTCCCCATACGTCTGTATAAACGGGAAGTGATTTAAAGAGAAATCTAGGAAGCTGCCTTATTTTGAACCAGAACTTTGATTCACCTAACTTAGCTTTGTCAACACAGGGCTGCAGCTTTCCAAGGTTTTGTATAGGGATATTCCCAGACTCACCTGAAAATGCCAAAGATTGAACCCATGATTGTTCTGGCCCACCCCTGGATTCTTGCCAAGCCGCAGAGGCATGGGGAAAGAGCAAGCATTTATGTATTGCATTTATGTCCTATTCCCCTGCTTTTCCTGCAAGGAGCTCAAGGTGGTATACATGGCTCTCCTCTTCCCCATTTTATCCTCACAACAACCCTGTGAGGTACACTAGACTGAGAGAAAGTGACTGGCACATGGTCACACACAGTGAGCTTTATGGCCAAGTGAGGATTTGAACCCTGGCCTCTCTCAAGGTCCTAGTCAGACATTCCAACTACTACACTCTGGATTTTTCTCCATCTCCCTATTGCTAACCATTACACTCTAGTCAGTACATCACCAGGCAGCTACCAGAGGAGGCTTCTGAGCCTTCCTGGGTGCCACAAAATCCCAATTCCTTATGAGTCTGCCCTCAACTGGAGTAGATGACCATTTTTTCTTGAAGTGACAGCATTGCTTGGAGTCAGCGCAAGGCCGTCTCGACGCAATCATAAACTTTTCCAGAGGCAGAACCTCAGATAGATGACAACATTCATTTTTTTCCCAATAGGCAAAACTTACGACTCGCCACCTACACACACACACACACACAGAACATCCTGGTGATTTGATCCAGATGCTCAAAGTGACTGACTGTTCCAGGAGAAAATAAGACCCTTCTTTCTTTAAAAAAAGAAAAATAACAATAACAATAGGGGGAGCTAAACCAAAGCAAAACCCCAATGATGAAAACCATAAATTACACCCCAAGCTTGTGGAGAAGAACCGTCCATTTCCCTGTAATGTAATGAGTGCCAGAATAAATGCTGGCGCTCGCTGTTTTAGTTTTTCCATCGCTCCATGTGATGTACTGGAGGCTTAAAAAAAAGAGAGAGAGACTTCCTTAAAGGGCTTTGCAGGAAGAAAAGTGAAATCACTGTTGGCCGAAGTGGTCCAACACAAAGCCAAGGTCATAAATTTACTCCCTCTGGCAGCTAACTCAAGTGGGATGGGGGAGGAATAGCTAAAGTAGGTGTCTGGATCTCAACTCAACAGAGGGATGGAGGATGCCCCATTTCAGAGCACCAGCCTCACTGCCAAATTACAGCGATTGTTCCAAAACAGTGAGCTGGGAGAGGGAGAGTTGCCACCAGGCTGCAGAAACAAATGAAATGGATCATTCAAACACAGCTGTGAACCCAAAGCAGGCACCTGCAAAGAGGAGGCTTCCTTCCACATCTATTTATGATGTCCTACCCTGGCCGTGCCCACTCTTTCAGCATATTGGGGAAGGGTAGTTCTGCTGGCATGTTCTCCTAGTTCCCCAACAACCTTGTCAACACAGCCAGTGTGGTGTAATGGTTTGTTTGTTTGCTTGTTTGTTTTATTTCTCTGCCACCCTTCATCCAAAGAACACAGGGCGGTTTACAATATGAACACATGCACACACACACACACACCTTGTAATAACAAACAAAAACAATACCCCCCACCACACAGTTTAAAAGGGCATAAATGGTTTAATTAGCCAAAGGCCTGGGAAAAGAGGAACTGTCAAGTATTGGATTAGGACCTAGGAGACCAGGGTTCGTATTCCCACATTTGGCCATGAAGCAGACTTTGGGCCAGTTGCTCACTCTTGGCCTAACCTACCTTGCAGGGTTGTTTTGGGGAATGAAAAGGCTCAGAACTATGCAAGCCACCTTGAGCTCTATGGAGAAAAAGGAGGAAAGGATGGCCACTAACTTGGGTGGCTTTACTGAAGGACTAAACAAATTTGTAGAGGATAAGGCTATCAATGTCTACTAGCCACGATGACTACAATCTGCTTCCAAAATTGGAAGTAGCAATGCTTCTGAATACTAGTTGCTGGAAAACAAAGGAGGGGAAGGGAAGCATCCTGCAGTGGGATGCTGCTCATCTTAACCCACCTCAGGATAGTCGTGGGGATTAAATGGGGAAATGGAGCTCCTTGGGAAATAAATGTAATGAATAAATAAATTTGGTCAGCCACCGCAAGGACAGGATGCTGGATTACATGGGCTACTACCAACCTGATCCAGCAAAAAGGCTCTTTTTATGTTCTTGTGGAACCTCCAAGGCCAAAAGCAGTCTATCCAGAATCCTAGATTCTGTGTGGTATTTGGCGGCTGTGAGGACAGAATGATGCCCTATATGGGCCATTGGCCTGATCCAGCATACTGTTCTCATGTTCTTTTGGGCATGTGGCTTCCCTAAATCTACTGAGACTGTGTGTGTGTGTGTGTGTGTGTGTGTGTGTGTGTGTGTGTAAGCCAGACACTGACATTGAAATCACCCGTGCAAGGTGTGAACTCCACCGCTGAGATAGAACAACCCCTTCCTGACTCCGACAGCTTAGACTTTTCAGTTATCTGCTCGCAGTGTGTAATGCGGAGATGAGGCTTCAAGAGCATTTTATGATCTCTCTTAATGAGCTCAGAGCGTCTCTCCTAGACTGGTTCAGGCTGAGCGATCCCATTCAGTCTGATAATGACACATTAATCTGACAGGCGGATGAGTCCAAATAATCCCTGCTATAAACCCATTAAACTATGACAGATGGCAAAAAGGGTGGTGCATTGGGTGAGAATAGAAGCTTGTGAACAGGGACAATGAAACGGGGAATTATTGACTTTAGCCATAATTGTGGGTTTTATAAAGTCAACCATCTCCTCCCTCCCTTGATATAATATCTGAAGAATTGGCAGAATTGCAGCTGGGAGATGGGGTGTGGGCAGATAGAGGATTTCAACAAGACACACCCAGTGCATGGCAACTGAGAAAAAGAAAATTCATTGCTAGGGATCATTAGAAAAGGAATCCAAAAATAAAACAACTGTGATTCCTGCATTGCAGGGGGTTGGACTAGATGACCATTGGGATCCCTTCCAACTCTTCAGTTCTATAATTCTATGGTCTCGGAAGTCCTCTTACCTTTCATAGTCGGATGTCATTGCAGCCTGACCATGCCCACATCTGCAAGCTGGGAAGGTTGTCTAGGTGGATTTGCCTGCCCAAAGATTGGCCAATTGCAGGCAAGTGTGAGGTGCAATTCCCCATGGGGGCAGATCCAACCAACCAATAACTGCCACTTGGGTCTGTACCCAGGGGGGTTAAATTGAGGCCTGACCAGGCCTCCTTCCCACTTCACCATAAACAGTTCTTCCACCCTCCCTTCACTTTTTCGTAAGTTTCTTTCTGCAGACTAGACTTTGATATGGCACTGTTGGCCGCCATATTCAGGGCCAAGTAGGAATATTTCCACTTGGCAAATTGGCACCAGCCATTGGGTTTCCACCTACCTCGTAGCAACAGAACCCCCAAGTGTCCCTGCTTTCCAGGGAACAGTCCAAGATTTACAGAAACCATCATAGCTTCTGATTTGATCCCGGAATGTCCTTCTCCTTAGGATGTCCCTATTTTCATCAAAGAAATGTTGAAGGGTATTGAGTTATGCGACCTCTGAGCTAAGGAGATAAGTAACTATACAACCTTTAGAAGACATCTGAAGACAGCCGTGTACAGGGAAGCTTTTAAATGTTTAATGTTTTATTATGTTTTTATATACATTGGAAGCTGCCCAGAATGGCTAGGGCAACACAGTCAGATAGGCAGATAAAGAAAATTCCTATTCTTATTCTTATTATTTAGGACAAATGCAGCAATTGTCACAACTTTGTGAGGTTAGGCACTGGGTAAGCCTAGTCTTGGTTCGAGAAGAGGTTGTAGCACCTGCCTGCCCCTCCGTGGTTAAGGGTATCCTGGTAAAGGGATCCAGGAAGAGCTGCTTCCATCCGAATGCCCAGGTGGGAGCCAGGGCCATAGCACTCCTTCCAACTGGGACCCCTCAGATGTACCCCTATTTGATGTAGCTCATTAGGGCTCCCTCTAGTGGTAGTTCACCCTTAGATGCTCTCCCAGCAGAGGCATTGGAGGGGATGGCTCCACCCTGTGCCTAAGCCAGACCATTCACATCTGTAATCTATAAAGTTGTGGCCTAATTTGAACCCAATCTACAGTGGTACCTTGGTTTAAGAACAGCCCTGTTTATGAACTACTTGGTTTATGAACTCCACAAAACTAGAAGTAGTGTCCCGGTTTGAGAACTTTACCTCGGTCTAAGAACGGAATCTGAACGGCGGAAGGGCACCGGCGGCGGGAGGCCTCATTAGGGAAAGCGCACCTTGGTTTAAGAACGCTTTTGGTTTAAGAATGCACTTCCGGAATAGATTTAGTTCATAAACCGAGGTACCACTGTATATATCTTCTGTCTTGTCTGGTTATTTCATAATGAGGGAAACAACAGAGTCACAGGGCCTTGGCTGTGGTGGACTCTCCCTCCTTGGGGTTTTTTAAGCAGGGGTCAATGGCCATCTGTCAGGGATTCTTTAGCCGGCATTCCTGAGTTGCAGGAGGCTGAACTAGATGTGACCCTTGCAGTCCCTTCTAAGTCTTCAGTCGTATGATTCTAAAATACTGTATTTACGCAAATCTAATAAGCTATCAAAATCTAATGCGGACCTCCATTTTCAAAACCTTGAAAGTGAAAAAAAGTATTTGCTATTGAATGCAAATGCGCCATCAAATCTAATGCACACCCTATTTTTTTGTGACGTAATTTGGCCAAGACACATTTGAGTAAATACCGTAATAAATATATTATACAAAGCAGTGAAGCTAGATAAGGGCAACCAAAGTGGTCTATAATCATAGGAACATAAGATGAGCCCTCATCCTCTACTGAGATCAGAGGTGAAGATTCTGCCCAACGTTGAGGGGGCTGGTGAGACCGACCACCACTGCTGTGAGGCCCACCGAGGCTTCCACCACTGCAAGGCCTGTCAGGCCTGCTGCCACCACAGCGAGGCCCTGTGAGGCCTTACTGTTGTCACAGGCCCGGTAAGGCCTGCCACTCCTGTGATGTCCAGCAAGGCCTGCTGCTGCTGCTGTGAGGCCAGCCCCTCAAGATTGTGGGGGCTCAGCCCCATTCCAACAGACTTTGGTGGGGCTGAAGACACCTCAGACCTATAGAGTTGGTGCCTTTGATGTCAGAAGAAAACAGTTGGAAAACTCTCTTTTCTCCATCAAGCCATTAGCGACAGGGTGGACAGATGAAGTTTTTATGGCAGCCCAATGGACACAGAGCTTATTAACGCTATTATTATGATTCCTCCTGTCAAGCCAAAAGTTAGGCTGCTTATTTTAGATACTGGCCTGTCTGACAAAGCCCTCAGACAAAGGCTTCAGGAACTGTCATCTTAAAGCTATCCTGACACTAACAGGAAGGGGCCTATGGAGAACAGCAGGGGCTCCGTTGGTAGAGCATCTGTTTTGCGAGCAGAAAGCCCCAGGTCCAATCCTTTGAAACATCTCCCGTTAGGACTGAGAAAAGACTGGAACCCTGGAGAGTCCCTGCCAGTCAGTCTATTTGATGATGTCCTTCCTTCAGAACTGCAAGAGATAGGAACTTTATAGGGTTCAGTGGCGGAGCATCTTCTTAGCATGCAGGTATGAGGTTCAGCCCTTACTGTCTTCAAGTGGGGCTGGGAATCCTGGAAAGCCCCTGCCAGTCAGGTTCAATAATATTGTACCATCAATGGTCTGACCCAACAGAAGGCAACTTCCTGTGTTCCTATATAAACCGTGAATGAGTGAGTTAATGAGCTAAGGAGCACCGATCAGCAGAGAAAGTAGGTGGCAGCTTGAGAGCTACCAACAGATTTTTGTTGTTGTTGAATCCTCATTCTAGATGACATTTGGAATTACCAGCAAGGAAGAATTTCTATTTCAAGTCCATTTCAGAAACTCCCTTGACTTACTCTTGCAAGTTATTGGTAGACTTTAAGTGCAGACCTGTTTCATATCTGGACTTCACCACTCTGGGGCTTAATATTAATAGACAAATGCAAACATGTCCTAGAGAGTCAAACTAACAATCAAGCCACTACTGTTCAATCAACCTGGCACAGTTCTGTAATATATGCAACACTGATAGTACATGGTTATAGGCCTCTGAGGACATCTGGCAACTGAAATGACTTGCAAGTTAAATGCAATTAAATGGACATTTGGTGCTTTTGCAGGGTGGGGGTGGCATGGTTGAATACTGATTGCTGCTTCTTGTATAAATATGTGGAAATAATGAAATATGGGTTGTAGGGAGCCTCCAAGCTCTCCCAGCTACACCAGCATGAAGACCTGGCAGGGCTTTTGTTTCATTGTGAACACACATTGACCAAAATAATGATAATGAATGAGTAAATGGTTGCAAGGTAGTTTCTGGGTGGTGGTGGGTGAAGCAATAAAATGTATATCTTAAAAAAGTGAGGAGGAGGAAAGGAAGGGGGGGGGGAGAGAAGGAAAATATAGGTGTCTGGTTGATACTTAAGACCAGCCAGTTTGCAGGGAATAAGTCTAGCTTTTGGGACAGTGATGAAATCTGCCGCCTGGTGTCTGAATCAGCTGCCAAAACCAACCTTGGCTGTTCAGCTACATGGTCATAAGCATAAAAATGGTCCAATTTGGAGGATCCTGTTACAATATGATGGAAATCAGCACCAAAATACATTATCCTTTAATGGAATCTGCTTCCTCATTAGTCAGCTCAGCCAAAAGGTATGTTATTTTATTTTATTTTAAAAACAGCCACCATTATGGAACAAGTCTGCAACCATTCGTGGTTAGAAACATTCTAGATTTGTTTAGGGTATCTATGTGTCCTGCTGAAATGATGTTGTTTTTGTTTATTGCTTTATAAAAAGAATGGCTTCTAAGTGCTCTACACACATGAAATTAGTTATAAAAATCATACATAATTAAATACTCCATAAAACAGTTCCATCAGGTCCTTACAGATCTTGCCCTACAATAATTCACAACAAGGAACTTTATGTCACTGATATGCATGGTGAATGACAGCCTCTGGAAAAATACAAACCCTTCCGCTCTGCCTGTTCTCGCTCTTATCAAGGCATCCTGGGTACATCTAAATTGGAGCTTCTTAGAGGCTTGTGGGAGAAAGCTCCATGCCATGAGCTACAGTGCACCATTACTGACAATTAAGGATCACACCTTCCACTGGACAGATCCACATGGAATGCTTGCTTTCGTACACAACACACACCTTTCTGCTAATCACATGTGCTGGAAAACACAGATACCTGATACTCTAGATAACTATCCCTCCATCAGTAGTGTCCCCTTAGGTGGGGTGGGGTGGAGCTGCCCCCACCCAACACAGGGGTTGTTATAGTTAACCTGGACAGGGCTAGGAAAATGCATTTCTGAATCATAAGCATCCTTCCAGATTTTGGTACCTCTCTCCCTCCTCATCCATTTCTCCTCTCATGCCATGTCTTTTACAATGTGTGCCTGAGTGCAGGGACTGTTGTGTTCTAACCATTTGTAATGTAAGCCACTCTGAAATAAAAAAACCCCAATATTGGTGACCCCTCAATTTCTGATCTGGAACATTCTTCTCCAACAGAAAGAAAGCACCTTCAATATTTCAACAACCTGAAATGCCATTCTGGCTTCTCAGTAGCTCTTTTCTCTCTCACGCTTACCTCAAATACTTCTTCATCCAAGATCCTTGTTCCAAACACAATAATGCCATTGACATCAATGATGGGATGGTCACTCCGGTCCAAAAACTTTGTAACCTTCTTTTTACAATCCAATATCAAGGTAACGTTCTTCTTGTGGACACTGATAGCTATCCGATGCCACCTGGGAAATAAGAAGCCCCACCGGAACGTTAAATGGAGACTCCGAATCTTATGAAGAGCCTGTTTCTCCAGGAGGACAACCTGTCAGAATGCCCACAGTCAATAAAAGACAAATTAATAGAGGACAAGGCTATCAATGGATAGAAGCTATGATGGAGGCTATGCTCTGCCTCCATGGACTGAGACAATAATGCTTCTGAATGCCAGTTGCTGGAAAATGCTCCTTTGCTCAGGTCCTTCTTAAGAACAGAAGAAGAGCCTGCTGCATCAGGCCAATGGCCCATCTAGTCTAGCATCCTGTCCTCACAGTGGCCAACCAGATGCCCTCAATAGGAAACCTACAAGCAGTTACCACAAGGGCACTCTCCCCTCCTGTGGTCTCCAGAAACTGGTATTTGGAAGCATGGCTGCCTCCAGCTGTGTAGGTAGAGCACAGATGTCACAACTAGTAGCCATTTACAGCCTCATCCTCCATGAATTTGTCCAGTTCTGTTTTAAAGCTAGGTGATTGGTAGACATCACCCCTTCCGGTGGCAGTGAGTTGCACAATTTAACTACATGCAGCATGAAGAATGGCTTTCTTTTATCTGTCCTGAATCTTCCAGCACTCAGCTTCATTGGATGCCCACAAATTCCAACGTTATAGGAGAGGGAGAGACACTTTTCTCTCTCTGCTTTGTCCATGCCATGCATCATTTTATAAACCTCTATCGTGTCTGCTCTTCATCACCTTTTCTCTAAGCTTAAAAGCCACAAGCGCTTCAGCCCCACAAATGCTGCAGCCCCACAAATGCCGCAGCCTTTCTTCATAGGGAAGTCGCTCCATCCTCTTTTCTGAACCTTCTTCAACTCTACAATATCCTGGAGGCATCTCAGTGGTCATGGTTGGAGGCAATAATGCTTCTGAATAATACCAGTTGCTGAAAACCAAAGGAGGGGTGAGTGCTCTTGAGCTCAGATCCTGCTTGTGGGTTTCATCCACAAGGTTGGCCACTGTGAGGACAGGATGCAGGACTAGAAGGGTAATTGGCCTGATCCAGCGGGCTATTCTGCATTTGTTTTGGTTCAGGACATGGGATGAAGAAATGACCCCTGGCTACGTCCTCTCCCATTTCTGTTTTATTAGAAATCTTTGACACCCCTCTGTCTCACCCACCTGTTCCAAGCCAGACTTACTTGCCATCTGAGAGGTTGATGCCCCGGAAGAGAGGGTAGTCCTCAGGGCCTGGCTTCCCTGTGTGGTCCTCGTATAGGAATACGGGAGACCTCCCAATCTCCACACCAATCTGCTGTATGCCTTGCTCATTGTAGATAGACACCAAGAAGGACTGGCCCCCTTTCTTTGCTTTTACAGTGGTTAGGATCGAGAAGTCTTCAGGGAATGGAGAGGCTGGCATTGGAAAAGGGGGGCGGGAGAGAGAGTGGTTAATTCCCTGCAATGGAAGCATAACCCCCAAACCACAATATTGTAAGATTGGTGACAAAGGCCTCTTGCTTAGGCGGCCTTTTCAAAAAGGAAATGGGAATGAGACCAAATATCATAGAATGATAGAACTGTAGAGTTGGACCCAAAGCAATGAGTTCAAAATGTGCAGAGAAGGCAGTGTTCCTTGGGGGAAAGCTGTAATTCAGTGGTTGAGCACCTGCTTTGCACGCAGAAGGTCCCAGGTTCCATTCCCAGTATCACAAGCATGTAGGGCTGGGAGAAATCCCTGCCTGAAACCTTGGAAAGGCACTAGCTGTCAATGATAACAGTACAGTGGTACCTTGGGTTAAGTACTTAATTCGTTCCGGAGGTCCGTACTTAACCTGAAACTGTTCTTAACCTGAAGCACCACTTTAGCTAATGGGGCCTCCTACTGCTGCTGCGCTGCTGGAGCACGATTTCTGTTCTCATTCTGAAGCAAAGTTCTTAAGCCGAGGTAATATTTCGGTGTTAGCGGAGTCTGTAACCTGAAGCATATGTAACCTGAAGCGTATGTAACCTGAAGCGTATGTAACCCGAGGTACCACTGTACAGTGGTACCTCTGGTTACGAACTTAATTTATTCTGGAGGTCCGTTCTTAACCTGAAACCGTTCTTAACCTGAGGTATCACTTTAGCTAATAGGGCCTTCCGTTGCCACTGCACAATTTCTGTTCTCATCCTGAGGCAAAGCTCTTAACCCGAGGTACTACTTCTAGGTTAGCAGAGTCTGTAACCTGAAGTGTTTGTAACCTGAGGTGTTTGTCACCCGAGGTACCACTGTACTGAGCTACATGGAGCCATGTTCTGACTCAGCAGAAAACAACTGCCTACATTGTGTTTAATCCAAACTACAAGGACCAGAACATTTTTTTAATGTGTGTGGGTGTGGGGGAACCATAGCTCTCTGGAAGAGCACATGCTTTGCATGCAGAAGGCCCCTGGTTCAATAGCAGGTAAGCCTCCAGGTAAGGCTTGGGAAAGACTCCCTCTCTGAGACCCTGGAGAGCCGCTGCCAGCCAGTGTAGACAGTGCTGAGCTATTTGGAGCAATCTGCTAGCTTGATAGAAGGCAGCTTCCTATGTTCCTGGTTATTTCAGTCCTTTATTCCATACCATGAGGACTAGAATCTTTATTTATTTTTAGAGAAAGGGTCATAACCTCAGTGGTAGAACACCTGTCTGGAATATGGAAAACGGTTAGCAGTCAGTATAGACAACTGAACTGGGAAGCCCAATGGCTTGACTTGGTGTGGCAGATTCTGGTGGCCCTATTTAATTCAGCCCATGCTTCAGAACTATGAGGACTAGAATATTATGATGTCCCTCAACTCTTCTGAGTTTTTGCATATTTTGGGGCAGAGCTTTGCAAAGCAGATTGACAAGAATTGGGTGACCACCCGTCGGGGATTCTTTGAGTCCTGCCTTGCAGGGGGTTGGACTAGACGACCTGTTGGAGGCTCTTCCAAGTCTACAATTCCATGATTCCATGAAGTCAAGCCCTGTGTACAAAACCCATCAATAAGCAAAAGTGCCTTGTTTAGACCTTGGATGTGTCAGTTGGCCAGCTGCCTAGGACTTTCTGAAACCGTTCATCCCTTTTCTTCTTTAATAACACACATCATCCCAATAACTAGATGTTACTCTAGCTCACAAGCAAGCAAATGATGGGATGCTAAAAGAAAGACAACAGAAGTAATTGCAGAGCATCTCCAAGGGAAATGGAGGTTGGGGGATTTGAATATCAAGGGTGTCAAGATGGGGAGATGAAGACAAAGCCACAGAACTCTTTCTACCCAAGCGCCCTCTGCCTCATAGCATATTTTGAGATAATTAGAAGGTTTTGTTCTCCTAAGCTGGTAGTTTTAGGGTCTTTGCATCCTGTTGCATTAGCCACTGCCAGCGTGGCAAAACATGGGGAGTGGGAAAACACTTTGGCGTTTTGTTTTGAAGAATTGCAACACTAACTCACAGAGAGAAGCCACCGAGACAGTTTTTACACATGTATCTTAAAGGCTTTCAAATTCGCCAAATTTAAAAGTAACAATAGATTAAAAACCTCTCCTAGAGTTCTATTTGATAATAAAACAGCTTCCTCGGGCTCCTTTTTAAATTAGACCCTTTTCTCAGAACCATGAGGACTGGAATCTTGTTTTCTTTCTTTTTTAAAGGGAAGCTGTAGCTTAGTGGCAGAGCATTTGCTGTGCATGCAGACGGTCCGGGGTTCAGTTCTCAATGTCATCTCCAGGTAGGGCAAGGAACGTCTTCTGTCTGAAACTGTGGAGAGCTGCTTCTAGTCAGAGTAGGTAGATGGATGCATGGTCTAACTGTATAACCTCAGAATAAAAACAGGTCTTACCAGGGTAGAGCTGCCTGGTTGGGGCACTCAGCTGTGCATCCTTGGTCACACGGTATGCCACATCTGCGCCTTTCGAAGACCTCCTGCTTGTGCAGAAACCTGTTGTTTTCGATATGCCATCGGGTAAGTTGTGAAAATCTAATACCTTCAAGAGATCTGCAGGTTCAGCTGTAAGGGGGGGGGAAAGAAGAAGCACCGGGATTAAAAGGTGAAAAGAGATTGCCATTTGGTTATTCCACATAACCACATGCATGAAACAGAACAGCAACAAAAGCATCAAATAATTTATTTCCAAGGAAAACAGAGAAAGGGTTGTATCCAAATAGGTTTTATCCAAATAAGAGCAGACCCATTGAAATTAAATGGACCCAAGTTAGCCATGCCCATCTGTTTCAGTTCCTCTGCTTTGAGTAGAACCAACATTATGAACATAAGAAGAGCCCTCCTGGATCATCTAGTGCAGCATCCAGTTCTCACAATGGCCATGCAGATGCCCCAGTGGGAAACCCTGAAACAGGACCCAAGCGCAAGCTAGTGGCCATCAATAGCCCTCTTCTCTATGAATTGGCCCAGTCCTCTTTAAAGCCATCAAATTTGGTGGCCATCACTGTCTCCCCGGGGGAACAAGATCCATAGTTTAACTCTGCACTGTGTGAAGATGGACTTGCTTTTGTGTGTCCCGAATCTTCCAACATTCAGCTTCATTGGATGTACATGATTTCTAGTGTTATGAGAGAGGGAGAGAAATGTTTCTCTGTCCACTTTCTCAAGGCCATGCATCATTTTACAAACTTCTATCATGTCACCTCTTATTCTCCTTTTGGATGCAACCCAAATCTAATAATCAGGTGAAAGTTCAGAAGCAAGGTAAACGGGGCTAACTCAGTATAGTGAAGTGACTTCTTTATTTTGGCTGAGGAAAATAAATTCTCCTTCTCGCTGACACTTTTCCTCAGGAACCTCAATATGTTGTAAGCTTTCCCTGGCCTTTAAATGCATTAAATATCCCAAACCCCAGTGGTTTCCATTCAACGGAAGAACAGTGTTCCCTCTTTTCAACGATTTATTATATTCCCTATATAGTTTTCTGTAACAGTTTTCTTTTTTAAAAAGTTATTGAAAACAAAAACTACCCCCCAAATTACAAACAAATATTTGCATTTCTCTCTCTCTCTCTTCCTTCCTTCCTTCCTTCCTTCCTTCCTTCCTTCCCTTCCCTTTCCTTTCCTTTCCTTTCCCTCCTTCCTTCCTTCCTTCCTTCAAATGTATCCATTTCTGCCAAACCTTGGGCTAATTAAACAATCTATGGCCTTTTAAACGGTGGGTAGGAGAGGAATTGTTTTATTTGTAACTATGTTATATATTCTTCTGTTTTTATATTTTAAACTGCCTAGTGTTCCTTAGATAAAGGATGATATACAAATTAAATATAAATATGAATAAATCTGAATGATGTTTTAAAAAACCCACCCAAAGCGATTTACAAAAAGAATACACAACCAATGTAACATGTCAGTGTAAACAACAATACCACTGATCTAGGGAAGAAGATTTAAGTGCCCATGCAGAGTTTTCTTTCTGAGATTGAAAAAAAAAAGAGTGTCTGAGATTAAAAGAACGCCCCCCCACCCCACCCCTCGACTTCCACTATCACTACAAAATTCATCTTGCAACGTGCCATGGGGAAAGTCAAAGGTGAGATTGTTGCAAGGATGCCCAATTGGCCAGCATTATGGCCTGCTTGACTTTGATGGCTCAAAATAACAATACTCCCAGCAGATGGAAAGCTCATTTTCCCTACAGAGAGAGTGGTTTCTACAAGGTCCTGAAAGGGACTCCTCTCCTGAGCCAGAGGATGGCATGAAGGATGTGCCTTCTAGCCAGGAGAACCCAACTAACACATTCGAAGTTCTCGCCTGCGGAAGTAACCCTGAACCAACTATGAGTCCTCCACCATGTTCTGCCAGGTCTGTAGGTTGTGGGTGGTTAACACCATCACCCCAGTAAGTGCGAGTGTGCAGCAGTTGTGAAAATTACAGATTCCGTGTTTGGGATCATTAGAAAAGGAACAAAATCTGCTGATCTATGGTGTGGACAATATACTGATATATCGTCCAAAACCAGTTTAAAGTCCATATGGTGATATCGGTTTCATGTTTTTTGACCTGGCAATATATCACGAATTATTATGTGTGTGTGACCCTCTATGCAAAAATCACAATGTGGGAAAAACCGTGAAGGCAGGCAATGCTTCTCTTGATTCCTGCAGCCCGTTTACTCTGCCAGCTCCTGCAGGAGGCAGCAAATCACAAGAGCAGGCACTGGCACAAACCACAAAGCAGTAAAAACAATGAAGCCAGCCAATGCCTCTACATAGTTCCATCCTCATTTCAGACCTTGTGATAGATCAGAATATCACAATGTTTAACTGGTGATATAACACTAGGTTGAAAACCAGGCGTTGCCCAGCCCTAGTTGCAACATTCGGCACTTTTTAGTTTTGAAAACAGGCAAGGAAGAGGCAGCACGATAGAAGTTTATAAAATGATGCATGGCATGGAGAAAAAGGATAGAGAAAAGCTTTTCTCCCTCTCACATAACACAAGAACTTGGGGACATCCAGTGAAACTGAATACTGGAGGATTAAAGACAGAGAAAGAAAGATAGAACGTATTCGAACAGCACATAGTCGAACTATGGAACTGCCTTCTGCAGGAGGCAGTGATGGCCACCAACTTGGATGACTTTAAAAGAGGATTAGAATAATTCATGGAGGAAAGGACACCAATGCTTCTGAATACCAGTTCCTGGAAATGGTAGGTGGGAATAATTTGCTCTTGTGCTCGAATCCTACTTGCAGGTTTCCAACAGGCACCTGGTTGGCCACTGTAAGAACAGGGTGCTAGACTGGATGGACCAATGGTCTGATCCATTAGGCTCTTCTTATGTCTCAATGGGACTCGGGAACAGGCTTCCATAATATTCAGACCCCCTGCCTCTTTCCTCTAGGTTTACTCTGTGGCCTGCTAACACAAGAAGGCGCATGAATTTTCATTGCCAGAGGGAAAATGACTAAAATATGATTTGGCTAATCACTAGCTGTAATATGCCTGAGGAAAAGACAAGAACAAAGGAAGGAAGAAGTGGGTATCTTTTGGAAGTCTGCCATGGTGCATGCCTCTGCTGAACCGCCGATCAAAAGCAACTTTCCTTTTCTATGGATGCCACATGGTTTCCCTCCTAATGCCACCCTTGAAGATGGCACCTGCCTAATGCAAAGGCTCGTAGGGTGTGATAAAACAGGCTGTGCCAGGGCAGGCTTTACATGATGCACTGCACATGGGGCTGCCTTTTGGCTCCATTCAGGAGCTGCATCCAGCACAGAATGTGGCAGCTAGGCTCTTAACCAGGAGAGCTTGCCAGGAGCATATTAATGACGGTGAAGGAGCTGCTGCGTTGGCTGCCAATTTGCTACTGAGCCAAGTTCAGGGTGCTTGCTCTGACATATATAGCCCCACTGAAATTAACAGATGGTGACTAACTTGGATCCATTAATGTCACTGGGTCTACTCTGAGTAGAACTTAGTTGGATATAAATATTAAATATCTGGTGGATCATCTGCTGAGGTGGTACATTTGTGCAGAGAGACCCCCTTATCCATGCAGCATTTACTGAGCATTTGGGACATAGCCACACATGAGGGTCTTCTTGATGCTGGTGCCCCAGTGGTGGAATGCCACTGGCATTAGAGTGGCACTGGCCTGGATAGGTTTTCATAAGAACATAAGCAGAGCCTACTGGATCAGGCCACTGGTCCGACTAGCCATAAGAAGAGCCTGCAGGATCAGGCCAGAGGCCCATCTAGTTCAGCATCCTCTTCTCACAGTGGTCAACTTGTGGGAAACTTGTGAAAAGGATTTGGTCGCTTGAGCACTCTCCTGTTCTTTCTAGCAATTGGTATTATTATTATTATTATTATTATTATTATTATTATTATTATTCCCTGCCCATCTGGCTGGGTTTCCCTACATTAACACATTAAAAACTTGCCTAAACAGGGCTGCCTTCAGATGTCTTCTAAAAGTCAGATAGTTGTTTATCTCTTTGACATCTGATAGGAGGGTGTTCCACAGGGAGGGTGCCACTACTGAGAAGGCCCTCTGCCTGGTTCCCTGTAACCTCACTTCTCGCAGTGAGGGAATCACCAGAAGGCCCTCGGAGCTGCACCACAGTTGGGCCCTCTGGGCTGAACGATGGGGGTGGAGATGCTCCTTCAGGTATACTGGGCTAAGGCTGTTTAGGGCTGTAAAGGTCAACACCAGCACTTTGAATTGTGCTCGGAAACGTACTGGGAGCAAATGTAGGTTTTTCCGGTCTTGGCGGCCACTCCCAGTCACCAGTCTAGCTGCCGCATTTTGGATTAGTTGTAGTTTCAGGGTCACCTCCAAAGGTAGCCCCATGTAGAGCACATTGCAGTAGTCCAAGTAGGAGATAACGAGAGCATGCACCACTCTGGAAGACAGTCTGTGGGCAGGTAGGGTCTCAGGCTGTGTACCAGGTGGAGCTGGTACCTGCCCTGGACACAGAATTGACCTGTGCCTCCATGTACAGCTGTGAGTCCAAAATGACTTCCAGGCTGCGCACCTGGTCCTTCAGGGACACAGTTACCACTTTCAGGACCAGGGAGTCCTCCACACCCACCCGCCCCCTGTCCCCCCAAAACAGTACTTCTGTCTTGTCAGGATTCAACCTCAATCTGTTAGCCACCATCCATCCTTCAACTATCTCCAGGCACTCACACAGGACATTCACCACCTTCACTGGTTCTGATTTAAAAGAGATACTGATGAACATCCAGCCCAAACCCCCTAATGATCTCTCCCAGCGGCTTCATATAGATATTAAAAAGCATGGGGGAGAGGACGGAACCCTGAGGCACCCCACAAGTGAGAGCCCAGGGGTCAGAACACTCATCCCCCCAACACCACTTTCTGAACATGGCCCAGGAGGAAGGAGCGGAACCACTGTATAACAGTGCCCCCAGCTCCCAGCCCCTCTAGACGGTCCAGAAGGATGTTGTGGTCGATGGTAACAAAGGCTGCTGAGATATCCAGCAGAACTAGGAAGCAGCTTTCACCTTTGTCCCTAGCTCGCTGGAGATAATCTACCAGCATGACCAAGGCAGTTTCAGTCCTATGGTGAGGCCTGAATTCTGACTGGAAGGGATCCAAATGGTCTGCATCCTCCAGGTGTGCTTAGAGTTGTTCCGCAACTACCCGCTCAATCACCTTGCCCAAAAATGGCGATAGTTGGCCATATTGGCAGGGTCCAAAGATTTTTTTTAAGTAATGGTTTAATAACCGCCTCTTTCAGCGGGTCTGGGAAGGCTCCCTCACAGAGGGAAGCATTCACCACCCTGCGGAGCCCACTGCCCAGCTCTTCCCGGCTTGCTTTTATGAGCCAGGATGGGCAAGGATCAAGGAGACAGGTGGGTTTCACTGGTCCAAGCAGCCTGTCCACATCCTCAGAGGTAACAGATTGGAAATGATCCCACACAACTTGACTAGACAGGACTCTAGCATTCTCCTGCCCCCACCCTACTCCCATGGTGGAGTCTACCTCTTTCTGAATTTGAGCGACTTTATCTGCAAAAATAATTGCAGGAGATCTTGGGGTCCTTACCAGGCCCCAATGATGCAGTTGGTTTCTCTAAATTGTGAACCACCTGAAAGAGACTTGTGCTTCTGTTTTCTGCAGATGCAATAGAGGTGGTGAAGAAGGTCCTCTTTGCTGTCGCTATCACCACTTGGTAGGCTCTATGTTGAGCTCTAACCTGTGTCCGTTCAAATTCAGAATGAGTTTTCCACCACCGGCACTCTAGCCATCTCAGCAATTGTTTCATCACCCTCAGCTCCGGGTATTCAGGAGCACAGCTGCTTTCAAGCATGGAGGCAGAGCACTGCTAGCGTGGCTAATAGCCATTGATAGCCTTTTCCTCCATGAATTTGTCCAATCCTCTTTTAAAGCCAACCAAGTTGGTGGCTATCCTGTGGGTGCAAATTCCATAGTTTAACTGTGTGCTGCATGAAGAAGGGATTTCTTTTTATCAGTCCTGAATCTTCCAGCTAGAATCTATGTTTGACAGGGCCTTTTTTGGGGCAGCCCCAAGTGCCTAAATTACAGAACATAAGGAAATAGAAAGGGCCTGCTGGCCTAGTCCAGTATTCTGTCCTCACAATGGCCAACCAGATTCTCCAATGGGAATGCCATAAGCAGGACCCAAGCACAAGAGCACCCCTCCTCTCCCTCTAACAACTGCTACTGAACTGGTATGGCAGGGCAGGGCAATAACATACAGCTTCCCTCCTCATAACACCAGCTCATGACATGTGACAGAGCTCAACCTGGCTGCATCTAGCAGAGCCTTTCCCTCAATCTGGCAATTTCCAGGCAGATATACTGGCTGGAGCTGATGTAAGTTATAGTCCATTCAACCATTGGCTAGAACCAGCTGTGGAGGAGGAATGTGCACTTCTGTTCCGTGTGTGTGTGTGTGTGTGTGTGTGTGTGTGTGTGTGTCTGCGTTTAAGCATGGCTCTCAACCAGCCCAAACAAACCACAGGCTAGAATTTCAATATCAAAACCTGGCACAATGCACCACAGATTTTGCAATGGCATCTCTGCCCCAAAAACTCCCTCGCTGTTCTGGTATAGCAAGCCATCACTTGCCAGCACAGCTGAAGCCAAGATCTCCTGTGGAATCAAATCCCCTTTTCAGCTATTTGCCCAGTTAAACCAAGTTCAGCTCAGCAGGTTGTAAAAGGAAGGTGGAAGCATGCCACTCCTGTGTTCATGACAGCCAGAGTCATGTAGTGCTCAGAGACTGCAAGACCAGGGTTCAAATTCACATTCAGCCATAGAACCTTAGAATTGCAGAGTTGGAAGGGATGTTGAAGTCTTCTAGTCCAACCCCCTTGCAATGCAGGAATATCAACTAAAGCATCCATGACAGATGGCCATCCCAACCTCTGCTTCAAAGCTTCCAATGAAGTCCACCACTTTCCAAGGGAGTCTGGATTTGCAAGCAGAAATAAAAGGCACCCACAAACACTACTCAGTCACTTCAGAAGTAAGCGCCACAAAAATCCTGAACCCTGCCCATGAGAATTTCACTGCCCATGAGAATTTCTCTCCCCATTGATAACATTTGAAGGTCCCTGCATTGCTGGGGGTTGGACTAGATGACTCTTATGGTCCCCTCCAGCTCTGCAATTCTGTGAAAGAGGCTTCTGTGAAAGAGGAAAAGCCCAAGATAAGTTTTTGACACAGCACTAACCTATCCATTGTATTGCCTTCTGGCAAAGTGACGTCTTAGCAGCCAGGCACTGAGCCCAAAGGAATCTGTTTGCTATTTAGCTAAACTATGCAAAATTTGGATTAAATGAATAAAATTCCAGGCATGTCATGGAAATTAACCACATAGGAATGATTTATTCTAATTTAGCTGGCAGTTAGGACCTAACAATCATGTAGTCATCTTTGTAACCATGAGAGCTAGCCACTTGAGTTTGGTTTTAAATAAAAACAGGAGATTTTTCAGGAAGCTAAGGTTTTTCCTACAGCTATGTCTAGTTCCATTTCATGGAGCTTCCCCTTTTTATCAACAGTGGAGCAGACTAGCTGGTGGACAAGGGGTTGAACTACCCTCGGGGTCCCTTTCAACTCTACAATTCTATGATTCTGTCCATAATTCCATTGGATTCCATTTCTGCATTGATCTGCAAATTATTTCTTTAAAAAATACGGGAAACACATATTTGAAAGCATTTCACACCTCCCCCCAAAACATTTTATTATGTGTTCTTTCATATATTCAGATTGGTGCACAGAAGAATTACCGGCTGCGCCCTTAATCCGAGAGGTGCAAATCGGGTAACTTTGTATCTGTGTTTCATGAACAAGGAATTCAATGGATATTACTCCAATCCAGCAATCACAATTATGGAATGTGGCAGGGGCTGTCTTTTCAAGGTAAAATGTCAAGATGTCTTCAGATTAAATAAATCCCAAGCAATTGGGTGGTTTTTTTTTTAAGTGTTTCCTGTTTTTTTTCTTTTTGGAATATTGGCTAATTCATTAATTCAGTTAATTCATTAAATTTGGATATGGAGTTTCCCTTTTTAAAAACAAAACAAAAACAAACTTTAATTTTAAGCTGATACAGAAAGTTTGCCACAGTTGGCGACGTGTTAGGAAATGTGCTCTCTCTCTCTCTCTCTGACTCTTTGTCATCTACATTTTCTGGTTTGAAAAATAATGCAACCTTTTTATTAAAAAAAATAAAAATAGCAGGCCCACTAATCAGGAGGCACCATTTTCGTTAAGGCAGTTTCCGATATCCTACAAGAAATGGAGTAATAAAACACTGACTAAGGTTGTCAATCAGGGTCTGTCAATGGCAGCTCCATGGTGTAATCCAAGCTTCTCCTGTGTCCTGCACAATCCTTATGCTCAGCAGGGCAGAATGTCTTTACTAGGACCACTTCCAGGCTGTCACCACAAAGATTGGGCCCATTGCTGTTATGTGATGGTATAGAACTACAGAATTGTACAGCTGGAGGGATCCCTCTAAGGCCATCTAGTCCAGCTCTCCGCAATGCAGCAATCACAGCTAAATAATCCCTGATAGATGGCCATCCAACCTCTGTTCATTGGCTGTCCATTGAATGAGGGAGTAAATATTTCCTACAAACCCCAAGGTCTCATTCGTGGTCTGTCACTGTCAGATCAGACCCCATGAGAGTAGATGTGAGATTTAAGGGGGGGGGGGGTTGCCCCAGCATGCATCACTTTACACTTGTTTGCAATGAATCGCACTTGCTGTATTACTGCCCATTCATTCAGCTTCCAGACGTTTTTGCCAAGTGGGTTAGCTCAGTTGGTAGAGCATGAAATGCTGAATCTCAGGTTTGTGGGTTTGAGCCCCACTTTGGGTGAAAGGTTCCTGCATTGTAGGGGTTTGAACTAGATCATCTTCATGGTCCCTTCCAACTCTGTGATTCTGTGAAATGTCTTTTTAATTTAGTTGTGCCTTGGACTTACCAATGTGATGATATAAAACCAATAAATAAATATAAACGAATGTAAGCGAGTTCACTGGCAACCAGCTCAGGCAGCACTCTCTGGATTTTGTGCAAATGCTCAGTTGCAAGGTTTAGGGGTGGGGAGGAGAGAGGTTTAGTGTCGCATGGAGTGGCTGAGAGAGACCAACTATTGGAGAGGCCATCTGGGAGATCCCTGCTTGCTTAGTCATTCTGGGAAAACTGCCACATTCCACAGCACAAAAAACGCTCCATTGCTAAGCCAGAGAGGAGATGGGGGACTTTCAACAAGAATTTCACCTTTGGAATGGCCTCATAACCACGATTGCGAAGGGCCCCCCTCCAAATTCCTCAACTGCCTGCCTGCTTCATTCCACTCAGCTACAACAAGAACTGAGCATTATAAGCTAAGAAGATGCTGCGATACAGAAGGCTGAAAAATTGCAATCAGAATGGCTGAGATAGATAGGGAGGTAGACAAAATAGGGAAGTATGTGGGGATATAGATAGGACATTGAGAGGGAGAGGGAGAGGAAGAGGGAGATCCATTGTTAGCCATACTCAGAATTGGGGAACAATGAATTTGTCAATTTCCATTTCTCCCCATTTCTCATTTTTTTCCAGTTCAGTTCTCCGCATTTCAACACCAATTTGAGATTATTATTTTTTTTAAAGCCTCATGAGAATTCATAAAACAATTAAGAATACATCTGTCCATAATAGTTAGCTGATTTCCAATTTTAACTTTCTTTATGTGTGTGTTTTTATTGTATGGTTTAAATATAATTGTTGTTAAACCACTGATTGATTGATTGATTGATTGATTGATTGATTGATTTACAGAGGCGCATTTTGCTGCAGATTTCTCCAAGAACATTTTAAAAATGCAATTTCCTCTAATATACACATAATTGCAAAGCAAGATTGCCTAAAATAGCACACCTGTCAGGGTGTCAGGGAAAAATGTCAGGGAAAAATGTGGGGTATAAATAAATAATAAATAAATAATAAATTGTTATAGATTTAGGGTAAACCCTGGAAATTAATAAATTCTAGGATTGTGATTGCTTGGGTTGGGAAGGGAGAAATATAAGCTGCAGAGGAATTCCTGGGTAAATTGGCCAAGCCAGGGTCATCAAGGCAACAATAGAGGGCCATTGAGGGCCCATTGTGGGTGGTTGCCAATACAAAAGAACTCTCCGCCCATCCCCACCCCCCAACCCCGCTCCCAGGTATGAACAGAGACAGCGGTTTGAAAGGTTACCAAAGTGATGGGGAGTGTTTGAGGGGACAGGAAAAAGTTTTTCTGGGAAGAATGGGGGGGGGGAGAGCTGAGATCCATCTTGGAGGGAGGCAGCCTAAAGATTGCCTTAAGCGCAGCCTCTGGAAATGTGTATGCAGTAACATCTGGACTCCCCCCAGGCAAACTGAAGGTGTAAACAGGTGAATAAACTAATAGTTATCAAAGCATGACGGTCTCCACCGTGTCTTCCATTCTCCAAAGGGACATGGACCCTGGGTGTGTGCGTGGGACCTCATGGGCTCTTGCCACCACTCAGGATAGAGAGGGGGACAGACACCCAGCTTTTGTAACACTAGAGTCAGTCGTGGGATCCGTGTTTCCTGGAGAGAAGGCTAGGAGCGATGTGTGCCTGAAGTTGAAAATGGTTGAGCAGTCCATGCTGATCCTGGAACAGTGCCAGGAGTGGGAAATGGAGGGGTACAGGCAGCGAAGTGTTATTTTCGGTAACATATGAACTTTTATGAACACTTTACATAACGATATGCAATTTTTTACACATTACTGGGGTGGGGGTTGCTTTGCTGTTCTATTTATTTACTTGTTATTATCCAGCATTTTATTCTGTGAACCACCCTGAGATCTTATGATAAAGGGAAGTATATAAATCAAAAGAATGAGTGAATGAATGGAGAACTGCATTGCAAAACTGCAAATTTCAAAGGATGGTTAATTCTTTTAAGGGAATACACACCTAAAAATAATTTTTCATGTGGATCGTTAAAACACCACCACAACCAAAAAGAAACCCTGAAGGTTTAATTCAGAAATAGGAGAAAATATGAGTGAATGTGTGCTAAAGTGATACATGTGTGAGGGGAAAAAACTGATTTGCTCATTCTTACTTTAGATTTTCTTAAGAATTAGAAAAGCAGTTCAAAAAGCCATGAAAGTATGTGCCAGAATAAATGTGATCACCTTGTAAATGACATTAATATTTATGTTCCATTGTTCCCATGCTACAGCTGGGATGCCTGAAGCTGTAAGGGAGAGGCTTGCACGATTTGAACCTGCCTTTCCTAGATGGCAGCTCATATGAATTGTAGACACCATACACCCACATCATTTGCCAGTTTTTAAAAGCAATTTTCAGGCAATCAATTACTGTATAAGAAAAGCCTGCTGGATCAGGCCAATGTCCCATCTAGTTCAGCATCCTGTCCTCACAGTGGCCAACCAGATGCCACAAAGGGAAGCCCACAAGCAGGACCTTGAGTGCAGCAGCAGCAACATTCTCCCCTATTGCGATTTCCAGCAACAGGTATCATTCAGAGGCATTGACCACCTTTGATTGTGGAGGTGGAACAGAGCCATTGTGGCTAGTAGCCACTGACGGCCTTCTCCCTGTATTTGTCCAGTCCTCTCTTTATGCCATTCAAGCTGGTGGCCTTCACTGCCTCCTGTGGGAGTTCCATATTTCAACTATGCACTGTGTGAATAAGTCCTTCCTCTGTCCTGAATCTTCCAACATTCAACTTCATTGAATGCCCATGAGTTCTTGCATCACTAGAGAGGGAGAGCATCTGCATCTATGGAGTTGATGCCCCTGATAGCATGGAGGCCTCCACCCTATGACCACGCCATGCCTATCAGATGCTGAAGGATGGATCTAGATGTTCTCATAATCCATACAGCTATGGGCCTGTTTCCTCCACCAACATCCTATTGACTGACAATGTAGTCAGAATCAAAAGGACACAAACAAACCAGTCCACATAAGGGAAGTGTTTGGCTGTAGTTATGCCTGTTGTTAGACCACCAAGGTTAAAGAAATAAGGTGAAAAGCAGACTTTAATGAAGTGTCCATCAGGACCAGGGGGCATGGAGGGGACACCTTGACTTAATTGGAAAGTTCTGTGTTGAGTGGAAAAAGGACCACCCACAGCTACACTTTGGATGGATTCAGAGTCATTCTACGGGTACAATAAGGATGACCTTCTACACCTTGGAAAGAGGCTAACCATAAAGACAGTTTAAATGGCTAACAATATAAAAAATACAGGGCCAGCTTGTCCTTTTGGACAGAGAATAATTTTAAATGAGATGCGTGAGGAGGATTGCAAGTTGCCCCCAAGAAAAAAATCCACAAGCCTCAACAGAAACTTTTTCCTTCCTTGGAAATGCCTAAGCCTTCAATCTTAACTCAGTATTTTGCCAGTGATCTCTAACTGTGATGATCCTACCCCAAATCTAAATTGTCCTTATTCGTAACATCACTGTTATGCAGTGTGACTATTCACTACAAGGATCAAGCAAAAACTACTCTTTTTAAAACCCAAAACTACTCTTTTTAAAACCCAAAATCAAACTGAAAGACACAGGCATAAAACTTTTGATTTCCCTTGAAATCCCTCAGCCATGCAGGAACTTAGAGAAATCGGGGAGGGCCTGGGCTCAGTGGTTAAGAACATCTGCTTTGCACGCAGAAGGCCCCTGGTTCAGTCCCCACTGGCATCTCCAGAGAGGGCTGGGAAAGACACCCCCTGATTCAAGTCGGATAAAAGATCAGGACCACATCAGGATCAGGATCAGGATCATAGGATTGTAGAACTGGAAGGGACCCTGAGAATCATCTAGTTAGTCCAGTGATGGCCACACTTGGCCCTCCAGCTATTTTGGGACTACAATTCCCATCATCCCTGACCACTGGTCCTGTTAGCTGGAGGGCCAAGTTTGGCCATCGCTGATCTAGTCCAACCCCCTGCAATACAGGAAGCATAGGAAGAGCCCTGTTTGATCAGGCCAAAGTGTCGAGAGTCTTGTTCTCATAGTCGCCATCCAGATGCTCCAATGGGAAGCTCACAAGCAGGACCTGAGCACAAGAGGAGCTCTCCCCTCATGCGTTTACCAACAACTGGTGTTCAAAAGCATTGTGGCAAGCAATGCTCCTCCATGCATTTGTCTAGGTAAGGTAAAGGGAGCCCTGACCATTAGGTCCTGTCGTGGCCGACTCTGGAGTTGTGGCGCTCATCTCGCTTTATTGGCCGAGGGAGCCGGCGTACAGTTTCCAGGTCATGTGGCCAGCATGACTAAGACGCTTCTGGCGAACCAGAGCAGAAACGCCATTTACCTTCCCACCGGAGCAGTACCTAGTTATCTACTTGCACTTTGACGTGCTTTTGAACTGCTAGGTTGGCAGGAGCAGGGACCGAGCAACGGGAGCTCACCCCATTGTGGGGATTTGAACCGCTGACCTTCTGATCGGCAAGTCCTAGGCTCTGTGGTTTAACCCACAGCACCACCCACGTCCCCTTGCATTTGTCTAATCCTCCATTAAAGCCATCCATGATGGTGGCAATAACTACTTTCTGCGGGAGTTCCACAGTCGAAGTATGTACTGCATCACTGCATGAAGAAGCCTTTTTAAAATTTATTTACTTTTGTTAAGTCTTGGAGCCCCCCACCCACTTATGCATTTCCTTTCAAAGACAGGATGTTAAATCAGATGTGCAGGCACTCCCATGGCCCAGAATGACTCTTCACAGGGAACATCTGGCACCTTTTGTGTGTGAAACACAAAACTGGCTGACACCGCCAACCTGTAGAGGGAGCTGGCAGCCGCCTCCACTGCCTAAACTGACTTTTGTAAAATCAGATGAAAAACTCATGCTTAACAAGCAAAGCCTTTTTCCAGCTTTGCTTGCCCTCGGGTAAAAACCACCAATTTTTAGATTTCACAGATGCAGGGAGCAAAGTCAAGTGACGGAGTTCTGCCCAACAGAAAATGACTGGAAATTTTCGATTTACAATCTAGGCTGTTTTCTTACCCGATCTGTGTGCAAAATAAACTACTTGGACTCCGTGTTCTCTTGCTGCAGATGAGCCCTGGACTTGTTTCCCTGGTCTAGGGTGCCAGGTTTTTAATTTTAACTTGCAAAATCCACCCTTTTCTACTACTCACTTCAACAGAACAGGCAGCTCCACAAGCAAGGGATGGACCAAACAGTAAAATCCCATCCTGTTTCCATCACGCTGCTCCATTCCATTCTGTTTTGTGCAGATCCCACACACCGCCACGTTCCACCCCAAGATCGTATGAAGATTTCACATTTGAACTTTATGTGTTTTATGAACAAATGCTCAGTTTCCAACACCTTTAAATGCATTTTCATTTCCAACAGAGGTTGGGTGACCATCTGTCAGGGATCCTTTAGTTATGATTCCTGCATTGCAGGGGTTGGGCTAGATGACCCCTGGGACCCCCTCCAACTCTATGAGTTTATGATTCTTTGCTTTCATCCCCCCCCCCCTGAACATCAGTTTGCAAAGGCTTTTGGCCCTGAAACACAATTAATTTGGTGTGTATGTGTGTGTTATTAGGTTGTTGTTTATGTTTTGATTATATATGTTGTGGTTATTATGTTGATCTTTTATGTGAACCGCCCTGAGACCTCTGGGGGTATAGGGCGGTATATAAACTCAATAATAATTAACTCTTAGAACAAATTGATGTGGTTCCTACATTGAGGTCTACACAAGGGGTTGGACTAAATGACTCTTTAGGTCCCTTTCAAGTCTATACAGTCATACCTCGGGTTACAGACACTTCGGGTTGCACGTTTTTGGGTTGCGCACCGCGGCGAACCCGCAAGTACTAGAACAGGTGACTTCCGGGTTTTGGTGGACACGCATGCACAGAAGTGCTAAATCACGCTTTGCACATTTGCAGAAGTGCCGAATCGCAACCCGAATGTCCACTGTAATTCTATGAAAATACTGATAAGGTACAAGGTTTAGCTTCCCATGAATATACAGGATTCTAAATCATTCTGAACAGATTTTTTTTTTTAAGGCCATCTTATTTATCATTCTGCTTCTAATGAGGCTGACCAGAGGCTTTAAGACAGAGCTGAGGAACTTCCAGACTAACCTATGCAGTGCTTGGGATTCTCAGGGCATACTCCACATCCCTAGGAGCAGCTCTGATCCACACTCTCTCCTCTTGATTGCTTTTGCCTGTTTGAAATGCCTCCTCTGACTTTGGTGTGGTTGAAGCACAGTTTACTGTGCAAAACGTAACGGTCACACCTGTTGCTTTTTATACTATTGCCTCTGGCCCTGTCCACCTCTCTAAAGTAGCCCTGTATGGCAGAATGATAAATCAATATATCGTCCAAAATCGATTTAAAGTCCATATTGTGAGATTGTTTTCATAATTTTTGACCTGGCAATATATCGTGAATGTGTGTGTGTGTGTGTGCTATGCAAAAATCACAATGCAGGAAAAACTATGAAGCCAGACAATGCATCTACATAATTCCATCCTTATTTCGGATATTGTGATATATCAATATGTCAGGACGTTTAGCTGGTGATATATCACCATGTTGAAAACCAGATATTACCCACCCCTACTGTTCACCTCTACATAGTTCCATCCAGTGCTCCTTTTCTAGAAAAATAGGTGCTGGGACTCACCATGAACACTCCCCTTGTTCTCTTAGAATGGCAATGGCGCTCACCTGAGAGGTGCTGGAACTGAGTTCCTGTGAGTTCTCGCTGAAAAAAAACCCTGGTTCTATTCTTATTTCAGACATGGTCGTGTACTGTATTTTTCCGTGTATAAAAGTGTAAAAGACTAGGTTTTTTTCCTAAAAAATAATGTCAAAAATTAGGCGGCATCTTATACACGGGGCCATCCTCCCCATTTTCTGAAATCTGAGTTCCCCAAAATAGGGGGCGTCTTATAGATGGAAAAATACGGTATCTCAATATATTGTGATGTTTAGCTGGTGATAGATCACAATGTTGAAAACATCGTCCAGACATTGCCCAACCCTATAGCCCAGGAGGGCATGTGACCCTCAGACTGAAAAAGAAGATCCCCATCCACCTTTGCTCCAAGAGGTTCCAAACAGCCCATGATAGTGATTGTCACTGATCACCTGTCAGTCACATTGAGAATGCAAAGTAATACATCCCCTGCCTCTGGAGGTTCCATTTCCCCTACATTTGTCAAGCCTTGATTTAAAAATCCACCAGAAAGAGCTCCCCATATCTCACATCAGATTGGCCTAGAAACTACATGAGCTATAGGGCTGGGCTATATATCCATATATTGTCCAAAACCGGTTTGAAGTCCATATTGTGATATCGGTTTCATAGTTTTTGACCTGGCGATATATTGAAAATCATTGCCTCAATCTGGTTTCAAGTCTATATCTTGATAACGGTTTCATAATTTTTGACCTGGCGATATATTGTGAATCATGATGTGTGTGTGCGCTATGCAAAAATCGCAATGCAGGGAAAACCATGAAGCCAGCCAATGCCTCTCCATCCTTATTTCAGACATCCTGATATATCAGTATATCACAGTCTTTAGCTGGTGATATATCACCAGTTGAAAGCCAGATATCACCCAGCCCTAATGAGCTATTTCTCCCCACCACCACTCCGAAATAATCAACAACTTTTCCATACCAGGGATGGGGAATGAATTTGGTTCAGCTGATGTTTAATTCTGGATCTATCAAATCTGCACTCTCCAAAGCAATCTGTGAACTGATACACAGGTACCCTTTGAAATTAGCCCTTGTCCAAATTTAACATCATGGTTCTCCAATCAGAATTTACAAAAAATTAAGTGTGCATATATTAAGGTTCAATGTTTGTGTACATATATTACAGTTAAATGTGTGTGTCTATGAATAAGGTAAAGGTAAAGGTACCCCTGCCCATACGGGCCAGTCTTGCCAGACTCTAGGGTTGTGCGCTCATCTCACTCTAGAGGCCGGGACCCAGCGCTGTCCGCAGACACTTCCGGGTCACGTGGCCAGTGTGACAAGCTGCATCTGGCGAGCCAGCGCAGCACACAGAACGCCGTTTACCTTCCCGCTGGTAAGCGGTCCCTATTTATCTACTTGCACCCGGGGGTGCTTTCGAACTGCTGCAACCTACAAAAATGCTTCATATTGAGAGAAGTGACTTGCAAAAATATGTACATTGCTCATGACTGCACATAAATATATTTTATTAGAAGAGTCGCACCAAAATGCTGATGAAATTTGTAATTATTTTTTTAAATCACAAATTGTTAAGTAAATGTTGACAACTGAATGTAAGATAGAAAAAATGAGAAACAGGGAAGTGACATTGACAGACCCTTCCAGCCCTATTCTATACACATCAAATTCACTCACAGTTTTCCTGGGTTAAGCTTTTCAAAGCAGCCTCTGCGCAAACCGATTGAAACCATGATCACCAACTGCTTGAAAAAGGACTGTATAGGAGATCTACACTACATAGAGATCCTATGTTGTGGAACAGAAGCCCCCGCCCCAGCAGGTGACCAACCTGCCCAAAGGGTCCCCCCTGCGGAGGTGGGCTTCTGAAACTCAAGCACAATTTTCCTGGATAAGCAAAGAAAATAAATTTGCACAAAAGGGAATTGTGACATTTGGCACAGCATGAACCAGGAACCACAGAAAGGAGCCACATAAATATTTTGACTTACTGGTTTTGAATACCCCTGAAAGGGAATAAGAAGATGAGTGTGGCTCCTGGGACCTTTCACTCCTAAGCCTCCAGGAAAACGGCTACGAATGCAGATCCAGAAATGAGTATTATAGACAAAGCCCAGAACTTTGATTCCAAGAATAATGAAGATTTTGATAAATGAGATGTGGGCCAGGAGGAAAGAACTAAATTAGATTGAATTGCCAGGGTAGGGTGAGGGAGAAGACCTATAACACACCCACTCCTCATTCATGGCATCATAAATTTATGTGGAGGAGGTCATACCCTTTCCTCCTTGAGGAAATATTTTCTGATATGGTGAGGTGCACATTTCAGGAACACAAATGTAGATTAAATATCAGTAGTAGTAGTGAATCATAGACTCACAGAGTTGTAAAGTTGGAAGGGATCCAAAGGGTCATCTAGTCCAACTCCCTGCAAAGCTAAATGATCCCTGACAGGTAGCCATCCAACCTCTGCTGAAAAACCTCCAAGGATGGAGAATCCACCACCTTACTAGGGAGTCCGTGCCACTGTCAAACAGCTCTTACTATCAGAAAATTCTTCCTAATTCTTCCTAAGTGTCTCCTCTGGAACAGCAGAAAACAAGCTTGCTCCATCTTCCATGTGACAGCATGGCTATCACAGAATCAGAGAATTGAATACGGCTATCACAGAATCAGAGAATTGAATACGGCTATCACAGAATCAGAGAATTGAATACGGCTATCACAGTATCAGAAAATTGTAGAGTTGGAAGGGATTGCAAGGGTCATTTGGTCCAACTCCCTGCAAAGCAGGAACCACAGCTAAAGAACCCCTGTCTTATACTGAGCTAGACCACTGGTCCACTTTGCTCAGTATTGTCTACACTGGCAGTGGCTCTCTAGAGTTTAAGGCGCTTAGGCTGGCCTTTGCCAGCCCTACCTTGAGAGGCCACAGGGGACTGAACCTAGAACCTTCTGCCTGCAATGCAGATGCTCTAACACTGAGCCCAGTCTACTCTTTTCCAGGCTAAACATTCATAACTCCTTCAACTGTTCCTCATAAGGCTTGGTTGCTAGACTCTTTGTCATATTGGTTACCCTCCTCTGCACATATTCCAAATTGTCAATATCAGTCTGAAACTACGGTGCCCAGAACTGGACATGGACTCCAGGCAGTGGAACCGACTCCCTCAGAAGATGGTTGACTCTCATTCACTGGAGGTTTTTAAGTGGAGGTTGGATGGCCATCTGTCAGGGATTCTTTAGCTGTGCCACCTGAACTGAAGGTGGCTGGACTGGATTGTTGGTGACTTGTAGAAGTCAGTTGGTCATTCACCACACCCCAACCAGTGTGATGTTATCTGCAGAGCATGTGGAGCCCCAGCAGAGTCTTCAGAGATTTCTTGCTCCCAGCAGAACATCCTCTTCCAGAGCCCCCAATTAAGAGGAAAACTCCTCTCCCACACAGTTCAAAGTAACCAAGTGTTTATTGTCTCCAGATGCAAGACAACGCTATACACTGTTATCTACTATGTGCAGTCCTTATGACCTTTGAGGTAAAGATACATATGTACGGAGAGATCCATCAACACTATCAACACGCTAGCTAATGCTGCCATGGAAAACCCACAGTCTCTTCCCCTGACTCTCACAGATTCAGAGTCAGACCCTGCCTGCAAAACAGGGCAGGACACGAACATGCAGCAGGACTAGACATAATGAAAGCAATGCCCTGGAGACTATGATACCCGTCTCTACACATAGGCATATGGCCTGGACCAATGGGAGGGTGAATGGCTCAGAAAGGAACAGTTGACCTGGCTGGTGTTGCTATGGTAGCCCAGTGCGCCTGGCACCCTTATCTCAGCACATCCAGATGTGGGGGATGTGCTCCCCAAGACATGAGCCCAAGCACTGTGTAATTTAACCCATGGTTCACATAACACCAACATGGATGACCCTCAAGGTCCTTTCTAACTCTATGATGCTAAGCCATCTCTGCAAAACAGCCAATAGTTTTGCCATAATAACGTTGGAACATTTTAAGTTACCCATCCATCAAAAATGGCCTCCCTAACTTCTGTGGCTCAGCAGGAAAAGTATGGGCTAAGCTGCATTTCCCTCCTCTCTTTTGGTTGGGAGGAGGGAACTGGGGTGACGGTGGGGGCACACTGGCCTGTCTCCCAACCCTCTCAGACTCCAGAGCTCTCTCTGTCTTTTTGCAGATGCTCCATTTTGCTTCATAGCAGGAATTTCCACCATGCCTCATTTAATCATGTGTTGAGTGATATTAAGCAGATGTGGATTACCTGACTGAATCTGTCCCATTGCTGTCAGCCCTTGCTTGCTAAAATGGAAAAACTGGCTCAGTCCTGCTCCATCCACTCACTCCCAAAGAAACCGAACAATGATCCCCCACCCCACCCCCTGCTACAGAGCCTTGTTCGGCTAACTGAAGTAGCAGGATCCAGATGCCTTTGCCTTGGAATCAGCATCTCTGCTCAGAATGTCCACTTTGTAATCATAGGAGTATAAGAAGAGCCTGATGAATCAAGCCAATAGCCAATCTAGTCCAGCTTCTTGTTCTCACAGTGGTCACCCCAATGTCCACAAGCAGGACCCAAGCACAGGAGCGCTTTCCCCTCTTGTGGTTTCCAGCCACCAGTATTCAGCATAGAATCACAGAATTGTAGAGTTGCAAGGGACCCTGAGGATCATCTAGTCCAACCCACCGCAGGTGCAGAAATATGCAGCTGTCCCATATGGGGATCAAACTTGCAACCTTGGTGCTATCAGTACCACACTCTAATCAACTGAGTTGTCCACATGGTAAGCATCGCTGCCTCGAGTCGTAAGATTTCCTACCTGCTCTTCACTAGAAATTCACAAGGTATGTTACAACAGTTAATTTACAATGATAAGAACAGATAAAACCAAATGGAACCATTCCAAAAGGAACCAGAATGGTATTATGGGGTTGGACATGTGTCCTGAAGTTGTGATGCAGTTCTGATGGGCAGGAAGGACCCTTTAAAATACAGTATGTGTTTTATGTAATGGGATTCATTGAACATTGGCTGCCTCCTCATCCTCTTGAACTCCAGAACTCTCTTCATGCTAGCCTTATGCAAGGATCATCGCTGCTTCTCTCCATCTGCCCACTGGAGTTCAATCCTTTCTCAACCTCACAGACATTCAGTGAAGCTGAATGTTCTTCCTTCACTGTTGGAAACAGAATACCTCTGAATATCAGTTGCAGGGAACCACAGGAGGGGAGAATTGCTGTTGTGCTCAGATCCTGCTTGCGGACTTCCCTTGGGGCATCTGACTGGCTACTGTGAGAGCAGGATGTTGGGCTAGGTGGGCCTATCATCCAATCCACCAATGCTCATTAACCTAAGTTAAATAACTTGGTGTTCCAATCTGCAAATTCATGAGCATCAGTTTGGGTCAGTCCTCTGCAAAAAGCAGATCCAACGAGCCCCTCCTCCTCCTCGTATGCTTGCTACCAACCAAAGCTTGTCAGCAAAGCAGCAACAATGAACCCCCAATTTATTGATCCACAGTACCTTGGAACATCTCAGAATTCCTAGTATTTCTGAAATGCCCAATTGCTTCATGACCAAAGAGGGTTGCATTCTCCTCCCTGGTGGAAACAGCAATTGTAAGAGAGACAGAAGCCCTCTAGATGCCAACTTCTATTTATTTGGATAAGACAATGATTTCCTACTCGCCCGCAGGCTACACAATTCCACCTTTCTTGCTTCGCAGGAGGAAATTCCTTTGAAGAACAATGAATTCCTGTTCCCTTAAAAAAAGAAAACCCTCTGTATGACTGTACTTTCCTCAAATTTCTAACCTAGTTTCCCAGTCCCCTGTGAAACGAGGTGGACAAAACCAGGCATGAAACCTAATACACACACACACACCACATCCTGATGCACTCATGCTAACTTGCCAAGCTAATGCCATAGAGAAAGTGGATGGAGAGAGGTTTTTCTCCCTCCCTCCTAAATACTAGAACTAGTGGACATCCAATGAAGCTGAATGGGGGAAGATTCAGGATAGAGAAAAGACAGTCCTTCTTCCTGTAGCACAGGGTTAATCTGTGGAACTCTATCCCATAAGAGGCAGTGATAGCCATAGACTCAAGTGGCCCTAAAAAGGGGGGGGGGTTAGCCAAATTCATGGAGAATAAAGTAATCATGCTCTGCCTCCATAGCTGCGCATTCCATCAGTTGCTGAGAATCATAAGCAGGGTATCACAATTTTTTCCTCAGGGTTACTTCTGAATTGGATTCACTGGCGCAGGAACTGTATGCTCCAGTAACTTGGTAGCTGGTGGTTGTTGGATGGTCCCAGGTTCAATCCCTGCTGGAATCTCCCTGCAGGGAGGGAAAGACCCCTGCCTCAAACCCTGGAAAGACACTGCCAATCAGTGTAGACTATAATGAGCTAGACAGACCAATGTAAGACAGCTTATTTATTTACAGCCAGGAGGATCGGGATCTTGCTTTTAGAGGAGGGGCTATAACTCAGAGGCAGAAGGTCCTGGGTTCAATTCCTGGCATCTCCAGGTAGGGCTGGGAGAGACTCCCTACCTGAAAACATGGAGAGCTGCTGCCTGCCAGTGTAGATAATACTAAGCTAGATTGAACCCAATTGCCTGTCTCTGTATATGGCAGCTTCCTATGTAAGCATCAGTTCTCAAGGAGGCAGACTGTAACTCAGTGGTAGAGCTTCAGCCTGTTCTTCAGAAGGCTGAGGACTAGAATCTCACTCTGTGTTTAGGGGCCGGGATATAGATCAATGGCAGCACATTCAGAAGACTGATTTAATATAAGGCAGCTCCCTGTGTTCCTAAGAGATGAGGAACTTGACACTCAGAAACTAGGGCAGTGATGCACCATCATTTGATAGCAAGAGTACACTTGTTTGAAGAACAGATAAGTTGTTCCCCTGTACAATGAGGAGAACACAAATAAATAAGGGCTGCCTGGCCTCAAAAGTTGAGCACAGTCACTATCTTTCTGCACAAAGCACTGCGCCCTCATGAAGATTCATCACCTGTTTGGTCCTACTTTCTCCTAATTTACAAGCTTTTTGGCAAGCATGTCCTATTATTTTCAGTAATGCACATTTTTTTTTGCACCACCGTGCCCATATGTGTGCATTTTCAAACATGCTGTTCGGATAAGAACATAAGAAGATCCTGGCTGCTGCATAAGGGCAAAGGGGACTCATCCAGTCCAGCATCCACTTCTCACACTGTTTGTCCAGATGCTTGTGGGAAACCAGTAAGCAGGACCTGAGTGCAACACCAGATCTCTCTCTCCCCCCCCCCCCGGCAGTTTCCAGCAACTGGGATTCAGAAGCATTGCTACCTCCAAATATGGAGGTAAAGCATTGCCACCATGACAAGTAGCCACCGGTTGCCTAATTTCCTCCATGGATTTGGCCAATCCTCTTTTAAAGCCCTCCAAACTGGTGGCCATGGGACGCAGGTGGCGCTGTGGGTTAAAGCCTCAGCGCCTAGGACTTGCCGATCGAAAGGTCGGCGGTTCGAATCCCTGCGGCGGGGTGCGCTTCCGCTGCTCGGTCCCAGCGCCTGCCAACCTAGCAGTTCGAAAGCACCTCCAGGTGCAAGTAGATAAATAGGGACCGCTTACCAGCGGGAAGGTAAACGGCGTTTCCGTGTGTGGCTCTGGCTCTGGCTCTGGCTCTGGCTCTGGCCAGAGCAGTGATGTCACGCTGGCCACGTGACCCTCAAGTGTCTCCGGACAGCGCTGGCCCCTGGCCTCTTAAGTGAGATGGGTGCACAACCCCAGAGTCTGTCAAGACTGGCCCGTACGGGCAGGGGTACCTTTACCTTTAAACTGGTGGCCATTACTGCCTCCTGTGGGAGTAAGTTTATATGTACTAAATCTTCCAATGTCCTCGGGTTCTAGGGTGATTAGAGGGAGGAAAACTATTCCCTGCCCACTTTGTCCATGCCATGCATAATTTTAAAAACTTCTAACATGTCAACTTTTAGTCACCTTTTTTTCTAATGTGGCAGATTTTCTCAAATACTGCAGCCTGTCCTGGTAGAGGAGTTTCTCTTGCCCTTTGCTGAAACCTCTTCCAGTTCTGCAATACAGTTGTACCTCAGGTTACAAACACTTCGGGTTACAGACTCTGCTAACCCGGAAGTAGTACCTTGGGTTAAGAACTTTGCCCCAGGATGAGAGCAGAAATTGCGCTGCGGCGGCAGTGGGAGGCCCCATTAGCTAAAGTAGTACCTCAGGTTAAGATCGGTTTCAGGTTAAGAATGGACCTCCGGAATGAATTAAGTTCATAACCAGAGGTACCGCTGTATCATCTTTGAAGTGAGGTGACCAACTGGAGAACCACATTGCAAAAGACAGAGCAGTGCAGATTTTGAAGAATAATAATGTTTACCGATTTGTGCATTGGTTTCAGAGTTTAAACTGGCGTGAGGAGTGGAGGTCAAATCGCCCTCTCCCTTTCCCTGCTGGCACTGGGGACATCTTAGCAGATTGCCTTGCTAGCAAACCGAGACCCATTTCCCCCTCAGAATTGGTTCCAAGTCGGTGGACGGTTTGACAGCTTCCATGTTTGTGTTGGACGTGCCTTTTGCCTCCAGCACTCCAACTGTGACAACAGTTTCCGTCTGAATGTTCCAACCCCCTGAGTGAGACACTACGGTGACCCGACGCCAACATTAATGCAAAACATGCTCGGTGACAAAACAACTTATCATTCCAGGCATTTTTTACGCCCAGGCACAAAAGAATAAAAATGCAGAAGTTCAGAGATACTCAACACCAACATATACCTTACCACATGCATTGGTGAAGAGAACCTGTGTACTGCTGCTGCAGTGGTTAGAGTGTCAGATTGGGTCCTGGAAACCAGGGTTCAGTTATGCCACTCAGCCATGAAGCTAACTTGGACCAGCCACTACTACTCAGCCTAACCTACCTCATGGGATTTTATTAAAAAATAAATAAATTAAAGATTATCTTGGTTTACAAAAGCACATGCCTTGCCTCTTTTTTCAGGTTGTAATGTACAGTCTTTCTTACAAATCAGTTACATTTGTTGTGAGACATTAGTGTTGAGTACTGTATAAGCTTGGGGAAGAAGAGGGGTGGTGTGGTGAGGCTTATATTATTTTGTATAGTGTACGTGCAGAGTTTTGTGTCAGCATCAACTGGGTAGGTTCTCTTATTACATTTCCTTGGTTGTGAGGTTTTGGGGGGCTGGGTGTGGTTGGTTGTCTGTGGTTGGCTGCAGTGGGGTTTGTTTGCGTTTGTGAGGGGGGGGAGGGCTTGTTGGGTCAGGTATGCCAGATTCATTTGTATGTTGTGGGTGGATTCTTGTTGTTGTCTTGTTGGGCTGTGTATGTGATAAGGGGGACCCATACTGGGGTGAAGGAGTCCTATTTGTCCCTGTGTCTGTTTCAGTTTATTGGTTAGCTTTTCTAGTAAGGCTGTTTCCCATACAATTTGATACCATTTGTCCATGTTCCCTCCTGACAGGTCTCTCCAGTGCCTGGCTATGAGGCTTCTGGCTGCTGAGAGTAGGTGGGTTATAAGCTCTGAATAATGTAAGTGGTCATTATGATCTTGGAGATGTTCAGTAGGGCCAGTTCTGGGGTGAGTTCTAATACCTGTTTAGGACTCTTATAGGACTGCTGTCCAGAAGTGTTGGTTTTTAGGGCATTCCCACCACATGTGGAGGTATGTGCCTTTGGAGGTGCAGCCTTTCCAACGTCTTGGTGAGGTTCCTGGGCGTAACAGCCAGGAACGGGCGGCTTCCCAAAAAGTATTAAAATACAGTAGTCCATTAAACATTAAAAGCTTCCCTAAACAGGGCTGCCTTCAGATGTCTCCTAAAAGTCTGGTAGTTGTTCTTCTCTTTGACATCTGGCTTGCCAGGTTTTTATCTGGAGGTTTTGTGCTGCGTGTTGGAATAGTGGGCGATAGGCCATGGGATTTAGTGGGGATGGGAATGGGGATAGATTGCCTACTTGTCCCTTCCAGGACCATGTGGATTTGTGCATTGTTGTGGGGATTTTCTTTACTTTGTTTTGGAGAAATGGATGTGCTGTTGTCCTCACAGGATCATTGTGGGGATTAAATGATGACTAGGACCTGGGAGACAAGGGTTCAAATCCCCACTCAGTGATGAAGCTCAGTAGGTGACCTCGGGCCAGTCACTGCCTCTCAGTTTAACCTACCTCACAGGGTTGTTGTGGGCATTAAATGAGGGGAAGAACCATGTGTGCCACTTTGAGCTCCTTGGAGAAAAAGGTGGGATATAAATGCAATAAATGAATAAGCAAATAAATAAAATATTCTTACTCTAACCATTACATCACATCATAGTGCTTAAAATGTATGGTGTGAATGTGGCTACTACCAACTCCATGCTTTAAGTCAACAACATGCCTTCATCCAAGCAGAACGGTCCATTTGTTACCCAAACTTTCTATATCAAGTGCCCATAGTCTTAAACCCACAGGCAAATATACCCCTTTCCATCTCCCCGAAGCCTCATGCTCCCATTTTGATTAATGGTTTTCTAAAGTCATGCAAAAAAAAATAAAATATTTTTTTTTAAAAAAAAGATGCTTTGGGGGCAGGAAATTAAAAACAAAAAAGTTTATCTTACTCCCAGTCCTTTAATCAAGTGCAACACAAGTCAAATTGTGGAGACCACTGATCCAGCTCCAAGCCTGCCTGGGTTTATTTTTGCTGACTCAAGTTTTCTGATATGGTTGCCAGATTTTATTTTTATTTAGAGGAATCTGAGAATATCATGGACAAGCTGAATGTTATGGATGCCCTCTTTAAGAAAAATATTAATCCAGCAACTATTATTTTCAATTTTGACAGATTGTCCTACTGAACACTTTTTGCTCTCCTTTGGAATAAAGGCTGTCACTTCTGGCAGGCCCAATACTTGCCAGCTACCCTGTTGAAAAATGATGACATCAGCCTCCCAAAAGGAATCTAACTGGGGGTGGGGAGAGAGAGAATTAGTTCCCCATGTTACTCTGAATCATGCATTTTAGCTCAAAATAATAAATGGTCCTAAGCAGTCAGAGCTGGTCATAAAATGTGTGTGTGTGTGTGTTTTAGGTCTGGGCAATATATCAATATATCATCCAAAACCGGTTTGAAGTTCATATTGTGATATTGGTTTCAGAATTTTTGACCTGGCAATATATCATGACTCATGATGTGTGTGTGTGTGCCCTGATTTGCCCTCCCAAAATGTTGGGGGGCATGCCAGTTTAGTAACCTGAATTCTGTGTGTATGTGATAAGAGGGTAAGAAGAACGTGGCTACTGAGTGAGGCCAAAGGGGTGGCGGGTGCATTTAGTCCAGCCTCCTGTTCTCACAGTGGCCAACCAAATGGCTATTATGGGAAACCTACAAGCAAGATCTGGGCACAAGGGCTACTCTTCCCGCCTGTGGTTCTTAGCAACTGGTATTCAGAGGCATTCTGGCTTCAACAGTGGAGGAGGAACATAATTAGAGTCCTGCTAGATCATGCCAATGGCACATCTAGACCAATATCCACTTCTCACAGTGGCCAACCTGTCGGAAACTCACAAGCAGGATCTGAGCAACAGAAACTCTCTCCCCTTGCTATTTTGAGCCAGGAATCGGACATCGGAACAGAAGTTCATTTTATACGTCAACTCCCGAGTACCGTGAAATAAAGCTGCAACAAAGCTCCCTCCAGGAGAGTCCTGTTTCCAATTATTGAGCTGTATTTTACTGTTTTACGTCTTGCCACAAAAATGTCTCATTTTTCAAACACACACACACATATCCCAAGGATAACATATTCTGTTCCATTCTTATTTCAGACATCATGATATATTGGTATGTGACATTTTTGAAAGCCAGCTATCACCCAGCCCTAGTCAAGACTAGGCAAGGCAGGTAGGACTTGTGGTCCACACATCTGGAGAGAAGTGCTCTGGCCAGCCTTGACCTGCATATACACCATGTTATTTACTTGGCATATAGTCACTTACAGTTACTTGGGTCAGCTGCTTTGCACATCTGGAGTTACTTGCTCATAAGGACATAAAAAGAGCCTGTCTGCTGGATCAGGCCAATGGACCATCGAGTCCAGCATCCTTTTCTCACAGTGGCCAACCAGATGCCCCAGTGGGAAACTCTCAAGCAGAACTAGAGTACATGAGCCTTCTCCCCTCCTGTGGCTTCCAGCAACTTGAATTCAGAAGCATTGTTGCCTTATAGTAGCCATCGAAAGCCTCCTCTTCCATGAATTTATCTCATTCTCTTTTAAAGGTTAGACCTAATGGTCAGGGGTCCCTTTACCCTTTACTTAGGGACGCGGGTGGCGCTGTGGGGTAAACCACAGAGCCTAGGACTTGCCAATCAGAAGGTCGGCGGTTCGAATCCCCGCGATGGGGTGAGCTCCCGTTGCTCAGTCCCTGCTCCAGCCAACCTAGCAGTTCGAAAGCACTTCAAAGTGCAAGTAGATAAATAGGTAGGCAGGAAGGTAAACGGTGTTTCCGTGTGCTGCTCTGGTTCGCCAGAAGCGGCTTAGTCATGCTGGCCACATGACCTGGAAGCTGTACGCCAGCTCCCTTGGCCAATAAAGCGAGATGAGCGTCGCAACCCCAGAGTTGGTCACGACTGGACCTAATGGTCAGGGGTCCCTTTTCCCTTTACTTAGGTTGTGGCCATTCAGTTTTAGGTGAAATTACACTGAGCTCTCCAGCTCCATTCTTTCCTTGACATCCTCAGTTTCGTTGATGAAATTTTGGAGGATATGTTAAAAACTGGGAGTATTCTGAATTCTTATTTTATATATGCATGTGCTTCAGTAGGAAGTTGCTGTAAATGCTTCTGAATTCCAGTTGCTGGAAAGAGCAGGAAGATGCTGGAATAGATTGCACTGGCCCAAACTAGCAGACTTATCTTATGTTCTAAGGGACAATTCAGCATTTTCTCCTGAATGAAGAAACAGACTTGTAAGAAATTGCACTCCCCTGATGGAGGCAGTATGCCTCTGAATACCAGTTGCTGTTTTTTTTTATGATTCCACAAGGCTCAGATAATATGGTTGAGTGAGGGAAGAGTCTCCATTTTAGCTCTGTTCAGAATGTACCAAGGAAAACCACTAGCTCTGATGGTCCACAATAGGAATCAAAGCTCCCAGGATCTCAAATGCAATTAATCCAAACACAAACATGCCTGGTAATGTTCAGTGTCACACAAACAGAAGCCATATCCTTTAGGTCAAGAATGAGGGACCTCAACAACTCAGATAAGGAGGCAGGACATCCCCACCATCCTCTCCTAAAAGCTCTCTGATCGGGATGCAGTTAGATCCAAGCCCTGTCTTCTTGAATGCACTCTGCACACGCTTCCTGACCCTTATCAGACCCTAGCATTGACAGCCAACAAGGAGTGGCCAGGGAGTCAGAGCACCATGGCCAAGACCTCCTTGGCAGAGTTTGCATTGCCTTTGGCTCCCTTTCTGCACTGCCTTCTTCTATACCTCTGCTCCAGATCTGTTTCCTGGATACCAGAGCACAGTCAAACAAACAGAGTGGAACAGGCTGTCTCTCACCCCTCAAGCAGACACCGCCATGAGTCCCAGAATCCCAGCCCAGATAACAAATCTGGGTCAATGTCCTTTTGGATTATATCCTGCTGAGGCAGACTTTCAGCACTCAAGGAGCCAAATCCTACCCAAATACAGATTACCTTAAGAACTTAGTTGTTAGTTGGTATCTGTTTGTCTCAGGAGACAATTGAAGAGTGCACCATCGGAGGTAAAGTCAAAGTGCTGGAAAGTTACAGCACCTGCTGTGGCTGCAGAGACCGATATGGGAGACACATGTTTTGTTGCAGCTGGGGCAGATGAGGGCATCTGTTTGTGCAGATGCAGATGCACCATTGCATTTCTTCTCTCTGCGCTCCTCCCAGCGGCTATTCCTACTCTGGTCTCTGCTATGGATACCTGACCTGACTGTCTGTCTCTTTATAAGGGGGAGGCTTGCTGGCGAATGGATCAGGCGAGTGGCCCATCTATTCCAGAGTCCTGTTCTCACAGCAGCCTCCAGATGCCTCAATGGGAATTCTGCAAGCAGGACCTCAGTGCAACAGCACTCTCCCCACTAGCACTTCCCAGCAACTGGTATTCAGAGCCATACCACCTCTGTCTATGGAGGCAGAGCTCAGCCATCATGCCTAGTGGTTGCGAATAGCCCTCTCCTCCATGAATTTATTCAATCCTCTTTTAAAGCTATCCAGGTTGGGTGGCCATCATTGCCTTCAATGACTAGTCGCTACATGAAGAGGGGCTTTCTTTTATCTGTCCTGGATATTCCAACATTCAGCTTCACACGGCATTGAGATCTCAGTCACACTCAGCTCTGTTATCAGCCTGTGAATTCCAAAATCTGTTGATTTAAGTTACCCATTCTTCCATTCTAAAGTTCTCCCCACCTCTACATCAGCTTGCACTATATGGTTTTCTTTTTTAACAGCCATCATGAATTTCATGAACCAGAATTTTAGCAGGAATTTCTCAATATGTACACACATCTGCCTGACATAAACATTTATTTATTTTTTGCAAAACCATTTCCCCTATTATAATGGATGTTCATACAAACATCCATTATAATAGGGGAAGTGATCTTGCAATGAATGTGGGAAATGGTTTTCATGCATATATGCAATGTATAAACCCTTTATCCTAGTATACACTAGGGCTGGGTGATATATAGTCCAAAACTGGTTTTTCATGATTTCAGTTTCATAATTTTTGACCTGGCAATATATCATTAATCATGATGCGTGTGTGGGCACGCACTATGCAAAAATCACAATGTGGGAAAAACCGTGAAGGTTGAAAACGAGATGTCACCCAGCACTAGGCAAAGGTAAAGGGCCCCCTGGCCGTTAGGTCCAGCCGCAGATGACTCTGGGGTTGCGGCGCTCATCTCACTTTACTGGCCGAGGGAGCCAGCGTACAGCTTCCGGGACATGTGGCCAGCATGACTAAGCCACATCTGGCGAACCAGAACAGCGCATGGAAACGCCATTTACCTTCCCGTCGGAGTGGTACCTATTTATCTACTTGCACTTTTATGTGCTTTCAAACTGTTAGGTTGGCAGGAGCAGGGACCAAGCAACGGGAGCTCACCCCGTCGCAGGGATTTGAACCACTGACCTTATTGCTTGGCTGGAAAATGGGATAACAAAATTCAGGAAAGTGTGAATTGCAAAGGATGGCTGTATTTCGGTTTGCATATTGTTTCAGAATATGCAAACTAGGTAGGTTTGTATTTATTTGTTTTGTAAAAATTATACAGAGCTTGGTAGTAAAAAAAACACAACCTCAAATAAGTTTACAAAAAGATAAAACAATAAGATTATTAGTAATAATAATTAACAGCAATAATTTAAGACTTTTGAAAAATAGCCTAAAAAACAGATAAAAACTTATATACATTTTCTAAGCATCTGGGCAAAGGTAAATGTAAAGGGACCCCTGACCATAAGGTCCTGTCGTGACCGACTCTGGGGTTGCAGCGCTCATCTCGCTTTATTGGCCGAGGGAGCTGGCATACAGCTTCCGGGTCATGTGGCCAGCATGACTAAGACGCTTCTGGCAAACCAGAACAGCGCATGGAAACGCCTTCCCGCCGGAGCAGTACCTATTTATCTACTTGCACTTTGACATGCTTTCGAACTGCTAGGTTGGCAGGAGCAGGGACCGAGCGACGGGAGCTCACCCCATTGCAGGGATTCGAACCGCCAACCTTCTGATTGGCAAGCCCTAGGCTCTGTCGTTTAACCCACAGCGCCACCCGCATCCTTTAAGCATGTGGGTAGTCTTGCCCAAACAAAATATTTTTAGCAGGCATTGCAAATTGTACAGGGAAGAGTACAGCATGACATCAATAGGCAGGGAGTTCCAAAGTGTAGGTGCTGCCACACTAAAATACTGAGTTGCTATAAAAGCAGAACTGAATTGAATTTATTTGCCAGCTACCTGGGAGTCATCTGACTCCTCAGAATGTCTTTGGGATGCTGATGCAGGCCTTGTGACACTTGGACAATGAAGCTGAGAGTGGACAAAGCCACGCAAATCAAACATTGGTAAAATGAAACAAAATGGAGTTGTTTCTCCCACCAGCCCCAAAGATAGGCACAAAATACAATTCAAAGCAATGGGGAGTTGGATAATGCAGAAAGAGAGCTGTGGAGGCATGTACAGTGGAATTTGAGCTGATGCAGAGACTTGGTCACCGAAGAAGGTCCAGTGTTCATTGTAGCATCAGGTGTTGTACAACTGAACTATGGCTACTCTCCTAAAAATAAAGTAAAATCCTAGTCTCTATGGTTCTGACTTCCTGTGTGCAAAGTAGGTGCTCTACCCACCAAACAACAGCCCTATCTATCCCAGGATCCCCACCCCCAGGCAAGTGTTATGCTGCAAGCCATACAGTGAACTCTATCCAAAGTCACAACAGGCAGAGGGATGCTTTCAATTATTCACCTGATATGTTTCAATCATATCCTGCTCAGAACAAACACTTTGCTGGGAAATCACTAGAATTAACAACACAGCATTGACTGAGGTTTCCATGCCTCGGAATGCCCATCTTTGGAGAGGGAGTCTGTCGCCCCAGACAAGCCCCAGGGCTGCCCCTGTGACATCATCACCTCTCCAGTTTCCCAAGCCTATCTTCACACATGGGGAATGACCCAAGTTAAACAGAAGCAAATTCACACCCACAATGACTCAGCCGAAGGCATCTTAACAGTATATCCCATTTGTCTGGAGGCTGAGTCTGTTTCCATCTTGGTTGATTCTAATCTCTTTCCACAGCTACTTCAAGAAGGGTCCAGATAACCCAATGATAGTCCTTACTCTTTTTAAGGTTTCATACACTCCAACATTCTTTGGATGAAAATAGGGGCACTTCTCACTCCCCATTCCCCACCCCCAGCACAGAGAAGAAGGTTGGGTGTCACCACCACTGCACAAACAGGACACAACACATGCACACACCACTGTCTTGAGACACCCCCTTAATCTCGATTTTATTTTATTTTATTCTTCAGTAGATTTACAAGCAGATACACAAATATGGTCGTACCTTGGAAGTCGAATGGAATCCGTTCCGGAAGGCCATTCGACTTCCAAAACATTCAGAAACCAAAGCACGGCTTCTGATTGGCTTTCCCATGGGAGAATTTAAGACACCTCTTTGTGAAACACAAAAAGAGCCTGGTTCCTGGATCATTGGTCCAGCATCCTGTTCTCACAGCAGCAAGTGTGCCGCCTTGCCCCCGCAATTGAAGGGGCTGGTGCCACGCGATGTGCATGAGTGACGTCAGCACACCATGTGACATGATGACATCATGCGCGCAGATCGCATAATGTGCTGACGTGTCGCGCATATGCCACAGGGCAGGCGTGAGTGACGCAAGTATGCCACACGGACTGCTTGGTTAATGTAAGCATGTAATGGGGCATGTTTTCACTCCCCTGCAGATTTTGGGGAGATGTGGCCCCCTGCCTTAAATTGGGGGGGACCCCAGGCCCACCCTAGATGGTGCCTATGCACAGGAGCCAACCAGATGCCCTGATGGGAATCTCTTGCATGCAGGACACTCCACTTGGAAGTTTTTCTTCTGAATATCATTTGCAATGGAGAAGCTGCATTTTAAAAAAATAACCATTTAGCCTGCAGCCTCTGGTTGCAGATTATGTGCTTTTGCCTAACAAAGTCATGGCAAAGAGCTAAGGATGAGAAATGCATCTTGTACTACATATGAAAATATTTCCAACAACTGCTGTCTGCAGAAAGCCTAAAAGCTGTGTGGGCGGGATTCTCCCAACACAAAGCTCTATTCGGTAGTCGCTGAGGGTTTTAACTTTGTAAGTTGGCACCCTACAGGACCAGGACCGCAAGCCTGTAATATTAGGTCACTCCCCAGAGCCCCCCCTTCCCCCCCCCATGCAGGCCTACTCAGAGCCTTTCATCTGTCACATCTGGACGCCTGGCACACAGTGGGGGTAAAGCTGAAGGAAATGGGAATCACATTTCTTTCCCTTCAGTTTCGTTTATTTTGCAAGACAGCTTGGATTTGGTGTGGGTGACCAAGGCCACATTTCACATCAAATGCCACTTTAAACATTCATGGCTTCTTCTCCTAAAGCATCCTGGGAGCTGTAGTTTGTTCAGGGTGGTGAGAAGTGGTAGAACCCTGCTTCTTCTCCCAGAACTACATTTCCCAGAGTTCCCCATGAAGAGGGATTGACAGTTAAACAGCTCTTGAAATTGTAGCTCTGGGAAGGGGAACTGGGGACCTCCATAGCTCAATGGCAAAGCACCTGCTTTGCACAAAGAAGTCCCTGGTCCCTGGTGGCATTTCCAGATAGGTTCAGGAATGCCCAGGGAAGTAGCAGGTGGGGGAGCTGCTGGTTGCTCATGCCACCCTCCCTGAGCCAGCCCTGCACCACTTTAGGAGGCTGGGATCTAGAGCTGCTCAGGGCAGGCAGTGTGAGAAGGATACTATGTGCCCTTCAATCCCAGCCTCACCCTCATGCCACCCTCCCCAGATCCCAGACTCGAAAAGTGGCTCATGGGTTGGTGTTGCTCTAGCAGCATCAGCAGCAAGGGCTGGGCTAGCATGCAGCAGCTGTTTGCCCTCTGCACCCTCCGGTACATGTGTACCACCCAGGGGCTATGAAAACATGCTCTGCCCCTGCCTGAAGCCCTGCAGAGCTGCTGCCAGCTAGCATAGATGGTATTGAGGTAGCTGGACCAGTGGTAGAAAATGGATCCCTGTGTTCCTGTGTTCCTAGTGCAGTTATGAAACTCACTGGATGGTTCTTGACAAGTCACTCTTAGGGACACCACTGGATTCCTCTCCAAAAAGTGTTAGCAAACAGGGTCTGTCCTGCCAAAAATTCTGGCATGGATTGTAGAATCTAGGAGAGATGCTGCAGCCCATGCCAGGGCTCCACAGCAGAATACCCATAAGGGTCTCCAGAATTCTCTAGAGTCCAGAGGCTTTCCAGTAAGGCAAAACGATAAATGAGGTCATAGAAACATGGAATTGTAGATTTGGGAGGGGTCCCCAAGGATCATCTAGCCCAATCCCCTGCAATGAAGGATTCACAGCTAAAGAACCCCTGGCAGATGGCTACCCAACCTCTGTTTAAAAACCTCCAACAAAGGATAAACTTTCTTGTTTGTTCCACTGTTGAATAAAGCTGGGCAATATCTGGTTTTCAACATCATGCTATTTCACTAGCTATACATTGTGATATACAGATATATCATGATGTTTGAAATAAGGATGAAGCTATGTAGAGGCTGGCTTCACACTTTTTCCTGCATTGTGATTTTTGCATAGTGCGCGCGCGCGCACACACACACACACACACACACCCTTATTCATGATATATTGCCAGGTCAAAAATTATGAAACTGATATCATGACATTGGACTTCAAAACAGTTTTGGACAATATATCGCCCAGCCACACTGTCAAACAACTCATAAAGCAGCCTTCCCAACCTGGTGCCATCTAATTACGGCTAGAGTATAACTCCCAGCAGCCCCCACAGAAGCTGCCAGTAGGCTCAGCAGCCTACATGTCCAATGAGCAAGGATGATGGAGCGCAACAACTTCTGAACATAGGACCACAGGAAGCTGCCTTATCCTGAGTCAGACTATTAGTCTCTCTAGCTCAGGACCATCTGCACTAACTGGTTTCAGGTGGGGAACATTCCAAGTCCTACCTGGAGTTTCCAGCAGGAACTGAACCTGGGGACTCCTGGAAGCAAAGCAAAGCAGATGCTCTACCCTGGAGCTACCGCCCTTTCTCTACAATAGAGCAAGATTCTAATCCTCATTGTTTTGGATTATAAATAGGAGCCTGTCTTATACCAAGTGTCAGATCTGTTGGTCCATCTCCTTCAGTGTTGTCTACACTGACTGGCAGCAGCTTCCCAGGGTATCTATGATGAGGCATTCCCTAGCCCTACCTGGAGATGCGGGCATAGATTGAACCCAGGACCTTCTGCATGCAAAGCAGAGCATGCAAATGTAGAGCCCCAGTTTGAGGGTCAGCCCTATGTAAAGAGCTTGTTTTATACACTACCAACAACCTTCCAGCACTACTGCCTGCAGAAACGAGAGGAACTGGCATTCAGAGGCATACTGCCCCAGTACCAGAGATCCAACATGGAGCATCATGGTTAGTAGCCACTGATAGCGTTGTCCTCCATGAATGTATCTATTCTAAGAATCTGATAAGAAACCACTAAGGGAGCGTAGCCTTTGTGAGCCTATGTCCTGCTTGGGTCCCGTTTGTGGATTTTGCATTAAGGGCATCTGACAGGCACTGTGATAATAGGATGCTGAACTAGATGGGGAATCAGCAGCAGCAGGATCTTATTATGTTCTTATGACTTGCAATAAACCTTGCTGTAACTGAATCCAAAGCAAACCATTTGAAGGGATCCCCAAGGGTTATGGACTCCAACCCACTATAATACAGGTGTCTCTGCTCATCACTCCCTCCTGTTATTTCCTAAGGCAGCAGAGACTTTCCTCTTTCTTCTCTACAAGTCTCCAGACCCATCGCCGGCACTTTGTAAATACTGTACATACATAAGAAGCAGTAGGAAGCCCAGAACAAATGTTTATCGCAAATATTTCACTTCATGGCATTTTCCAATCTCAAAACTAACAGTCCAACTTGTTTCTTTGAAAAACAAAACGTAATACTGTTCCAAAGATATCCTTATTGGAACAGTCTGGCTGATCTGGTTTCTATCCAGGTGTAACAGTAAGAAAACATCTCTTCCACCACCCACCAGTCAAAGGCAACACAGATCATGGAACATTTTTGGGCTTCTTTCATGAAACCCAGATCTGGGACTGGAGTAACATGATTTCCTGCGTTGGTCTCACTGACCCGCTCTGAGTTTTAGACGCAAGAATTTGTTTCCATAAAGTTCACTTAAGGCACATTAGGGGGCGTCTGTTTTCTAAGTTCATTTGAGTTTGCAAAGTTCCTGCCTTTGATCCCCAGATTGTTCCTCAGGAGCGGGGCGGGGGGCGGGAGTTTGCAGCTGGACACAGTTACGCTACGGAGAGATAATCCCAAGCAACAGACCTTTGCAAACTGTATAGATCATCTTCCGCAAGAAACCTTTCTCCCTCCCTAGAAACGGGTAAGAAACACTTTGCATTTCTGAAGTTTTCTCCTTTTGCCCGTCCCAGCCCTTGATAAACGGCATTCAAAGGACTGAGGCTGCTAAAATTATTTATGATAGTGCAAAAACAGTGCAAAACCTAGATTTGCTCCTGCATCTCTTTCAGTTGCTACTGCATATATATACTGTGTGTGTGTGTGTGTGTGTGTGTGTGGCAATTCCAAATCTAAGCACTGCCTCAAACCTTTCCCTCTAGGAATCATGTATGAACACGATGGGGAAAAAATAATTGCGTGACCCGAGGGCAAAAACTCTTTAAAAATAAAAAGAAGTAAAATAAACAATCTGCATCTATAGCAAAAACAATTGAGTTGTTGGTCCCACTTACCTGCGTGGCTCTGGGCTACTGAATAGAGAAGACACATTACTAGACTCCAAGGGTGAATGGACCTCATCACCCAAGTCCTCCTTTTCCATCTTGTGTGAGTATCCATCGTCCACCGAGACAAAACAGGGATAATTATTATTTTGCTTGTGCAAAAGACGCAGCCTCAAGCCTGGTGGAATATTCTTTCTTTCTTTTAATATATATCCCTCCCCACCCCCCTAAGGAATGTTCTCTTTACGAAGCCATGAGTTTGGATGCTTGGGATGGAAGAGGAGGAGACTGGACGTCTCCTTCCAGCTGCTCTGCCTCTTCTCCAAAAAGTCTGCAAAAAGTTTGCTTGGTGGCTGCTTTGCTTGGAAGATCGGCCGTTCCTTTCTTTCCTTAAGGGAGCCCACTGCTGTCCTCTTCCACCTCTGCCAGTGGCCCTCTGCTTGATCTGCCTTCCGGGGATGACTTTCTACACCGTGATGTTCCCCTTTCCCTTCTCTGATCTGGGAGTGAAACTTTTTTCTTTCCTCCTTCTCCTCTTTCTCCTCTTAGAGCAGATGAGGATAGGATGTCAATCCAGAAGTGCCTCGGCCAATCAGGATCTCGGAAGAGCCCTAATCCCCGCCTCTTCTTCCCTTCTCCGCAGATGGGAGGGGGAGGCGAGGGAAGGAGTTTGCAAAGAAAATTTTGTGTGTGTGGCAAAGAGAGAGGCCTGTCTTCCCCACCCTTTCAAGCTCCCCCTCCAACTAGGGCGTGAGAACAGGCAGGCAGAGGAGACCCCAGCGGGAAGTTTAAATCAAGTCGCTGGAGAATTGATGCATTAAAAGTGATGCATTTGAAAATAAAAAATCGTGCATTTAAAAAATGATGCATTCAAATAAAATCACAGAGCAAAATGAACAAACATGGGGGTAGAAGAGACAGAGATTTCATCTGTTTAGCTGAGTACTGTTTGCACTGGCTGGCAGCAGTTGGCCATGATGGCAGGGAAGGCTGTTTCCCAGCCAGCAATGTAGAAATCTACAAAATCTGACTTTCTCCATAGGAACCTACCAAGCCCTGTGATCATCATGTAAGGCCATTCTTCATATGCCTTCTCCATGAGCAGTCCAGAGGGTGGCAACATGAGAACGGGCCTTTTATGCATTGGTTCCCTGTTTGTGGAATGCTCACCCCTGGGACATTCACCTGGCACCTTCATTATACACCTTTAGACACCAGGCTAAAATGTTCCGCTTCAACCAAGCCTTTGGCTCAGTAACATCGTTTGCAGCGGTGCCTCGGTTTTCAAACATAATCCATTCCAGAAGATGGTTCGACTTATGAAACGTTCGAAAACTGAAGCAGTTACTTTCGGAAGCATTTACTTACAGAAAACTCAATACGGAAGCCGAAAAGCATTCGAAAACCGATGCAGTTACTTCCAGGTTTTTGGCGTTCGAAAACCAGAATGTTCAACTTCCGAGACATTCAAAAACCAAGGTACCACTGTATTCTGTTTAATGTGTTTGTGGGAGAGGGTGAGGGTGGTTATTGTTTTGTTTTAGTTTTTTATTACGTATTTTGTGGTTTTGCTTCTATTTTTATGTTGTTAACTGCCCTGATATCTACAGGTGAAGGGTGGTATACAAATTTAATAAATAATAATAACTTAATAGTTAAGAAGATCCTACTGGATCAGGCCAATGGCCCATCTAGTCCAACATCCTGTTCTTACAGTGGCTGAACAGATACCCAAAAAAAAAAAAAAAAGGCCATAAGCAGGATATAAGTGTTAGCAGATCTTGCAGCCTGCTCTTTTCTTTCTAGACCATTTTATTTTTTTTCTCACCACCTGCTTCTCTTCACTTCACTTGAAATCCACTCCTCTTCTTTTTTGCTTTCTTGTTGGAGAAGGGCAGCTTAGATGAAAAGGCTTTTGGAAGGGAAAATTCAGGGAAACTTTGTTTGGAGTTCTAAATCAATGTCTGGGCCCAAAACCTGCTAGGAGAGCTTGCACCTTGGAGAATTAGATCACTTATGGTTTCTGGAGTTCGAAGGTTTTATTCATGCAGGAACTGTTTATAGGATGAGTGGAGATGAGATAGAGAAACAGCAGACATTTTGCCTCAACAAGTGGAGAGAATTTTTTTTAATAGCTCAGCTTTTGGGGGTGGAGTTAACTTAAACAGAGAGCTACAAACTAATGCTGGCTAGATTACTACACAAGCAATGCCCGCTGGTGGTTTAAAGTAAAACTTGCATTAACTACAAATTCAACAGAATGAAATGTATTAGCTTTTCTCCAGCACTGAATGCAACAGAAACATTCTCCTCTGCTTTGATTTCTAGCAGCTGGTATACAGAAACATACTTCCCCCAACAGCTGAGATGGAAAATACAAAGAGTCTGCTGGATCAAGCCAATGGCCCATCTAGTCCAGCAGCCTGTTCTCAGAGTGGCCAACCAGATGCCCCGATAGGAAGAAGCTCACAAGCAGGAACCAATCACAAGAGCACTCTCTCCCGCTGTTGTTTCCAGCAACTGGTATTCAGAAGCATCGCTGCCTCCAACCATGTGGGTGGAGCATAGCCATTGTGACTAGTAGCCATCAATAGCCTTCTGTTCCTTCATGAATTTGTCAAATAATCTCTTAAAGCCATCCTAGTTGGTGACCATCAGTGCCTCCTGTGGGAGCAAGGAGTCAGCTAGACTGGTAAAGGAAAAGCAATTTATATGCGTTGTATACGCAATATAACATTGAGCCACCAGATGGTGATGTGGAATCCCATTTTTCTCTACCTGTTTTCCCTGTTTAAATTCACAACTCTTTAAACTGAAACGTTGGATGTGTCTAGATCCAGCCCAAGTGCCAAAGTTTAACTGCGCTATGTGAAGAAGTCCTTTCGTTTACTGTCCTTAAGCTTCCAACATTCAGTTTCATTGGATGCCCACACAAAGTCCTAATGTTATGAGAGAGGGAGAAAATCTTTTCTCTATCCAGTTTCTCCATGTCATTCACTTCTATCGTGTCTCCTCTAATTCACCTTTTTTTTTTGTAGAGTACAAAGCTTCAGAAAAAAAGATGCGAGAGACTTATTGGATATGTTTATTATATGAGAATAAGAAGATCTGCAGCCCATTCAACCAAGTATGAACGTGAAATGTACATGAACATATGCATGGATTTTCATGTGTACTTTAAAAAAAAATATGCAAGTGTTGTTGGAAATGCGGAGAACCAAAGTTAAGATTTTAAATACGAGAAGTTGAAATGCACACATCCCTGTATCCCTAAGGGAAGTACAGTGGTGCCTCGCAAGATGAAATTAATCCGTTCCGTGAGGCTCTTCGTATAGCATTTTTTTCGTCTTGCGAAGCAAGCCCATTGACAGCTTAGCGGATTAGCGCTATTAGTGGCTTAGCGGCTTTTAGCGATCAGCTGTTAAGCGGCTTAGCGGCTTAGGAAAAGGGGGGGGGGAGGGAAAAAACCCCGCAGGAACTCGCAAGACACTTTCGTCTTGCGAAGCAAGCCCATAGGGAAATTCGTTTTGTGAAGCGCCTCCAAAATGGAAAACCCTTTCGTCTAGCGGGTTTTCCGTCTTGCGAGGCGTTCGTCTTGCGGGGCACCACTGTATCTCCAGCACAGTTTTGATGGAGACTCTATCAAGGTATCCACAAAATCTCCCTTTGCAGTAGCTGGTGCTTTGCCATTAAACTGAAAAGGTCATGATTCCAGACAATGAGCTATTTGTGCCGACCAAAATGAGGGGCGGGGGAGTTGCCCCACATCTGGAGACAAAAAAAAAAAAAATGGAGAGAGAGATGAAGAATGACAAATATCAAGTGAATCACAAAGTTGGTCAGGACCTGCATGCTGTCATTTTAGAGGCCACGAATGCAGCCCAGCCAACTCCCCTCTTGATTTCTCCAGTGTGTCAAATGTATGGTTTTGTTGTGGTAAAAGCTGGAATCTTCCCCACTGGAGAGGATCACTTGAGCCCGAAGGGTCACTGACCTCCTTAGGAGCGTCCCAGTTACATAGAAATGTGCAAACCCACACCCTCATTTGCACGCCCTCTGACATTTCAGAGACAAAGATAGTTGCTAGTGGGGACAGCCTTTATTCTTTTTCGTTTTAAAAAAAGATTTTGTTGGAGCAAATCAAACAAATCAATAAAATAAAAACAACCAAAGTGGAATAGGATGTTAGTGTATTTTGCTTATTTCTTGACAAACCATCATCCAGAATTTGCGCATACCTGAAATCTGTTTGTTGTGCCAGAGAGATGTCTGAGTGCCAAAAGAAAAAGAAAAAGTTTCATCTCTCTCTCTCTGCTGATACTTTGCAACAACCCTACACAGGTTTCTGAAGTTGTTACGTTAGTGAACTGTTTTCAACCACAGTGTTCATTCTTAATAATCCATCTGGTGGTGGTAGCTAGAGCTAGGGACACCCTCCTGACCCCAAATCTGTGGCCAGCCTTGGGGAACACCCTACCCACATCTGGCCTAGGTCTGAATCAATTTGGGGACGGTGCTAAAAATTAATGGGAGGTTTTCAAACCCTAATTAAACACATATCAGGAGGGCTTGGAGGACTTATTCCTGCTTAGAGCAAGAGGGTTCGAGTCCTGCTGAGGTCTGCTTTGGAAGCACCTTTGCTGCTTGCAGAAGAACATCACCCAACTACATCACCTAGAATTCAAGTCTCCAGGGCCTGATGAGCTGCAACCAAGGATTCTAATATAGCTTGTGGACGTAATCTTAGAATTCTTGGAAAACTGGTGAGGTCCCGGCAGACTGGAGGCAGGCAAATGTCCCCATCTTCTAAAAAGGGGGGAGGGAAAAGACTCAGGTGACTACAGACTGGTCAGCAGGAAAGTACGGGAGATGACAGTCAAGCATAACTATGCACAACTGCTAGTTAGTACATGAAGGGATTAAGGACCACAGAGCTGTATTTCTAGATAGACTCAGGGTAGGACCTGAACCAATGGCTTCAAGTTACAAGAAAGCGGGTTTCAACTAAACATGGGGAAGAACTTTCAGGTGGGAAAAGCTGTTCGGCAGTGGAATAAACTCTGAGAAGAGCTGGTGGACACTCCTTCCTTGGATGTTTCAAGCAGAGGTTGGATGGCCATCTGTCATGGGTGCATTAGTTAAGGTTCCTGCACAGCGGGGGGTTGGAGTAGATGATCTATGGGATTCCTTCCAACTCTACAATATAATGCTTCTATGATCAGAAAAGCCTGCTGGATCATGCAGATTAAGGGAGAGGGCTCAGGCAGAGGAATCCCATGGGGGTGACACACCCATGTCCTTACCATTCACCCCATTCCATTCCAGCTGCTGCTGCTGCTGCTGGTGAATAGTGAAGCAGTGATAGTTTCTAGCAAAGTCTTGAGAGTAGTCATGAAATTCTCATGGGATCTCACTGCTGCTCCTTCTCCTCAGTACAATACTGAACTGGATGGACCAAAGGCCTGACTCATACTATAAAGCAACTTCCTCTGTTCCTATTTTCTGGCAATTTATTCTTCTAACCGGAGAGACCAGAAATTGAACATGGGACCTCTTGCAAGCCAAACATGGGCCCAGCCACTGACCTCTCAAAACAGATCCACATTCGCACAGAGGTGGATGAACTTTTTGATCCTGAGGGCCACATTGCCTTCTGAGAAACCTGGGGGCCACAAGCAGAGCAATGAATGCCAACAATAACTTTTAGTGCAGTAGGCTCCAGATTCAATCCCCAATTGCATCTCCAGGTAGGGCTGGTGAAGGCACTGTGCCTGACAGCCTAGAAAGCTGCCGCCGCTCAGTGTAGACAGCATTGAGGTGGATGGATCCATGCTCCTGTTTTAATCCAGTTCTTTATCCAGAACCATGAAGACTGGAATCTATATTTTCAGGGGAAGGGCCATGGCTCATAAGCTGAGCACCTGCTTTGCATGCAGAAGATCCCAGCTTTGAGCCTCGATAGCATCTCCAGCTTGGACTAGGAATTTCTTTACTTGAAGCTCTAGGGTGGCATTTCCAGTCAGCATCAACAATACAGAGCTAGATGGACCAAGAGTCTGACTTGGCATAAGGCAGGTTCCTTCCTTCCTACTAACTTCTGTTCTTTATTCAGAAAAATGACTAGAATCTTACTTTATATTTTGGGGATGGACTACAGCTCTGTGCCAGGGCCCAATCTTTTCATGCAGGAGGTCCCAGGCTCAGTCCCCAGTGGCCTTTCCAAAGGAGGGCGAGGCATGTCCTCTGTTTGAAACCCCAGAAATCCACTGCTGCCAGTCAGTGTAGGTAATAATCGGCCAGATAAACCAAGGGTTTGACTCATTAGGCAGATTCCTATTCTCATAAGAGTAAGATGCTGGTCCAAAATCTACCCTCCAAGTTCTCCAAAGTTTTCTTCTCTGGGAATGTGGCTTCTGTTTTTCAGTCACATTCAGCCTGTCAGAGTTTATGATGCTGGTAGACCAATGTTCTGACAGGGTAAGGCAGTGATGATGATGATGACAACGATGATAATTTATTACTTATACTCTGCCCATCTGACTGGGTTACCCCATCCATTCTGGGTGGCTTCCAACAGAATATAAACGAACACAACAGAACACCAGACATTAAAAACTTCCCAATACAGCATTGCCTTCTGTGGAAAGTCATATAATTATTTCTCTCTTTGACATTTGACAGGGGGGAAGGGGGGGTGCCATGGGTGCGGTCTGCCCTGAGTGTCACCACTGAGGGGGGTGACAAAACGCTGGGTGGAACTCACCACGGTGCCTGCAACGCGCCCGAGCCACCTCTCTCCTGTGCTGCCCAAATGGTCTGCCTGCTGCCTCCCCTCAGGGCGGCTGAGTGGGAGGAGGCAGGCAGACCTGCCCCTATGGGTGTGGCGCCCCAGTTGCCCAAGCAGCTTCCTCCACTGCTGCTGACAGGAGGATGTTGGCTATGCCTCTGGTCACATTATCTATTGAAAGCGTTACAATTCCACTTTAAACAGTCATGCCTCCCCCACAAAGAATCCAGGGAGCTGTAGTTTATTTAAAGTTCTGAGAAGTGTTGGAAGACAATTCTCCTCTCACAGTTCCAGAGTGGTTTAACCACCAGTACCTCTTCCCAGAGATCTCTGGGAATTTTAGCTCTGTCATGCCCACGGGCATCTGTTTGGCCACTGTGAGAACAGGATACTGTGGTAGATGGGCCAGGTAGTCCATCACACGGTCAAAAGGCTCTTGCCCTCAGGAAGTTCTGTCCTATTGTTTGGTTGAAATCTCATTTCTTGTCATTTGAATCCACTGTTCCAGGTCCTGCCCTCGGGAGCGGAAAGCAAGCTTGCTCCATTTCCCATGTGACAGCCCCTCCCATATTTGAAGAGACTGATACGGGAGAGACATGTTTTATTGTATCTGGGACAGATGAAGGCATCTGGTTGTGCTGCTGCAGATACACTTTGGTGCTTCTTCCTGCGCTCCTCCCAGGGGTCATTTCTCCTGTGGTCACAGCTGTGGATCTATAACCTGACTATCTGTCTCCAGGCACCATGGTTATCTGCAAGAGATTCCCACATGGTAGGGTTGCAAGCCTTCATGTCATTTTTACAGACATATTTGTAGCATAGAGTTGGCCTGCCAATGGACCTGGTGCCTCAAGCCAGCTCCCCCATAGAGCACGTCCTTGGGGATCCTGCCGCCTTCCATTCTGTGGACGTGACCAAGACAGTGTAGACATCATTAAGACAGGAGTGCAAACATACTGAGAATGTGGACTTGGGAGAGCACGTTTTTGTTTGAGACTTTGTCTTGCTATGTGATACCCAAAATTTCTGATGCAGCTCATGTGAAAAAAGTTGAGGTGTTGCTCCTGGTAGTTGTAAGTTGCCTATGACTTACTTCCAAAAATCAGCATGCTCAACATGCAAGCCTTGTAGACCTTCATCACATTCTTTCATACTTTTTTGGAGAGGCAAGCCATTGTCATGGGAGTTGATGGCGTTATTCAGCTAGTTGAGGGAGGGAGGGAGGAAAATCCAGATTTTCCAAGACAGGCAAAGTCTGGATGCTGTCGATTGCTGTGTCAATGAGTACAGTTCTTGATAATGATTGGTCCATTGCTTCATCTACTTGCTGTGGTCTGTGATGATCTCTCCAGACAAGATTTTCAGAGTGCAGTTTTCCTGGCTGTTGGTCCAAAGGCTTCCTTCATGCCTTTGTACATATGTGAGTTTTGCCAGTGGCAGCAGTGAATTGGATGCTCCCACACAGCTTTAGCCAATAGTCACTGGCACATTGTTTGGCAATCTGCTGGGCATTGCTCCCTGCCTTTTTCAGTGGAGTGAATGTCTTCCTGCAGGGCAAATGCTTGTAGTTCACAAGAGCCTCACTCTTTGCAGCCAGAAGAGGCTCAGTGTCAGTCTCAAACCAGTCTGGGATCTGTTGTTCTCGTTTGCCAAAGGAGGACATAGCTGTGTTGTAGGCTACCTGTTTGATATGGTTCCACCTTGCTTCAACACTATCTGTGAGGCAGTTCAGTACAGCTTGTTTGACAGAATCAGAGAAGCATTCACAAAGTTCAGGTATGACTGTTCCGGCATTGATTTGAGGCCACACTTTCTGCTTTGTGCTATGGACCCACTTTGGTTGGAGATGGATCTTGCTTGCCACCAGGGAGTGATCTGTGTCCCAGTCAGCACTGTGGTAACTCTGTGTGACACAAACACAGTTCAGTGCTCTTCACCTGGTAACAATCATGTCTGGCTGGTGCCAGACAACACAGCTATGTCCTCCTTTGGCAAACGAGAACAACAGATCCCAGACTGGTTTGACCTTGGAAGCCTTGACCTTGGATGTCTCCAGGACACTCAGTGTTTTGCCTTGATAAAGAAGAATGTGTGTGCGATAAAGAGGCTGTGAGCCTTTGTCCGTTCTCATTGATGCTGTCAATATCAAAGTGGCAGTTGTCCCATATGTGATGGTTCCCAACTCTGGGACCCTCCTGGCAGCCTGGTCTAGTTCCTTGTAGAACTAGTCCTTGGTCAGAGCACATTGTGGGAGTGTAGATGCTCAGTATGTTAACCAGACTGGAGGTAGTTGAGAGGCAAAGGGAAGGTAAGCTTTCTGAGTCCTTGGTCAGCAATTCTATTGCACATAGCAGCCCTGGGGTTTCACCAGAATTTCCCCTCCTCTTTGAAAATGTGCAATTTATTTTATTATTTATTTATTGCATTTATATCCCACCATTTTCTCCAAGAAGCTCAAGGTGGCGCACATGGCTCTTCCCATCCTGAATTAATTCCCATAGCAACCCTGCAATGTAGTTTGAATTAAGAAGCAGTGACTGGCCCAAGGCCACCCAGCAAGCTTCTTGGCCAAGTGCTGGGTTTGAACCCTGGCCTCCCAGGTCTTAGTCTGACACTTCTAACCACTATGCAACACTCACTCTCATTAACTGTTGCAGAATGGATAGGAGGTGGAGAAGTGGGAGGGATTTTTGGCCCAGGACACTTAAAGCAAAAAATAAAAATAACCATTTGGATTCTGTTCACTCATATCTGAGTCTTAAGGCTGCACTGTAATCTGACTTCCAAGTCTTTCCATACAATTCTGCAGCCTAAATATTTTTGGGCTTTTTTTAGTGGCTAAGGAACAAGCAAGAAAATAAAGTCAATGCTCTTGGGAAACTCTTGGAAATCTGATGGAGAGAGAGGAGTCTGTTAACATAGCAATTCCTAAACTAGCCAACAGCTTTGCTTTCTGATGTTTTAGGAGGGTTTGTCTTTTTTTTTCCTTCCTCCAACTCAGTAGTACTGTACTTACCAAATGAAAATCTCTTTGTTCATTTTGACACGCAGGATGAGCTTTCGCTTGTCTGAGAAACTGCAATCATTTGATGAGCAGAATGTAAATCACCAAAGATGGAATTAGAATCTGTCCAAGACAGATAGTAAAAAGCAAAAATGTCCTAATGTTGACCCAGTGTTTTGTGGCCATGAAAAAGGGAAATCCCATGCTAGGGATAATTAGGAAAGGAATTGCAAACAAAAACTGCTGATATTATAATGTTGTTATGCAAACCTATGACGTGACTACATTTTGAATACAGTGCACACATCTGATTCTCTCACCTCTGAAAGGATAACGCGGGCTTGGGAAAGGTTCAGAAAAGGGCCACCAAAATAATCGACAAGATGGGAACAATTCCCCCGTGCAGAAAAGTTGAAGTGTTTAATTTAGAGCAAAAGTGAGTAAGAGGCAACATGATAGAAGTTTATAAAATCATGCTTGGCATGGAGAAAGCGGAGGGAGGCAAATTTTGTCATGTATTTTTTATTTAAAAGCATTAACATACTGATTAATATTTCAAAAAATCTCTGAGTTATGTACAGTCTAACAAACAAACAATGTATCATTAAAACACTGCTTTGTATCACTGTTAGTAAGTGCTGGGCCCCCAAGAGGACTAATGAACTATCGTTTCTTTTTTTCCTCATTTTACAAATATTTTAACGAATAAACAAAGTCTTTATACAATCAATCTTAGCTTATATATTTTTGTTTCTGCATATCCAGTTCTAGCCTATTAAATAATTTTCTCTTAGTATTCCCTTTTAATTATTTCTTGCTGCACATGTTTATGTCAATCCTGCTATTGTTTTAGGTTGATTACAATACATCTCCAAACAGTCAATAAATTTTCCCCAATCCTTTTTTAAAAGTCTCTTTTCTTGGTTTCTTACTCTTCTGGTAAGTTTCACCATTTCTGCATACTCCATCAATTTTAAATGCCAGTCTTCCTTTGTTGGAAATGTTTCTTCTTTCCATCTCTAGGCATAAAGCATTCGGGCAGCTGCAGTAGCGTACTTAAATATATATTTTTTCTGTTCTTAAGGTACCTCTCCACCAATTATACCTGAAAGAAAAACTTCTGGTTTTTTTAACAAAAGTTATCTTCAACAGCTTTTTCAACTCATTATAAATCATATCCCAGAAAGCTTTTGCTACTTTACATGACCACCACATATGGAAAAAGATAACCCCCCTTCTCTTTTTACATTTCCAGCAGGTATTTGATTCCAACTTATACATTTCTATTAATTTACTGGGAGTCAGGTACCATCCATAGGATAGAGACAAATTTTCCTCCCTCTCTCATAACACTAGAACTTGTTAACATTCAATGAAGCTGAAAGTTGGAAGATTCAGGGCAGATAAAATGAAGGGCTAATTTAAGCAGCACATAGTTAAAATGTGGAACTCGTTCCCACAGGTGGCAGTGATGGCCACCAATCAGAATGACTTTAATGGAAGCCAACCAAATGCCGGTGGGAAAACCACAAGCAGGATCTGAGCACAAGAGCCCTCTCCCCCCACGAAGTTTCCAGCAACTGCTATTCAAAAGTATTGCTGCCCCCAACTGTGGAGGCACAGCATAGCCATTGATAGCCGTCTCCTCCTCCTGAATCCGTCTCCTCCTCTTTTAAAACCACCCAAGTTGGTGGCCATCACTGCCTCCTGCTGGAGGAAGTTCTACAGTTTTGACTATCTGCTGTATGAAGAAGGACTTTTTGTCTGTCCTGAATCTACCAACACATTCAGCTTGATTGACTGTTCACAAATTCTGGGGTTAGGGGAGAAGGGAAGAAAACATAACCTTACCTGGTCAGGAGAAAAAGGTGGACTCTCCTTCACAGGAGGTTTTTAAGCAGAGTTTGGATGGTCACCTGTCAGAGATTCTTTAGCTGGGATTCTTGCATTGCAAATAGTTGGACTAGGTGACTCTTGGGATCCCCTCCCAACCCTAAAAGTTTATGATTCTGGAGAGAGGGAGTGAGGAATGTGGGAGAAATCTCTGCACAGCACCGCTGTTGAGCCCTCCTCCTGTCCTGCACAGCAGCGGTTCATCAATAACGAGGCATCTCCAAAGCTGTGCTGGCAGCCTCCCCTCGACCAAGGGAACAGATTGAGCTTGGCAACTGGCTCTCAGCAAGGCCAGGGAGTTTTGGAACAAAAACATCACCAGTTCCAGCTCCGCTGAAAACAAAGAGGGGGTGGGGCAGAAAAAAAAGTCCATCCACATCTGTCAAACATTAAAAATGGCCCCAAATCAGCTGGAAAAGTCATTTGCAATGTCAATTCCAAGACTGTCTTACAAACAGAGCAGATGAATGAACATGACAGAGACTGAAGTAAGAGACAAGCTGCCTTGGCAGTGGTGGAGGAAAGAGGCCCTGCTAGTTTCTCTCCTTTGCAATGAGAAAGGAGGACCTGAATGCAGCAGCAGCACTCTCCCCACTTGGGATTCCCAGCAACTGGGATTCAGAGGCATTTCCTGCCTCCAACGGTGAAGAGAGAACACAAAAAGAGCCTGGCTGCTGGATCAGGCTGAAGGGGGTCTATCTAGTCCTTACAGTGGGCAACCAGATGCCCTAGTAGGAAGAAGCCCACAAGCAGGACTTGAATGCAAGAACAACTTTTCCTTCTTGCCATTTCCAGCAACTAGTATTCAGAAGTATTACTGCCTCCAACCATGGACGTCAAACACCCATCATGGTTAGCAGCCATTGATAGCTTTATCATCCATGAATTTTTAAAATCCCCTTGTAAAGCCATCCATAGGAAGAGCTGGATTCAGCTTCCCAGAGGTGTTTGGTTGGATTTTGGACCAGACAAGCATTTGGCCAGATGCAGAAGCAGGGCTACTCTTATCTACTGAGTATGCTTCTGAATAGCAGTTGTTGGGAACCACAAGTGGGGAAAGCACTCTTATATTCATGTCCAATTTGCAGGCTTCCCATTGGGGCATCTGGATAGCCCTTGGGAAAACAGGATGATGTAGTAGATGGGCCTTTGGCCTGTTCCAGCAGTGCTCTCCTTATGTTCTACTTCCACTGGCTTAGGCAGCTTCTGAATACCAGTTTCTGGAAGCCACAGGAGGGCAGAAGCTATTGTGCTTGGATACTGCTTGCAGTCTTCCCATTGGGTCGGCCACTGTGAGGACAGAATGCTGGCCTAAATTGGCCTGATCCAGCAGGCTCATCTTATGTTCTTTTGGGGGAGTGGGAGGGAAACTGAGAAAACTTAAGATTGTCAGATTTACCCATATCCCATACCCTCCTACGTTTCTCTGATGAAAATAGGGCCATCCCATTCCATATAGATAATTCTACTATTTATACCCCACATATCTTACTGGGTTCCCTCAGCCACTCTGGGCAGCTTCCAACATATATAAAAACAAAAGAAAACATTAAACATTAAAAAAATCTTCCCCATACAGGATTGCCTTCAGATGGCTTGGGCGATGGATAACTCCATACCCTCCAACATTTCTCCAATGAAAATAGGGATGTCCTAAGGAAAAGTGGGACATTCTGGGTTCAAATCAGAAACCGGAACACCTTCTCTAAATCAGGGACGTCCCTGGAAAATAGGGACACTTGGAGGGTCTGATATCCAGTTGTGACCTTCCTTTGAAAAATAAAGCAGGAATATAAAAAGAGCCAAAGTTCAGAGGCAGAAGTTGCCTACCAAGTTCAGATCAGAATTTCTGAATATGTCAGCCCTTCCTTCACTCAAAAAATCCGTTTGTATGAGAACAAGCCCCAAGAGAAGCCCATGTCGGAGCTTTGATGCCCCAAGATTACAGGTTTCTGTCTTCCAAGAACTATGCAGTGCTCCAAATCCTCTCATTTTTGTGGCTTTTTTTAAAAAAAGCATTTTATGTTACACTCTGCCCCCGTTGGCACAGATGGTTCACAAATCACAATGCGAGGAAGCAAACGACCCCTCCATTTAGAGGAGACTTGGTAACAAAGGCAGCAAATGAGGCTTTGCAGGGCAACACAGGAATGTTAAGCAAAGAGGTGGTTTTGCTTGGGTGAGTCACTCCAAGGATCGGATCCAGCTTCCAAGCGGTCTCAAACATGACTAACTCCAACTTCTGTCTGTTCACTGTTTCCAACAACAGGCCTTAAAAGGGGGAGAGAGAAAGAGGGGCTGGTGAGGTATGTTTCATTCGACTTCCCTGCACAGATTTTTTTCCACAGTCCATGACTCCCATCTGTCTAATGCAGGAAGCGAGGGCACTTGTGGCCCTCCAGAAGTTATCTGGACTCCAACTCCCATCAGCCCTAGCCAGCATGGCCAAAGGTCTGGGGATGATGGGAGTTGTAGTCCAGCAACACTTGGAACATCTAACGTCCCCATTTCTGTTGAAATGCCAGATCCATAAAGACTAACATCCCACCTGAATTCCCTCTGAATTTGTCAAACACTGCCTGTCATTAGAAATGTTGGCAGCTCTGTTGACTTTATACCAGGTCAGGCTATTAGTAGATCCAGTTGCATCAGCCATAGAGGAGCCATACAGGAGCCCCAAGATTGAAGGAGCCTGGTGCACACATGTGACATCACTTGTCACATGTGTCTCTGGATGCTGGGCAGGCCAGAGCAGCCTTCGTGCTGGTCCCTGCAGCATCGGGAGACATTGCAGGAATCAGTGCAGCCTAACTAGGCTGCACTGCTCCCCACAGCATTGGGAGACACTGTGGGGACCAGTGTTTCTGGGGTGAGGTCACACTGACCTGCACAGCATCTCCCAACACTGCCACAGCTGCAGGAAGGCCTAACAAGACCTGCTGCTGGCTGTGGAATATTGAGGAGGCCCAGTCCCCTCTTTGAAAATTTTGGAGGCCCTCAGCCCCCCCAAGAGTGTTATTGATCAGACATGCGCATAAGAACATAAGAAGAACCTGCTGGGTCAGGCCAATGGTCCAGCTAGTCCATCATCCAGTTCTCACAATGGCTAAACAGTTGCCTTTGGGAAACCAGCAAGCAGGATTCGAGCACAAGAGTCCTCTCCCCTCCTACATTTTCTAGCAACTGGCATTCAGAAGCATCGCTACCTTTGACTGTGGAGGCAGAACATAGCCATGGTGGCTAGTATCTCTCCAGTCCTCTTTTAAAGCCATCCAAGTTGGTGGCCATCACATAGTTCAGTTATGTGCTGTGTGAAGAAGGTCTTTCTTTTATCTGTGCTGAATCTCCAGCTGTCAACAAATATCTAAAGTTCTGTCCCATAGAAGATGGAGCAAGCTTATTTTCTCCTGCTCTGGATGGATTCGAGTCACAAGAAAAGAGATTCCAACCAAACATTAGGAAGAACTTTCTGACAGTAAGAGATATTCAACAGTGGCATGGATTCCCTTGGAAGGTGGTGGACTCCCCATCCTTGGAGGTTTCTAAGCAGAGGCTGTTTGGCCATCTGTCATGGATGCTTTAGTGGAGATTCCTGCATTGCAGAGGATAGGACTAGATGACCCTCGGGGTCCTTTACAACTGTATAATTCCATGATTCTATGATTCTTCGTCACTGAATGTTCATGAGTTTCATTGTTATGAGAGAAGCAGAAAAACTTTTCTCTATCCACTTTATCTATGCCACACATAATTTTACATCTCTATCATGGCTTTCCTTAACCAACTTTGCATGTTCATAATCAATATATGTGTTTTTCTCCCCACAGAAATAGTCCATGTGGGTGATGATTTCTAAGGCCTGTGAATAGAGAAGAAGGAAATCGGTGTCAAGATGCAGGAGCAACAACCAAAGAGAAGAAAAAGGGTGCCTAACAGCACTAGAGGAGAAATTGTTTGCATTTGAATGAGAAAAGACTAATTATGATCAAACTAATAAGCAAATCAAAGAATAAGCAAATCCTTCAAGATTCACACCTCTCTGAATTTTGCAATGGAGGTCCCAATCAAGAATGCATATGGTAGGTGGAAATGAACATAAAATTCACAGATATAGGTGAAAATAAGTCATAAAAATGCATTACAACTGGGGAAATTGCTTGCAAAAAAATATGTAAGTTAGCTAGAACTGCATACAAAATTGTGTTTACTATGAGAAAAGTTTCTTTTTTAAATCATAAATTGCTGCAGAAATGTGAAAAGACTGGATAAATTGGAAAATGAGAGAGATTTATCCATCTCTAAACAGCACTGAAGTGACAGCAACATTCTGCAATGTGTTTTTCTGGGGATTTATGCAGGTGTACCAAACGCAATAGGGACGTGGGTGGCGCTGTGGGTAAAAGCCTCAGCGCCTAGGACTTGCCGATCGAAAGGTCGGCGGTTCGAATCCCTGCAGTGGGGTGCGCTCCCGTCGCTCAGTCCCAGCGCCTGCCAACCTAGCAGTTCAAAAGCACCCCCGCGTGCAAGTAGATAAATAGGGACCGCTTACTAGTGGGAAGGTAAACGGCGTTCCGTGTGCTGCGCTGGCTCGCCAGATGTAGCTTGTCACGCTGGCCACGTGACCCAGAAGTGTCTGCGGACAGCGCTGGCTCCCGGCCTCTAGAGTGAGATGAGCGCACAACCCTAGAGTCTGTCAAGACTGGCCCGTACGGGCAGGGGTACCTTTACCTTTACCTTACCAAACGCAATACTTTTTGAGCTGCATATCAAGGTTAAAGAATATCCGTTGCCAATTGATTGCCAGTTGGAATCTGGACATCTGAGAGCACAGTGCTCCTCCATGTCCCTCCTCATTCCCATTACAAAGGCAAGATTGGAAAAGCAAAACGAAAGCTTGATCTATAGTTACCATTCCTACAAAACCAGCCTTGTTGCTCTATCAGTAGGGACTGCTTTCCCTTCATGACTCCGAGACTGTCTTTCATTGCTGTTCCCTGGGCCGGAAGAAAATGTCACTATGGCAATTGTCCCACATACAACAAGGCAACATGCTTTGAACATTGCAATTAAATCAAATAGGGCATTGATTGTCTGAGGGATATCCATACTTCTTACCATAAGTGAGGTGGTGTTGGATGAAGATTGTTGGTAGAGGAGGATGGCAGGGGAGGGAGGGTCTTTCATGGCCTGGGGCATTCCATTATGCACAAGAGATATGGAGGGAATGCAAGAGGAAGTTTGGGTTTCCTTGGTGAGGAAGGAATGCTAGAGCACTGATAGTCCTTGGAACCATGAGGACTATGGTTTTACTTTATTTTTAGGGGAAGGTTCGCAGCGCAGTTGCAGAGCATCTGTTTTGCAGGTTGAAGACCCCAGCTTCAGTCTCTGGCATCCCCAGTAATGGCTGGGAACGACTTCCTGCCTGAAACTGCAGAGCAATTTGCAACCAGTGTTGACCAATGACCTGATTCAGTGGAAGTCATAAGAAGAGTCTGCAGGATTGGAACGAATGCCCATCTAGTCCAATATCAAAATGGCCCCCCAGATGCCCCAGTGGGAAGCCCACAAGCAGGACCCAAGAGCAACAGCAACTCTCCCCTCCTGTAGTTTCCAGCAGTTTCTGTTCAGTAACATAATGCCTCTGGCAGTAAATACAGAACCATAGTCATTGTGGCTAATAGCCATTGACATATGTCCAATAATCTTTTAAACCCATCCAAGTTGTTGGTCACCACTGCATCTTAGAGGGGGAAGTTCAATACTTTGGATGAAGGAGGACTTTCTTTTCTGCCTTTAATCTTCCAATGTTGACCTTCATTAGATAACCACGAGTCTTGGTGTTATGAGAGAGGGAGAAGAACTTTTCTCTGTTCGTTCTCTGCATGCCATGCATAATTTTATAAAGGTTGACCTTGTCGTCTCTTGCGTGCCCTTTCTCTAAACTAAAAAGCCCTGAACTTTGTACCCTTTCTCACAGGGGAGTTTCCCACCACCACAAAATAATAATAATAATAATAATAATAATAATAATAATAATAATAATAAATCATTTTGATTGCAAGTTTTTCATTAAATATAACTTGTAGCTTGTCCTGGAATGTGTGCAGAGGAGGGTGACCAAGATGATCAAGGGTCTGGAAGCCAAGCCTTGTGAGGAAAGGCTGAAGGAATGTTTAGCCTGGAGTAGAGGAGACATGATAGGCATCTTCAAATATCTCAAGAGCTGTCCCATGGAAGATGGAGCAAGCTTGTTTTTCCCTGCTCTGGAGGGCAGGACCCGAACCAATGGTTTCGAGTTACAAGAAAGGAGATTCTGACTAAACATTAGGAATGATTTTCTGACAGTAAGATCCATTCAACAGTAGAATAGACTCCCTTGGAAGGTGATGGACTCTCCTTTGCTTCAAGTTTTTAAACAGAGATTGGGCTGCCATCCATCTGGGAATCTTTAGCTGTGGTTCCTGCATTGGGGTTGACCTTTGGGTTCCTTCCCAACTGTACAATTCCATTATTCTGTGAGCTCCAACCCATTTCATTCTGAGAGCCCCAAATCATTTTCCTAATCCTATTTGATTTTGATTTTTTTTTTAAGACACCAAGAATAGTCTGTGCCTTTCCTTTTTATTAAAAAAGAAAGAAAACGAAAAAGCCCAGCAAAGTGTGCTTCAATCCTGTGGTATATTTTAGCAGATTTATCTGGCAGCTGCCAAGCCAAGGTTCCTCCTCAGACAGAAAACAGACTTCTCAGAAATGTGAGGATACTTAATTAATCCCAGGAGAGTCCGGAGTGAGTTCAGCTACTGGAAATAGATTTCTTCATTATTACAGAGCAATTTGGGGGTGGGGCCTGTGTGTTGCAAAAAAGGAGGTCCAAAAAAACTGGAAAGTGTAAGTAACTGTCTTCGTATTCTGTTGGTTATTCCACAGGGGAATGTTGAACCAGCTAAGAAGTGGGCAGAAAGATTAATTCTTCCATTGACTGGGTACTGTCTGCATGGATGGTTATTATTTTCTCCTCTTAGTAATATTCTCCACAGTGATGCTGGCTTGAAGATTTTCAAAATCACACTCAGATTTATACCACATGAATGGAGTAAAGGCACAGGGAGGGTTTCCTTATACTGTACTGCCAATCAGTGTATGCAGTATTGAACTAGATGGACCAATAATCTGATAAGGAAGATTCCTACATTCCTGTTTAATTTATGGATACAGTATCCAGCCCATTTTCAGAACTTTTATGATGACTAGAATCTAACTTTATATTTAGGGAAATAGCAAATTATAGATAACCTGCAGAGTGTTTAGGGGTATAGCTGAGTGTAGAGAACGTGTTTTGATTGAAGTAGGTCCCAGATTCAGTCCACATATTCACCAGTGAAGGCTGCCTCCACAGTTGGGAGGCAGCAATGCTTCTGAATAATACTGAATGAGTCAGTGGCGTAGCGTGGGTTGTCAGCACCCGGGGCAAGGCAAGTAATTTGCACCCCCTAACCCATGGATTTGCGCCCCCTAACCCATGGATTTGAGCCCCCTAACCCTAACCCCCAGATGTTGCGCCCGGTGCGGCCGGCTTCCCCTGCACCCCCCATGCTACGCCACTGGAATGAGTGGGGAGAACTCTCAGCAGCCTTTGATACCATCAATCATGGCATCCTTTTGGACCGTCTAGAGGGGCTGGGAGCTGGGGGCACTGTTATAGAGTGGTTCCACTCCTTTCTCCTGGGCCATGTCCAGAAAGTGTGTGGGGGGGTGTTCAGACCCCTGGGCTCCCACTTGTGGTTCCGTCCTCTCCCCCATGCTTTTTAACATTTATATGAAGCCTCTGGGAGAGATCATCAGGGGGTTTGGGCTGGGTGTTCATCAATATGCAGATGATACCCAGCTCTACCTTCTCTTAAATCAGAACCAGTGAGGGCAGTGAAGGTCCTATGTGAGTGTCTGGAGGCGGTTGGAGGATGGATGGCGGCTAACAGAGTGAGGTTGAATCCTGAGAAGACAGAAGTACTGTTTTAGGGGGACAGGGGGCAGGCAGGTGTGGAGGACTCCCTGATTCTGAATAGGGCAACTGTCCCCCTGAAGGACCAGGTGTGCAGCCTGGGAGTCATTTTGGATTCACCGCTGTCCATGAAGGCACAGGTCAATTCTGTGTCCAGGGCAGCTGTTTATCAGCTCCATCTGGCACGCAGGCTGAGACCCTACCTGCCCACAGACTGTCTCGCCAGAGTGGTGCATGCTCTAGTTATCTCCCACTTGGACTACTGCAATGCGCTCTATGTGGGGCTACCTTTGAAGGTGACCCGGAAACTACAAATAATTTAGAATTTGGCAGCTAGACTGGTGATTGGGAGTGGCCACAGAAACCATATAACACTGGTCTTGAGAGACCTACATTGGCTCCCAGTTTCCAAGCACAATTCAAAGTGTTGGTGCTAACCTTTAAAGCTCTAAATGGCCTTGGCTCAGTATACCTGAAGGAGCATCTCCACCCCCATCATTCTGCCTGGACACTGAAGTCCAGCACCAAGAGCCTTCTGGCGGTTCCCTCACTGTGAGAAGTGAGGTTGCAGGGAACCAGGCAGAGGGCCTTTTTGGTAGTGGTGCCTGCCCTGTGGAACTCCCTCCCATCAGATGTCAAGGAAATAAACAACTATCTGACTTTTAGAAGACATCTGAAAGCAGCCCTGTTTTTAATGTTTGATGCTTTATCAAGTTTTTTATATTCTGTTGGGAGCCACCCAGAGTTGTTGTTGTGTTTGGGTCCTGCTTGTGGGTTTCACATGGGGTTGGCCACTGTGAAGACAGGATCACATAGCTTACCCCAAAACATTATGGGAACCATAGTTTACCCCTCCCAGGATATAATTCTCAGCTCCCTTAACAAACTACAGTTCTCAGGATTTGGGGGGAAGTAATGCGCTTTAGATGTCTGGTGTGTACCCAGCATTGGTCCAGAAATTGCTCCAAGCAGAGGACTGCTTTTTGCAAGATGACCATTCTGTGCATAACCAAGAAAGCCTCTACGTCTCAACCTCTCTCATGGAAGATAAGGCTATTTAGGTCTACTAGCCAAGGTGGCTGTGCTCTGCCTCCAAAGTCAGAGGCAGAAATGCTTCTGAATATCAGTTGCTGGAAACAGCAGTAGGGGGGAGTGTTGCTGTTGTGCTCAGGTTCTGCTTGTGGGCTCCATTCATATATATATATATATATATATATATATATATATATATATATATAAATTAAAGTTTGAAAAAGATTATCAAATACCCAATATCTTTTTTTTAAGATAAATAACTAAACCATTTTTTAAATAATAAAAAAACCAAATAGAAGGAAAGGAAAGGGGAGGGGAGCTTTGGTTTCTTAGAAAATAGTTCAAAGCCTCTTCTTCAAGATAACACCCAACATTTCCACTATCTATAAACCAATATTTTCTTCAATCCTTAAACCCAGATGGAATAAGTTCATTTCTTTTTCAAGCTAGAGGTATATATAGAGTTTACAATCTTTAGTAAATATTGATAGTGAATCAATAGTCAACTTTGCAATCACAGCTAAGTCCAATAATGTTAACAACCATTCATCCATGCCAGGTAATGAAGAATTTTTCCATCTTTGTGCATATAAAAGTCTCACCGCAGTGATCATGTACTGAAATGTTTCGTTGTCTTGTTCTAATTGCATATTCATACATCCCAGCAGGAAGAGCTCTGGTTTCAATTGAACATTAACCTTCAAAATCTTCTGTATCAGTGTATGTATTTGTATCCAATATTTTTTAGCTTTTTTATATGTCCACCAAACATGATAAAACATCCCTTCATGTTCTTTACACTTCCAACATACATGTGGAACATTTTTATAAATTCTAAATAACTTCTCGGGAGTTAGGTGCCAATGATACATCATTTTGTAAAAATTTTAGATCATAACATAATACGTATTTTAACCCTTTAATCCATATATGTTCCCACTGTTCCATATTATAACCAGGGGTTTGATTTTTTTGCCCATTTAATCATGCATTCTTTAACTTGTTCTTCTTGTATTTCAAATTTCAATAAGTTTATAATGTGCTCATCATCTGTACACAATTGTATTTCAAAATCTTTTTTTTTGTTCTGTGCCAAAAGTCTTTTTATCCAACTAAAATCTCTGTGTTAGCTGTAAATGAGAAAACCATTGGGAACTATCACATTCCACTGTTAACTGTTCCCTTGTTTTGATGTTATAATCTCCTTGACTCCACTCTAATAACTCTTGATAAGTTAACCCAGTGGTGGAACTTAATGCTCTGGCACCAGGGGTGGAGATCAGGTGGGGGGCAGGGCTGGTGCGCGTCCTGGGGGCATGACATGCTGCCTGTAGGGGCATGGTGCGCGACCTGAGGGTGTGGTGTGCTGCCTGCAGGGGCATGGCGCCCAGTGCAGGCGAGGGGGCAGCCGTAATAGCACCCTACCAAGATCACACTGCCGGGGGCGGTGTGCTCCCCCCCCGCACTCCTCTTCCTCAGCCAGTGATTTAACCATTTCTCTTTGGTGTGAAAAGCTTTTTGTGGTGAAATTTGTAAGAGCACACAACCTAGGTTTATATCTATTCCAAGTTCTATGGCATGTGTATTAATTTGATTTTTAAAATCCACATTAACATTTACTTTATCATAACACAAATATCCATGCCATCCAAACCTTGAATCAAGTTTCCTATTCCTCAGTGTCACCCTCTCCTTCATCCACACTAAGCAACAAGCCGCAAAGCACAATTTCAAGTCAGGTAAACCCCTTTCTCCCCTTTCCTTTGCATTGTTCAATACTTTAACCCCCCCCCCCGCCATAGAAAGTTAGATACATATTTTTGCCATTGTTTAAATGGTAAATCATTGGTCAAAATAGGTATTGTTTTAAATAAAAAATAATAATTCTAGGCAAAACATTCATCTTTATCACTGAGATTCTACTCAATAATTACAGTTCTAGCACTTCCCATCTTGACATACCTTGTTTTTATTTCAGCCCGTTTTAGCATAGTTAATTTGAAACAACATACAATTCATATTTGTCGTAGTAATACCTAAGTATTTTATTTTTTCAAATTTGAAACCCTGCTTTTTCTGTTGTCATACTCTTTATTAACATTTTCGCTTTCTGGTTATTAACATTATGTTATACCAAAATCATTGAGTGGGCTTCCCATAATGGCCATTTGCTCAGTCACTGTGAGAACAGGATGCTGGACCAGATGGGCCATTGGCCTGATTCAGCAGCGCTCTTCTTACATTCTGCTCTTCGGTCGGCCAAAGTAGACTTCCATTCCACTGAAGTCTTTGGACAGCTAGAAACACAGATGTAACGCAATCCTGGAAAGCGCCAAATGAGCAACTTCCTATATTGAGGGAAGAGGGAGAGTTTGGGCAGCCTGATGAGTATCAAGGCTGAAGTTTTCCATTGGTTTTATGGACCACCATGAGAACATGTCCCTGCTAAGGTCTTGGGCAAAGTTGGGAGGAGAGAAGTAGGCTGAGCACATGAGCAACTGGGAAAATGCAGGCTGGCTAGTTTTGCTCCACTGACCTCATTCATTCCTACAACTCATACATAGCCCAACGCAGTTGACATCTTGGTCCTATGGAGCACCTGTCCAAGAAGTAGAAGAAAATACTCTCTGTGTGTCTGAGGTTACAGAGAAAGCAAATTTATTCCATATTCCACAGAATGAGCTGGTAAAACGCTTTCTGGGTTGAATCAGTTCAGAATGCCAGTGGGGGAATTGAGGGCCAGAATGTTCCTCTGTTTTAATAGCTATGACAACAGAAACCCCCCTGTATTTAAAAAGATAGATGAGAATAGGGGAAGTAGGGGAGAATAGTCCCAAGGCAGCTTTCCCTGGCTGGTTTGGACCATAACTCCCAACAGCCCCCCGTCCCAGTATAGAGATGGTGAAAGTTATAGTCCCAAACATTAGATGAGCTCTGCTGGATCAGGCTAAAGGGGGCCCATCTAGAAGACAGCTTCCCAGGTTCACACTTAATTTAGTCTTCCATCCAGAACAAGGAGGACTAGAAACTTATGTTTAGGGGAAATGAAATAGACTCAGAGTCCTGTAGTGATTTCATGCTCTTTATTGCAGCATGTAAAACAGTGATTGAATTGCCCCCCAAACCTCAGACTTTTATATACATTATTTACACAATGAATCCCGTCTGACTGGCTGATTCTGCTTCCCTCCTGGAGCCTGATTGGTCTTTTCCTCCAAGCCAATCAGTTGTTGCATTCTAGGATCCTACCTGCCAATTGTTTTAGGATCTAAGCTTAGTACAGTGGTACTTCGGGTTAAGTACTTAATTCGTTCCGGAGGTCCGTTCTTAACCTGAAACTGTTCTTAACCTGAAGCACCACTTTAGCTAATGGGGCCTCCTGCTGCCGCAGTGCCACCGGAGCACAATTTCTGTTCTCATCCTGAAGCAAAGTTCTTAACCCAAGGTACTATTTCTGGGTTAGCGGAGTCTGTAACCTGAAGCGTATGTAACCTGAAGCGTATGTAACCTGAAGCATATATTACCCGAGGTACCACTGTACATAACAGGAAAGGACACAGCTCAGCAGTAGAGCATTTGCTTTGCACGCAGAAAGTCCCAGCTTCAATCCCTAGTAACTCCAGACAGGACTAAGAGAGACCCCGGTTTGAAATTCTGGAAAGCGCCTGCCAGTCAGTGTAGATAATACAGAGTTAGATGGACCAAAGGCCTGACTTGCAATAAAGACAGCTTCTTATATTCTTATTTACTTCAGCCCTTTGTTTTAAACAAATGAGGATTAGAATCTCACACCTGCAAGTACTGTTGGGAATATCCTCTGCCTGAAAGCCTGCAGAGGTGCTTCCAGTCAACATAGACAGTGCTCAACTGGCTGCACCAAGGATCTGACTTGGTGCACGACAGCTTCCAATGTCTCCACCCTGTGACTAGTCATTTCCATTAGCTGTGTTTCCTGCATTGCAAGGGATTGGACTAGATGACTCTTGGGGTCTCTTCAAATTCCACAGTTCTGTGATTCTATGATTCTGCCCTCACAGTAGCCAGCCACAGACAGTGTAACTTGCACCAGATTTCATTCTTACCACCTGGTGGAATAGGAATGACAGGAAGAAAGAATGAATGGGGATGGGGCAAAGTACAGTCCAAAGAAAGGTGAAAACTTTTAATGCAGCAGCTGAACAGCTTGGCAGGGCTGACTGGAAATTCCTAAACTTATGAACATGAGGTAATCCTGACGTAGGTGAGATATGAAGGTGGGGTACGTCCTCAGAGAAGAGTTCGAAGTCTGCTCGACTCCTCCAGGGTCAACATCACGGTCTTCAATGATCAGACTCCAAAATTTGCCAGAAGAGACCCACTGCTTTCCAGCAAAACATCTCAGCCAGGAACAGTATGGCTCAAGCTGAGCCTAAGTTGCTCTCCAACTAAGAAGTTATACCAGAGGGGGAGGAAGCAGACGAGGAAGACAGAAATGAAGGAGAGCCTGCTAGGCCATCTAGGACGAGCATCCTGTCTTCACAGTGGCCAACCAGATGCCCCCAGTGGGAAACCCACAAGCAGGACACGAGCACACAAAAAATATTCTCCATTCTTTGTTCTGGTATTCAAAGTAGGCTGACCTGGAGCATGAAGGTTCTTCTGTCACAATAGGCCTCCATAGCAAAAGCCCTGCTGGGTCAGGCAAATGGGCTGTCTAGTCTAGTATTCTGTTCTCACCATGGTCACCCAAATGCCTATTATAGGAAACCAGGGGTGTGGGTGGCGCTTTGGGTTAAACCACAGAGCCTAGGGCTTGCCAATCAGAAGGTTGGCGGTTCGAATGCGGTGAGCTCCCGTTGCTCAGTCCCTGCTCCTGCCAACCTAGCAGTTCGAAAGTGCAAGTAGATAAATAGGTACTGCTCCGGTGGGAAGGGAAACAGCGTTTCCATGCGCTGCTCTGGTTTGCCAGAAGCAGCTTAGTCATGCTGGCCACATGACCCAGAAGCTGAACGCCAGCTCCCTTTGAGTGCCACAACCCCAGAGTCGGTCATGACTGGACCTAATGGTCAGGGGTCCCTTTACTTTTACCTTTAGTCCAGCATCCTGTTTCCACCATAGTCACCCAAATGCCTATTATGGGAAACCAGCAAACAGGATCTGAGCACAGGAGCACTATCCTCTCCTATGGCTTCCAGCAAACAGGATTTGGAACATTGCTGTCTCTAGTCTTCACAGTTCTAAATATAGGGCTGACATCAATAGGAACAAAGGAAAGCTATCTTCTACTGAGTCAGACCACTGGTCCATCTAACTCGGTGCTGTCTACGCTTCTTGGAAATGCCTCTCTGGAGTTTCAAGGAGGGGACATTCCCAGCCCTACTGGAGATGCCATAGGGGGTTGAAGCCGGGACCTTCTGCATGCCAAGCAGATGTTCTGACACTGAGCTCTGCGTGTGCAAGAGCACAGCCCTAGTTTACACCATCTTTTATCTATTAACGACTGTTCTTCCCAATTGCAGCACAATTTCTATCATCATAAACAGGAAATTCCACACGCAAAAGGGTGTGTATGGAGACAAGTGTGCTTGCTCCACCTCCTATCCCCATAGCCCTTTGTGCATTCAAAGACCACCGTCTGAAGTAGGGCTCCTTGCTTCTGCTTGGTGTGATACAGAATTAATGGGCATAACTACCTTACGGCCATTAATTTCAGTGGATATACTCCTGAGTAAAACTTAGTTGGGATATAATGCATTATTCCCAGAGAGAATTTTTGCAAATGTCTATATGACACAATCGCCTGCAAGGCAATAAACATGCCTACTGAAATAATTGCAGCTAGGTTAGAAATGTATTATCAATTTCAGTGGGTCTACTGATATTAGTAGGACCAACACTGGATAACCCCCTGTTTGGTTTACATTTCCCAACTCAAAAAAAAACCTTTATGGATTAAAAACACACGCTGGACATTCCTGACTGTATCTCAGTGTGGCATCCTGTTCTCCAGAAGTTTGAACTGAAGACTGGGATCCAGAAAGAAAATAGCAGCTAAAGGGGTGGGGGGTTGTGGCTTCAATGCACTGCAGTTGTCAACAGGCTTGCCAGAATAACAAAGCCATCTCCAGTCAAACACATGGAGAGCAGATTGTCACAAACCAAATTAATAAACTGGGGGGGGGGGCGCGAGGTTTTCCTGCAGTGCGAGGGCTTGATCCTATAAAGAGCTGATGAGTACAGTTGGCTGACGTTTTTTATCTGCTAGTGGAGAGCATGACAAAAAGCATCATGATCTAGAGGCAGAGAAAGAGAGAGCTGGCAGATTCGTTAGATTGTTCTGATGCAACCTGCTAGACAGAACATCTTTCGCTAGGCTACGCCTGGTTCCCATTTTTAAATGAACTGACCCAATTTGCCCCTCTCAGACAATCTGCACTATACATTTGAAGCAGTTCCATGCCACTTTAAACAGCCATGGCTTCCCACAAAGAATCCTGGGAACTATAGTTTGTTAAGGGTGCTGAAATGCAATATCTACATCTGATGGGCACCATGGTTTTCTTTCCAGTAACCAAAAGGAAGCTGGTCTAAAAAGAATGATAAAAACAGAAATAAAATCAGCAGTTAAAAATGTTCATTATGAAATCAAACTACATATCTGGGTACGCTTGCCTAAACATCCCCCCCCTTCAATTATTAGCTATTTGTTTATTAACTGTGTAAATGTCTGGTGACCTCACCTCAAAAAGGATATTGTAGTGTTAGAAAAGGGTAATCAAAATGATGAAGGGGATGGAGAAACTGTACAAATCTTGCAGAGATTGGGACTTACGGAGGGGGGGGGGGTTGGAGAGAGGACCAGACAACATGTTAGAAATTTATAAAATTATGCCAGGTATGTAGAAAATGGATAGAGAAGGGAATTCTTCTCTCACTCTCAAGAATAGAACTCATGGACATCCAATGCAGCTGAATGTTGGAAGATTGAGGGTGGATAAAATAAAGTCCTACTCCATGCAATGTATAGTTAAACTGTGGAACTCACTCCCACAGGAGGCAGTGATGGCCACCAATTGGGATGATTTTTAAGAAGACACTGGAGAGATTCATGGAGGAGAGGTCTATAAACGGTTACCAGCCACAATGGCTACGCTTTGCCCCCACAGTCAAAGACAATAAATGCTTCTGAATACCAGTAGCTGGAAGCAAAGGGAAAGGAGAGGGCTCTTGCACTTGGCTCCTGCTTGTGGGCTTCCTATTGGGGCATCCGGCTGGCGACTCGGAGAAGAGATGCTTCTTATGTCCTTATGATTGAGGTTGTTCCAAGCTGCCTTTTATCGTACAACACCTTGGGATGGTTTACAATGAAAAGTGAATTGTGTTTTTTTAAAAAATAAGTACCAGTAAAAGAGGGACAGGGGTGGCGCTGTGGTCTAAACCACAGAGCCTAGGACTTGCCAATCAGAAGGTTGGCGGTTCGAATCCCCGCGACGGGGTGAGTTCCCGTTGCTCGGTCTCTGCTCCTGCCAAGCTAGCAGTTCGAAAGCACTTCAAAGTACAAGTAGATAAATAGGTACCACTCTGGCGGGAAGGTAAACGGCGTTTCTGTGCACTGCTCTGGTTTGCCAGAAGTGGCTTAGTCATGCTGGCCACATGACCCGGAAGCTGTACGCTGGCTCCCTCGGCCAATAAAACGAGATGTGCGCCTCAACCCCAGAGTCGTCCGTGACTGGACCTAACGGTCAGGGGTCCCTTTACTGGTAAATACCAGCAGGCAGTGGCGTAGCGTGGGTTGTCAGCACCCGGGGCAAGGCAAGTAATTTGCGCCCCCTAACCCATGGATTTGTGCCCCCTAACCCTTGGATTTGCGCCCCCTAACCCTAACCCCCAGATGTTGCGCCCGGTGCGGCCGGCCCCCCCTACACCCCCCACGCTACGCCACTGCCAGCAGGGACTGGAAGGTGGGTTTGACTTGGCAAATGAAGGGGACCCAGCTCTCCCATCAATCAACAGCAAAGCGTTCAAATATGAAGCCGGGGCAGGGTGCCCAGGTCTTCTGCTGCCTTTGCTCTTTTTCAGAGGTGGGGAAAAACACGGGAAAAACACGTTCCAACTTAATCATAATCCACCCCTAGCAGAAGGTACAGTGTCAGGCAAATGAAGGCAGGGTTTTGATATGTGTGGCCTGGAGCGAAAGGCCTTCTAATCTCAACGACACACCTCCAGGTTGTGGCGGGGGGTGGCTGGTGAGTGGGAGATCATTTCCCTCCCCACATCCAACCACCTGACTTTCTTTTCACTGCCTCAAATGCAAGTCTACAATCAGCTTTGCATCTTGCATTGTGACATTTTGTGTGGGAATGTAGAAGCTGCTCAGGGAGGGAGGTGGTTGTTGTTTTGTACAAAACAAGTCTGCTAAGGAGTTTTCTATTGAGAAGACCCATTGACCCACTCTGCCAATCTGAGGGACGGAAAGAGCATACCTGGACTTGCAGACTAGCCCAATTGTACAGCTTAAGCAAATGAACAATAGAACTGTAGAGTTGGCAGGGATCCCAAGGGTCATCTAGTCCAACCTCCTGCAATGCAGGAAGCACAACTAAAGAATCTTGGTGTGTTTATACCCAATAAGTGCACGGAGCCTGGATAGCTCAGTTGGTTAGAGTGTGGTGCTGATAATGTCAAGGTTGCAAGTTTCTGCATTGCAGGGGACTGGACTAGATGATCCCCAGGGTTCTCTCCAACTCTCCAACTCTACTATTCTATGATTTCCATTGTTCAATCCAGTACTGTCAACAATGACTGGCAGGGACTTTCTAGGGTTTCAGGCAGGGGACGTTCCCAGCCCTACCTGGAAATGCTCTGCATTGAACCCGGGATCTTCTTCATGCAAAGCAGATGCTATGCTGCTGATCTATATCTCCTTCAACTAAACATTGTGGTCATTATTGTTCTGCCTCTGACACTGGAGGTAGGAGGGGATCTGGAAATCTGCCTAATGAGCCAAAATGTTGCTTCATCTGGCTCAACAATCTCTAGGATTTCAGGCAAGGAACATTTCCAGCCCTACCTGGTTGAACCTGGGACCTTCTATATAAAAGCAGGTGCTCTTCCACAGAACTATAGCTCTCTGCCAAAAAACCAACAATGTAAGATTCTAGTCCTCATTGTTTTCTATAAGCGAAATAATAACACAGAAGACCAATGTTCTATGTTGACAGGCAGGAGTGGCTCCACAAGGTCTCAGGCTGGGGTCTCTCTCTGCCCTACCTGGAAATGCCATTGGGAAACTTCTGCATGCCCAGCAGTTGCGCTGCCCATGAGTATGGACATCCTCCCTCATCAAATCCTTCTGCTCCACCACACAGCCTCTCCATGATGTTATTTCTCATTGATCTGCTTAGGGTTTTTTTAAATAATAATAATAATAATAATAATAATAATAATAATAATAATTTATTATTTATACCCCGCCCATCTGGCTGAGTTTCCCCAGCCACTCTGGGCAGCTCCCAATCAAGTGTTAAAAACAATACAGCATTAAATATTTAAAAACTTCCCTAAACAGGGCTGCCTTCAGATGTCTTTTAAAGATAGGATAGCTGCTTATTTCCTTCACATCTGAAGGGAGGGTGTTCCACAGGGCGGGCGCCACTACCAAGAAGGCCCTCTGTCTGGTTCCCTGTGGCCTCACTTCTCACAATGAGGGAACCGCCAGAAGGCCCTCGGCACTGGATCTCAGTGTCCAGGCTGAACGATGGGGGTGGAGTCGCTCCTTCAGGTATTATGTTATGTATTTTTGAGTTTTTTAACTGTAAGTCACCCTGGGATCCTCAGATGAAGTGTGTGTGTGTGTGTGTGTGTGCACGCGCGCGTGCATGTGTATGTGTGTGTGATAAATTAATATATAAAGTTAACAAATAAAATAATGATAATAAAATTTTCAGGTCCTCGACTCACAAGGAGCAGCTGTTTGGCCTTATTGGAAAACACTTTTTTTTTTTGGTCCTTTAATATTTTCGGGAGGGAGGTGGTGGAGATTGTACATTACAAAAAGCTGTTTTAATTGTCTCTGCTTGGCCTCGACCAGCTGGCAGACACTCTCCTCCGAAAAGCGTGTGTTGATTCTGATCAGATGTCTAACATTTTCCACAAGAGATGCCAAGTTGAGGAACATTTTTCCCCTCTTTGGAAAGTGGTGGAGATGACCATGTAACACTGGTTATGGGGCAGCTCAGAAAAATGCAACAAATGAATAAATAAGAGTGGAAAGGAGACCTGGGCAAAAGAGGAAGCAAAAAACAAATACAGAAAGGTCGCTGGATGGAAACAGGGGCTGTTTCATAGAACCATGGAACTGTTGGAAGGGGCCCCATGGGCCATCTACCTCAGCACCCTGTAATGCAGGACTCACAGCTAAGGAACCCCTGACAGTTGGCCCTTCTACCTCTGCTTAAAAGCCTCCAAGGAAGGATAATCCACCATCTTCCTAGGGAGTCTGTTCCACTGTTGAACAGCTCTTAGCCTCAGAAAGCTATATCTTCCTAACAGCTCAAGTGTCCACTTGCTGCAGGCACAGAAAGACCAGATCACATAACACAATAGCCATAGCTCCAAATCCAAGAAGTAGAGACAGTCCAAGCATAGGTCAGGTTCCATCAAAGCAAAGTGAGGCACAGCTGAGGGTTATGCCTAGATCAAAAGAAGGCAGAATCCCGAATGTAAAGAAGCATGGCGGATCAGTATTGGAGCCTAGGCTAGAGGTCAGGCAAGACTGATTGGGGGAGGCTGCCAAACCCTCTGAGTGTCCCTATTTTACAGGGACAGTTCTGGATTTAAAGAAGCCATCCTGGTTTCTGATTTGACCCTGGAATTACCCCGCTTTTCCTTAGCGCATCCCTATTTTTCATTGGAGAAATGTTGGAGGGTATGGTAGGATGTCACTATTTTCATCGGAGAAATGTTGGAGAATGTGGAGTTATCTGACCCCCCAAGCCATTGAAAAGCAGCCCTGTATAGGGAAACATTTTTTTAAAATGTTTAATGTTTTACTATGTATTTATATAGACTATTATTATTGAATAGGACATCCCTATTTTCAATGCAAAAATGTTGAAAGGTATGGGGTCTGCTATGTCCTCTGAGCTGGAGTCCTCAGAGTCTGAAGACTGTGTTGCTATTACCGGTAATTTATAAAGCCCTTAACAACTTGGGACTAGTTTACCTGTGAGATCACCTTGCCCCATATACTCTCACTCAACTGCTTCAGTCCGCAGAACTGGCCCTTTCACAGCTGCTACATAATGCATCTGTAAGAATTTAATCTTTTACTATGGTGGCACCTTAGCCACCATACTATGATGGCACTTTGGAACTCGCTGCCTGGTGACAACAGGCAGGCACCTTCGCTGTACTTTCTTTGATGCCTGCTAAAAACATTTTTGTTTAGACAAGCCTGCCCAGACATGCAGAATGTTGATGTGTGCTTTAATCTGTTTTTAGTTTGTTGCTGTTTTCATTTTCATTTTATTTTTTGGAATGTTTTAAAATAGTTGTTCTCAACTGTTTTTATTGAAGTAGATCAAGCAATACAGTAAAAAATAACTATTCTACCAGTCAAATATTAAGTCTCTTCCATATATACTACAGTGCTTTTTTACTTAAAACAAAAACAAAAACAAGCAGTGTATAAATTTTTAATAAATAAAATTGTAATGCAAGAGAGTAGCTGCCATTGAGATCTCCTGTGATGTTGGAACTCCCAAGGAGGTGGGGATACCTCAAGCTGTTTTGCTTGTTCTTCTGTTCAGATATATCCTCTGACTCTATGGCCTCTTCGCTTGCGAACAGGGAGCCTGCACACTGCCCTCCCAAAGCTCAGCACCTCGCTCACCTGGTTTTGGAAAGGCAGGGCAAGGGCTGCAGGGGAGGGCATCAAATGTTGCTGAGGGCCTCCAAAAAAGGCCTAGGGGGCTGCATGTGGCCCTTGGATCACCCTGATGTAGGTTATATGAGGCTGGTTATCCCACTCTGCTTGCAAATCAAGTGATCTGCTATTGGTCTACGGCCCTTCTCCCCAAGAAGCCTTAAGATTCTAGTCCTGTTTTGAATAAAGGGCTGAATTAAATAAGAATACAGGGAGCTGCCTTATACAGTGGTACCTCGGGTTAAGTACTTACAGTAATTCGTTCCGGAGGTCCGTTCTTAACCTGAAACTGTTCTTAACCTGAAGCACCACTTTAGCTAATGGGGCCTCCTGCTGCCGCTGTGCTACCGGAGCACAATTTCTGTTCTCATCCTGAAGCAAAGTTCTTAACCTGAGGTACGATTTCTGGGTTAGCGGAGTCTGTAATCTGAAGCATATGTAACCTGAAGCATATGTAATCTGAGGTTCCACTGTACTGAGTCATAACACTGATCTACCTAGTTCAGTATTGTCTACACTGTCTAGCAGCAATTCTCCAGGGTTTCAGACAGGGATTATTCCCAACCTAACCCGGAGATGCTGCTGGGATTGAACCTTGTATAAAGTAGATATCACTGCCACTGAAATGTGGCTCTATAGTAAGGAATGGAGAAGACTGTGCAGGACTGACGAGAGAAGGGGAGAGGGATGGAAACAGGCAGTCTCTCTCTCTCTCCTTGAACACTGACGCCACACTCCTACTTTCAAAGGTAATAAGGGAAGGGAAGGCTCCCCGAGGAGCAGTTAAAAACAGAGAGATGTTGGCAAGCAGGGAGGATCCAGCATCTGCTTCATTTGAAAACACACGTCGGAGAAACATAATCACTCCCCATAACTGCCGACGTGCTCTCATTGGATGCTGTCTGTCGAAAGTCCTGTCGGCCTGCTTTGTGGGGCGAAAAGGAAGGTGATGAGCATCTGCAGGAGGGGATTACAATCAGGATGTAATTTAGCAAGGTTTCTGCATCTGCTGGAAGGCGCCATTGCAAACCCCCTTCCCTCACCCTGAACATCGTGCAACAAAGTAATGTAATCAGTGCAGCGTCAGAAGCAGGGCTGGAAAGGCATCAAGCCCAACCCTTTTCTCAGCAAAGAATGCAGCTCCAGAGCATGACCTCAGGGGCCAGGGGGCCAGTCCCAGGAGGTGGCGTAAGAACATAGAAAGAGCCTGGGTGCTGGATCAGGCCAAAGGGGGCCCATCTAGTCCAGGATCCTGTTCTCATAGTGGCCAACCAGGTGCCTCCTTTGGAAAGTCATCAACTTTCCAAAGGCTTTAAAAGAGGATTTTGGAGGAATTCACAGAGGAGGGTGAGGCTATCAATGGCTATGCTCCGCCTCCACAATCAGGGGCAGCAATGTTTCTGAATACCAGTTGCTGGGAACTGTGTGAAGGGAGAGGGCTCTCTTGCTCAGGACCTGCTTGCAAGATTCCCATTGGGGCATCTTGTTAGCCATGGTGAAAACAGGGAGCTGGACTTTATGGGCCACCAGCCTGATCTAGCAGGGCTGTTCTTATGTTTTACCTTCACTGCTGGAGTCAGAACACCTCTGAATACCATTTGCCAGGAATCACTGTGAGAGGCCAGGATGCTTGACCAGAAGGCACATTGACTTGATCCCATGGGGCTCTTCTTATGTGCTTATGTTCCTCAGGTAGGGCTGGACCCAAAAGTCACTAAGAGGCAGATCCCCGAGCAAAGAGAACCTTATCGTCCTGCTGTCTTCTGAGAATGAGAACAACCTTAAGATGGGACCAGCTGTAAAGAAGATGGGGAGTCTTTAATTCCACCTGAGCTAATGGCAGCGAACACAAACAATAAGGCACTCGGTATGCAGGAACAGATGTTCCATAGGCAAACATGCCAGGGCAATTCCGAAAAGGACATCATGTAGTTCTGCATGTCTTAGGTGATTCTGATTCATTTTGACAGGATGCTCTGGTTGCAAAGTGGAGGGTGGAGCAGGCGGCAGCAGGAGCCTGAGGTGAACGCTCCTGTATCAAGAACTTCTCCCTCTCCCCCTAGGTGTCGGGAGGTCACTTTCCAATTTCCATAACCAGAGGGCATAAGCTTTCGTGACTCATGAATCACTTACGGGTTCCTGATGCAGAAGCGTCTGAGACGGTGCCCCCATTCCTCATTGCTAGAGACTGGGTGGAGGAAATCTTTTGTAGCTGCTGCTGTCTGGAAAGTTTTATTCACCTGTTTGAAGAAGGCTCCCATTTCTCTCTCTCTCTCTCTCTCTCTCGTGATTCTATGCATTAAACATTTCTTCCAACAGAAGAGCCTGGCTGGATCAGGCCAATGGCTCATCTAGGCCAGCAACCTGTTCTCACAGTGGCCAACCAGAAGCCCCCAATGGGAAGCCCAAAAGCAGGACCTGAGCACAAGAGCCCTCTCATCTCCCATGGCTTCTAGCAACTGGCATTCAGAAGCATTGCTGCCTCCAGCTGTGAAGGCAGAGCAGAACCATTGTGTCCTGTAGCATGGATAGCCTTCTCTTCCATGATTTTGTCCTATCTTCTTTTAAAGCTACCCATGTTGGTGGTTATTACTGCATCTTGTGGGAGTGAGTTCCATAGTTTAACTCTGTGCCTGTGTGAACAAGTCCTTTCTTTTCTCTGTCCTGAATCTTCTAGCATTCAGCTTCACCAGACGACCACAGGTTCTGATGTTATCTATTCTTTCTACACCATCCATCATTTTATCTTATTTTATCTATTTTATCTTCTATAATATTGCTTCTTACTTGCCTTTTCTCTAAACTAAGAAGCCCCAAAAGTTGTAATCTTTCTTCATAGGGGAGTTGCTCTGCTGTACTTTCTGATCTTAAAAAAAGTCCTATATGATATTATTATTATTATTATTATTATTATTATTATTATTATTATTGCTTGTTAGTCACTTTGACAACACATTAAAAAATCCAGATGAATACATTATGCCATTGAAAACAGAATAAATCTGTGGGGGCATGACCGAACTGACTGTATCTAGCAATACAACTTTGTGGTCTTTAACCCCTTCATGCACTAAGTAGCAGTTGTGTATAGTTGTGTATGACTGTAATATCCCACCAAAACAACCTCCCTCCAACAGCCACAGGTATCTTTGGCAGCAAACTGAAATAGCAGGATCTTAGGCCATAGCCACACCATGCATTTAAAGCCCCACTTTGAAGTCATGGCTTCCCGCAAAGTATCCTGGGAAGTGCAGTTTGTTAAGAGTGCTGAGAGTTGTTAGGGGGGCCCTTTTTCCCTCCCAGAACTACAATTCCCAGAGTGGTTAAACAGTCAATTCCTCTTCCAGGAAACTCTGTGAACTATAGCTCTGGGAGGACATGGGGGATAGAAGGGGGCTCCTAACTACTCTCAATAACCTTAGCAAACTATAGATCCCTGCATTATTTGGCAGAAGCCATGACTGTTGACAGTAGTATCGTAATGCTGTGTGAATGTGGCCATGTGTCGGGAGCTGGAGTCAGGAGCAGGTCAGCATTAAAACACCCAGTGTCAGTGAAGTTAACTCTTTATTCATAGAAAACTGGGGTTGCCATACATCCGGAATTTCCCAGACATATACGGAATACTGTATCCAAAAGCAGTGTTTGAGAAACTCTTAAGAAACCAAAATGTTGCAAGCCTAGTGATAGCAGCAACTCTTCCCAGTAGGTCTTGCCCCGATGAGGCAGTTGTGAGGACTGAATATTCCACCTTCCCACGATGTCTAAAGCTCTTCCCCCAGCAACCCAAGGCTTTGTCTTCTTGCCTCTTGTTGCTCCACCCTCTTCATTTCTCTGCGTGTTCTGGGAGAACAGCAGGGAGGGGACCAGGTTGCAGCAGGAGGAAGAGACGCCCTGGCTTCTTCAGCAGCCTGCCCCACCTCTGTCTCCTGGCTCCCTTGCCCTCCTTCCTCTGGATTGCTCTCTGCCACAGCCTCTTCCTGCTCACTAAATCCTGTCACCTCCTCAGCTTCCAATATCTCATCCTCCCAGTCTGCCTCCTCTTCTCCACTCATTGTCATCCCACCATCAGCCCTCAGGCTCCGAGCATTCTTCCCCTGGGGGTTCCCTTGGGGTTTCCCTTGCTGGTGCCTCCCACCACTTATCTGCATGCAGCCAGTCCATGACACCATGGGGTGATTTCAGCAAATCAGGGATCACACAGCAAACATGATGGTGGGACAGGTACTAAATGGCCTATCAGATTGAGTTACAGGATGATTTCAATGGATGATGATGATGATGATGATGATTATTATTATTATTATTATTATCATTATTATCATTATTATCATTATTATTATTATTCGCTCTGAGTAGGTTGCCCCAGTCACTCTGGCAGCCCCAGGCTCCCCAAAAAATATTTAAAAGACCAAAATTTAAAAATTTCCCTATACAGGGCTGCCTTCAAATGGCTTGTAAAAGCCAAATAGTTGTTTATTTCCTTGACATCTGACAGGAGGGCACCTACAGGGCGGTCGAAACTACCAAGAAGGCCCCTTTGCCTGGTTCCCTGTAACCCCACAGTGAGGGAATGACCAAATGAAGGCAACTGAGAGCAGGGGAGCAAAGATTCCTAAAACTATCTAGAAAAGGAAGTGAGATTTGACACTGCTTTCCCCTAAAGGATCATACTCTCTCCCTGCCTGCCTGCCTGCCTTCCTCCCTCCCTTTCTGCTGTTTTTGGGATATGTACAAATTAAAAGCACTCTTGCATACTCACAGCATGGCCTCAATTTGGAGAAGCAGGCAAGACCTGCTCCATGCGTTTTGCATTCTCCTGGAAGCCTCTCCTGCATGCTTAAATCCCAGGTGTTGCCATCATGAGAGTCCTCTCTGTCTCTGGCTTTCTAGGAAGAGGCATCTTGGCTCCCAAGGTGTGCTTTGAAATCGAATCACAGTTGTCATACAGAAAGAAAGGAAATGTCAAAAACAAGCAACAACAAAAATAAATCCATGTTGTTTGCTGTTCCGTCAATCATGTTGTGCCTAAACCATTGTGTGATATGGAAGATCACAGGTTTCCAATGTTGTTGGTCAGCCTAAAAGCAGCTGATTTCAATAAGAGGCACAGTGTTCTGGGAAATCAGTGGCTGCAGCTCAGTGATAGAGCATCTGCTTTACATGCAGAAGGTCCCAGGTTCAATCCACTCCAGGTGCTGCAGGTGCTTACCCAGGGCTTGTTTTTGCTTTTGGAATGAGGCACAGAAGAGACTGTGGTGTCTTTATGATTTACGGTTTAGCCTATGATGGAGGGGTTCGCAACATTAACATGCCAAGCAGGTCTTGTTTCTCCCATAGCTGCAGTCTTAGATCCAAACAGACATCAAACATTGCTCTCTGGCTCTCCAGCTTGCTGCTTTATTTCTAGGTCACATCACTGCAACTCAGCTCTAAATTCAGGCTTTGTCCTTCTAAATATCTCCAAGTTGAGCGAGAAGCCCCACCCATTTGTCATCTTGCACAAAATCACCTTTCCTTTGTTCTCTTAATGGCTCATAACCAGGCGATTGCCTCAACACTAACCTGGCTCATATTTTAACACTTGCTGGTTCCAGGGGTTGGAAAGGTCTCTCATACAGGGTACATCCTCCTCCCCACTCCCCTGCCCTGCAACTCACAACAGTATGTTTTTAAACAGATTCTATATATGTACATAGTTTTAATTCTACCCATGTTTAATTATATTTTAATGACTGATCCTTCTATGTGTTTAGCAGTTCTTGTTTTCATCTGTAAGCCACCTTGAGTCCGGTCAGGGGAAAAAGTGGGGCATAAATAAGTAAATATCATCATCTTCCCCACATCTCCAGGTAGGGTTGAGAACATCCCCATCTGAAACCCTGGAGAGCCACTGCCGGTCAGTGCAAGCAATATTGAGCTAATTGTACCAATTACTTGAGAACTACCTATGTTGCTGGGAAGAGCCATCATAGCTCTGTTTTAGAGCACCTGCTTTTCATGCAGAAGGTCCCAGGTTCAGCCCCCTATTGGCATCTCCAGGTAGGACTGAGAATGTCCTCTGACTACTTTTATATTGCATTATATTCCTTCAGGGCCCCTGTTGGCAGGAAGGTAGTCCTTAAATACATTTTGAAATAAAGAAATTAATTTGCCAAATGCATCTCCTACGCCATGCTTGTTTTGTCCCTTAAATATTTATTTATATTTATCATGCATATGCATTAGGATACCCTATAGGACTTATTCTGAGCCTAGTTACATGGAATATGGAGCAAACTTGTTTCCTGCTGTTTGAAGGACCCTTTTCATAGACTTGTACAGTTGGAAGGGCCCAACGAGGGTCAACTAGTCCAACCCACTGCATTGCTGGGATCTTTTGCACAAAGTGGGAGTTCGATCCCATAACCCTGAGATTAACTAGTGGATTCAAATGACAAGAAAAGAGATTCTGACTATACCTTAGGACAGTGGTTCAAAAGCTTTTTTTCCTCTGTGCCACATTTCAGAATAAAAATTTGCTTGCACCACACCACATTTTTTTATTGATAAGAAATACAATGAAAAACAAAAATAAGCAACTAGCAGTGCTTGATTTGGAAACGATATCTAGCCATATTCTGCTAAACAAACAAACAAACATTTCAGTGTACCAAAATGTTTCTTTGATTGTCCTTGAATCTTCCTACCACGCTTGCCATCCTCTCTTGGCACACCAGTGTGACACGCCACAGCCTTTGAGAGTCACTGCCTTTAGGAAGAATTTAACAGTGGAACTGGCTCCCTTGGAAGGTGATGGAGTCTCTTTCACTGGAGGTTTCTAAACAGAGGTTGGATGGCCATCTGTTGGCAATTTTAAAACTATGATTCCTGCACTGTAGGGGGTTTGACTAGATGACTCTTGGGCTCCCTTCTAACTCTACAATTCTATGATTATATCATCCACAAGGGCAGCAGGTCTGGGACTTGCCCCTTGTTTAGTTCTGGCTCAGGCAAAGAGATGCTCTCTGCATGATGCCAGCTGTTTAAAACCCTTCCCTCTCTGGATGATAGACAACATCATTCTGGGACAGCTTCTCTTTGTTCTTTCCCGCTTGGTATTGGCATTCAACCTCTCCCTTCTGACCTGCTCCACCCCACCCTTTCTAACCCACGGTTGCATCATCAGTCGCTCCCAAAGCAATTTCCTTTTCCTGCTACTCAGTTAGCAGAGCATCAAGGCCAGGGCTCCAGATGTGCCCAGGATTTTAATTTTTTGTTTTGATTGACTCAGGATGTGGTGTCTGGAGGATGTAGATTCAGCTCTCCCTGCCCCCACCAGAGTCCTTAAAGGGAATCTTGCCCAGGGTTGCCACGAATATGTCTCCTGTGTGCAGTCATGGGAATAATCATCCCATCTTTCAAGCAAGTTTCTAGTCCCTGCTGTTCTGAGGATATTTAAAATATGAGATCACAAAGTATAGGAAGTGAGTCAGCAGATTAAGAGAGTTTAAAATGTTATTTGCATTTTTGGTGTGTCTTAGTTTTTGAGCAAGACCTGGGGAGAATGTCAAGAGCCAGAAAGAAGGCTCTGGAGGGCCACTCAGTCAGGTCCCAGCCCAGATGTTCCACACTGCTGTGGCAGCTGGTTTTGAGGTTAAGCAAAACTGCTGGGACAGTTTGGACAGTCCCTCCCCCTAAGAGTCACCAAAGTGACCCCTCTCCCCAATTTAGTTTGGTGCAAATGGATAAATTGAGGGGGGATTTGGAGGGGCTCAATTCTGAATCAAATCAGTGTAAAACAGGAGGCAGGGAATTGCATGTAGATGATTTTCAACTACGTCTAAATGTGAAAGAAACCCACTATGTTTAACTGAAAGTTCAGTCATTTAAAAACATTATTTAATACATTTGATAAATGACAGACTCCTTTATTTTTGCTTAAAAATGAAAAACTTGTATTTTTTATTTTATTTCATTAAATTCATATACTGCTTGATTGTAAAACAAGCCCTCAAATCAGTTTACAAAAATATTTTTTAAATATCTATGGGAAAAATGAAGAACAATAATTTGAACCTTTCACAAAGTTAATGTAACAAAGAGCTAAAAATGAACTAAAATTCGCATCAGCATGCTAAACATCTGAGTCAGCTTCGCTAAGCAAAAAGGTTTCCAGCAGATGTCAAAAAGAGTACATTGAAGACAGCTGCCTGATGTCAAGAGGCAGGGAGTTCCAAAGTGTAGGTGCTGCCACACTAAAAGTTTAAGTTCTTTTTTTTCTTTATCAAAAATCCCAAATGCATGTATGTATGACATAAAAACGGGTTGTGTTTTAATAAATAAGCAAATAAAATAAATAAAAAGTGATAAAAATTTCAGTTGCATCTGGCTGCAGCTGGCCTGTTAAAGAGGGCACACAAGGGAAGTGTACTACCAGCAGCATTCCTCCAGACCAATGGGGGAGCTCACCTGGGGTTGGACTAGATGACACTCAAGTCCCTTCCAACTCTACAATTGTATGATTCTACTTCCTAGCATCAGGTGAACAGCGGAGGGAAGAACCATCCCCTCTCCCCTTTGACATCCTTTGAAAAATCTGAAAACTGTCAGGATAGACCCCTCTTAATATTTCCTCAGAGTTTAAGAGCTCCCTCCCTTTCAACTGTCTCCACATGTGATTATAACCTTTTTTATTATTATTACCCTAGTTGCTTCCTCCTGAATCATTTCCAGCTTCGAAGCATCCTTTATATTTCAGCTGAAGTGCTGAAACAAATGCATTTGAGGATGACGTCTTGTTGATATTCCAGGAGCCTTTGACTCCCAGAAGGCTGTGTGCAGTTCTGGTTAAAAGAAAGAAAGAAAGAAAGAAAGAAAGAAAGAAAGAAAGAACTCTCCAAACTGAGTGAATAGGTGGTAAAATGGAAAGTGCAATTCAGTGTCAACAAGTGTAAAGAGTTATGCATGTTGGGGCAAAAAAAAATCTTCATTGCATGTACATACTCCTGGGGTCTGAACATGGACCACTTATAAATGCCATCTCCAACTCCTTGAAAGATTCTATCAACGGTGTCTCTGAAAATTTGTACACATCACTTGGGAAGACAGGTGAAATAATGTCAGTGTACTGGAAGAAGCAAAGATCACCAGTGTCGAAGGAACGATTCTTCAACATCAACTGGTCATGCATGCAACTGGTCATGTTGTGTGGATGCCTGATTAGTCTTCCAAAGCAACTACTCTATTCCAAACTTAAAAGTGGAAAGCGTAATGCTGGTGGTCAACAAAAGAGGTTTAAAGACTCTCTCCAGGCAAATCTTTAAAAAATTATAAACACCAACAACTGAGAAACACTAGCCTGTGAGCGCTCCAACTGGAGAACAGCCTTTACCAAAGGTGTCATGGACTTTGAAGATGCTCAAACGCAGGATGAAAGGGATGAGAGGAAGGCACATTCAGCAAATCCTCACTGTCATCAACTCCCGCCTGGAAACCTATGTCCCCACTGCAGAAGGACGTGTGGATCCAGAATTGACCTCCACGGTCACTTACAAACTGACTGTTAAAACCATGTTCATGGAAGGGAATCTTACTCAGCCACAAATGATCGCCAAAGAAGAAGATCAGACCAGGGTGAGTTCTTGGTGTCATATTAGAAAGCTCAATAAAGATGTTGGCCCAGTTTGTTGGTCATGAAAAAGGCAAACCAACCCTAGGGATCACCATGGAAGGAACTGGAAATAAAATGCCAGTGTCATTGTGCCCTTATACAGATCTAAGCTGAATGTTAGAAGATTTGGAACAGATAAGAGGAACATTGAACTATGGAACTCACTCCTGCTGGATGGAATGGCGGACACTGATTCCGATGGCTTTAAAAATCAGTCGAACAAATTAATAGAGGAAAAGGCTATTAATGGCTACTAAACACGATGAGTATATTCAGCCTCCATGACTACCAGTTGCTGGAGACCACAGAAAGAGAGAGTATTCTTGTGCTCAGGTCCTGATTGAGGGCTTCCAATTGTGGCCACTATGAGATCTGGATGCTGGACTACATGGGCCATTGGCCTGATCCAGCCTTCTTTTTTTATGTTCTCAATGGCTCGTAGTCCTGAAGGCTGTGTATTGCCTCCAAGATTTGATGGACCATCCTTCTCAGTGCCAGCTGTTGGGAATCACATGTAGGGAGAGAACTGTATGCATGTCCTGCTTTTTGGTTTCCAATATAGGCATCTGGTTGGCCACTGTGAGAACAGGATGCTGAAGCAGATGGGCCTTTGATCTAATCTGCAGGGCTCTCATGTTCTATATGCTACCTTCAGGATCAGAGGAAGCAGGCCTCTGAATACCAGTTGTTGAGAATCACGAGCATGCCTCTGATGCAGAGAGCCATGAATGGGAGATTTGAGGGGTTTCCTTAATGCATTCCACAGACATCTGGTTGGCCACTTTTGGCAATTGGATGCTGGGCTAGATAGGCCTTTGATATGATCCAGCAGCCAGGCTCTTCCTCCTGAATCTGTTACATATTCAGACTCATCTCTGCAAATATAATTTCAGTACAGTATTGTCATTTCAAGTGTACAGTATGTTCAATTCAATTCACTAAATAGGTGCAATCACAACGTCCCTCCTGTAAATGAATCTGTTTGGGGACCACGGTTGGTATTCAATGCTAGTAATAGGCCCCACCTGCACTATTCATTTAAAGCAATATCACACCACTTTAAACAGTCATGGCTTCCCCCAAAGAATCATGGGATCTGAGAGTTGTTAGAAGACACCCCCTCCCATTCCCCTCACAGAGCAGCTTTAACAATCAAGCCCACTTCTCAGGAAACTCTGAGAATTGTAGCTTGAGGATTCTTTGGATATCTGGACAGGGACAGCCTAACCTTTGTCATCTAAGCTCTGGTAAACTCTAGGTTAGATTACTGCAACATGTTATACATGGGGCTTCCTCTGAAGACAGTTCAGAAATGCCCACTGGTACAAAATTCAGCAGCCAGGTTGATCACTGGGACAAGGTGGTTTGAGCATATAGTGTCAATTCTGGCCCAACTGCACTGGCTGCCAATTAATTTCCGAACCCAATTCAAAGTGCTGGTTTTGACCTACAAAGTCTTAAATGGCTCAGGTCCGCAATACCTCAAGGGCCACCTCTCTCCATGTTAACCAACATGGACCCTATGATCATCATCTTGAGGCCCTTTTCCACAAGAGGCCCAGAGGGTGGCAACATGAGAACGGGCCTTTTCTGCAGTGGCTCCCCATTTGTGGAATGCTTTCCACAGGGAGGCTCACCTAGTGCCTTCTTTATGTATCTTTAGGCACCAGCGAAAAGAAATCCTCTTCTTCCAGGCCTTTGGCCAATTAAACAATCTATGGAATTTTAAACTGTCTGTAGGGCGAGGTACTGGTATTGTTACTATCATATAATTTTTTTATGTTTTCATATTGTACATTGCCCTGTGATCCTCAGATGATGGGCAGTATAGAAAATTGTTAAATAAAAACAACAATAAAATGGAGAGCAGTGCTGGATCAGGCCAATGGCCCATCTAGTTTAGCATCCTGTTCTCAAAGTGGCTAAAAAATACTCTTCTACATGCATCTAATTGCAAAAATGTTTGCCAGCTGGAGATGTCAGGAAATACCGTGTATGTCCCCACACTGCAAAAAAAGAGCAGATGGCCCAACTTGGAAAGGACCTAATCAATTGTATTTCTGCTACCTATCCCTCGTTACAAAGAGTCTCTACTTCAGGCTCTTACTAACTGTTTCCAAGTGCCCTTTCCCACATTGCTAAACAACGTCTTCTGGTGGAAAGTACACATAAATCAAGGGTGCTTGTGGTGTGATTAAGAAACCTCCATGAAACTTGACTCACGGTCCAAAAATGTGTTTGCTAAGGAGATGAAGCCACACAGCAAAGGTGCTCTCCAGGAAAGCCGGCTGCAGGATTCATAATCCCAAGGGATAATGATGATGAGCATCTGGACAGAAACTCTGAAGAGGTCACCTTCTTTCTGTGGGCATCTGACATTAATGCTAAAAAGACTGCAGTAACTTTGTGTCATAAGAAGTTTGCTCTGTCATACCCTCCAACATTTCTCTGATGAAATTGGGACACCCTATTCAATAATAATAATAATGTTACTATTTATTCCGCACCCATCTAACTGGGTTGCTACTCTGAGTGGCTTCCAACATATAAAAACATTAAAAAACATTAAACATTAAAAGACTTCCCTATATAGGGCTGCCTTCAGATGGAAACTCGGAAATCGGAAACTCGGATGGCTTCTGTAAATCTGGGACGTCCCTGGAAAATGGGGAACTCTGTGTGTCATACAGGATCCAGCAGAGAGCTTGTGTTCCACTTTATGTTCTCCTGAGCTGTAAGAGGTGGCATGGGCTCACAATCTGCAGCTGGTATAAAATAGTACAGGCAACTCCCCATTTCCATGGGATCAGCATGTGCACAATTGTTGATGTATGTGCCTTTTTGGGCACCACAAGGGGGTGGGGGGCGGAACAGGGCAGGCTTATGCACGTCCTGCTGACACGTGAGATGCCTTGGAACAAACCCCCACGTAAATGGGGAGTTGCCTGTCCTGTGCCAAAAATATGTGATAAGTACACGAGAAGAACCTTGCTGGATGAGGCTGAGCATCCTGTCTTCACAGTGGCCAAACTGATGCCTCAGTGGGAAATCCTCAAAGCAAGACCTGACTGCAAAAGTAACTCTCTTGCGATTTCGAGCAACAGTTATTCAGAGGCATACTCCCTCTGACAGTGAAGGTAAAACGTAAGAAGAGCCCTGCAGGATCAGGCCAGAGGGAGGCCATTTAGCCTAGCATCCTGTTCTTACAGTGGCCAATCAGATGCCCCAAAGGGAAGCTCATGAGCAGGATTCAAACATCAGAGCATTCTCCCCTCCTGTGGTTTCCAGGCACTGTGATATCATCAGTCTTATTTTCAGTTCCTTTTCCTAATGATCCCTAGTGTGGAATCTGCCCTTTTCACAGCCGCTGCTTTCAACATCAATTGCAAGGGAGGCCTTGTAAGAGAAGAGTCCCAAGGCCAGGCTAGGAGAGGTGGAAGTCAAGGAGGGAGAAAAGGGGAGGAGGAAAGGACTCTGATGTTCGGGGAAGCATTGCAGAGTTGGCCCCGTTCCACCATATGACTCGGCCTGATGGAATGTACCAGAAGGCTTTCTTTCAAGAAACGTACAATATGGTAATGAACAGCTCCATATGTCCCATGTCATCAGCCACATGATAAACGGCAGCCAAGAGGCCAAGAAGATGCTTTGGAGCAGCCCTGGATCCTGGATCAGGAGGGGTCAGAGGTTAATATTGGAGTTAAGCAGGAAGGGGAGGGGGTGGGCTGCAGAATGGTATGGAGATCAAGTCATCAACAGCACTTATAGGAAGTGTGTCTGGGTTGCTGAAGTCTCCTAGCTGCTCATATTGAAAACAGAACCTAAACACTCAATATGCCGCTTAATATTTGTATGCATAAGAGTGGCTGAAGCTGCCTTCTCTTGAATTAGACCCAATGGTGCATCCAGCTCACTATTGTCAACACTGATTGGCAGCAGCAGGTCTCTGGGGTTTCAGGTAGGGGACATTCCCAGTCCTGCCAGGAGATGCCACTAGGGGCTGAAGCCAGGACCTCCTGCATCCAAAGCAGATGCTCTAACACTGAGCTGCAGCCTTTCCTCTAAAAGAAGGCCCAAGATTCCAGTCCTCATGGTTCTGAATAAATGGGCATGGGCAGAATTAAATAGGAACATGGAAAGCTGCCTTATACTGAGTCAAACCCTTGGACATTGCGTTCAGGGAGGAGAGGGCTCTCAATGACTACTAGCCAATGTTGGCTATGCAGAGGCAGCAGTGCTGATAGCTCAAGTTAGTTAGGGCATGGTGCTGATAATGCCAAGGTTGCAGGTTCAAACCCCTTATGAGACAGCTGCATATTCCTGCATCGAAGGGAGGTTGGACTAGAATGATCCTCAGGGTCCCTTCCAACTCTACAGTTCTATGACTATGATTCCGAACCCCAGTTTCTGGAAACCACAAGAAGGGAGAGGGCTTTTGTGCTCGGATCCTGTTTGTGAGCTTCTCATAATAGGCATCCAGTTGGCCACTGTGAGGACAGGAAGCTGGATTAGATGCAACACCTATGGCCTGATGCAGCAAGTTCTTCTGACGTTTTTATTCAGCAGGGCTTCCTCTCATGTAAGTTTGCAGGGGATCATCCCACAAAAGGCAGAGCTTCCAAAACTGCCGTCCAAAGGAAGACAACAATTTTTATTTATACTGAGACTTACTTGTCGATGTGCCTTAGACTAAGACTAAGTTAGACTAAATTACCTTAGTCGGATGGTCTTGTAACAACATGTTACCCTGCCTGTGTGTGTGTGTGTGTGTGTGTGTGTGCGCTGAGATCTTTTGGAAGGGATTTTGCATGTTTGGAGGGAGGATTTTACATTCTACATAGCTGCTATAAAGCATTTGTCTCAGTGTCAAAAACCTGAGGGCTGTGCATTAATTTGCTTGACAGCAGGCTGACTGTCACTTATACAGAGTGAAATTGATTCAGAATTCAAAGCAGATAGGGAGGTAGAGAATCCAGCTCATCATTTTGATCCAGGGTACTGTAATGGTGAATGCCAACCTGAACTTTTCCTACAGTTTATAGGTGTAGATCATGGTGTCAGCATAGTTGGCATAGCTTGATATAAAATATACTCCTCAATTAAATTTCTAGACCCTGGTGCAAGTCTTTATCCTGAACATGTTCTAGAAGGTTACCTGATCTCCTAAGACTTTACGTAAAGATCAGCACAGTAACCTGTTGCCCATAAAATTTAATTAACATCTCCTGTAAAAAGAATGAATTTCCATATACACAATAGAATCCACCCGAGTTAAACTTGGGGGAAAGGCTAAGATAACCAGATAGTCATTTCTCACCAGCATTCTTTCTGCTACCAAACCAAGGAAGGTAAACAAAACAATAGTCAAGAAACTTTAGGAACAGGCAGTAGAAATAGAGGTGACAAATCACTCATCCCAAAGACCCCCTCCCTTCTCCGTGACCTAACATTGGCTGTGAATAGTATTTAAAACCCAGATTTCAACGGTTGGTTAGCTCTCACAGCTCCAACATGAACTTCTTTTTCACTCTGCACTCTCAAGGACCAGACTGGCACCACTTCACTTCAAGACAGGTATACTGCCCTCCCTCCCTCCCTTTTTTGCTTTACATATAAGTGTGGCTTTGTGGCAAAATTGTCTTGTTCACTCTCTCTAGGCTTTCAGTCAGCTGAATAGCTTATTTGGTTAGAGCTTGGTGCTGATAATGCAAAGGTTGCAGGTTTAATCCCCATGAGTGGCAGCGGCATAGTCCTGCATTCCAGGGGGTTGAACTAGGGTCCCTTCCCACTCTTTGATTCTATTATAGGGATCCTTCCTTTGCTCTTTAGAATCTAGGTATTGAGTGTGTGTGTTTTGCTGCCTGCCTATACTGTAACTTTGCTGTCTGAAGGAGCATCCAGATGCTCTTGTCACTTTCATGTAATAGACAAACCTTTTAAAATTCCTCTTATGTGTCAACCTCTTGTGTCATAAGGTTAAGGGCAAACACCTGTTCACAATGAACACATGTTATAACTCTAGCAAAAGGTCCTAGTCTACATGAGTATACACATGTGGGTTCAGACACACACCTTGGAACAGCAGCAAATGTGGATGCCATCCAGATGTTATCAGAGCCCAACCTTCTGCCAGCCCCAGCCATCAAGGCCAACAGCAAAGCGTGATGATGGGGCGTTGTAGGCCAAGAAGGTCAGGGGGTGGTCCACTTTTCCCAACCCTGGCCTAGGTAAGGGAAGATGTTTTCTAAAGGATGGATTATGAGCTTTGAAGCTGACCCACACACTAGTTAACAGAAGCCAGATATACTGACCCATTACGCCATGGAAAGAAGCTCATCCACCACCACTTAAGGCTAGAATCACAGTTGGAAGGGACCCCAAGGGTCATCCAGTCCAACCCCCTGCAATGCAAGAATCGCAGCTGAAGAATCCCTGACAGATGGCCATCCAACCTCTGCTTGAACACCTCCAACAAAGGAGAGCCCCCCCCCACACTTCCTGAGGACCAAGGCAGAAATAAATGGGCATGACTAACTTAGGGCCATTGATTTCAGTTGGTCTGCTTTACGTAGAGCTAGCACTGTGTACAACCCAATATGTATATATGGGTAGCATTCGATGAGGTTCTACTCACAAATAGGGATGGGGGAGAAATTAAATTCATTTTATATTTAAAGTTGGCTTTTATCGATTTCATGCTCTCTGGAAAAACAACGACATGATGACTGAAATACAGCCTTCCTTCAGAATTCACACGTATTCAGATTTTGCAATGCAGTTCTCTGACTAAACAACGTTCACAAGAATGCATTTATTAAGTGCAGCCTGAATAAAAGTGCCCTATATTAGGCAGAATAGCTTGCAAAAATATGTCTGTTATGGAAATACTCATTAAAATATGTATATTATTTTTATTTATTTTATTGTTGCATTGATATTGTGTATTTTTTTTCCTCTCCTAGGTGCTCAAGGCAGCGACTGTGACCCATGGTCACCCAGTGAGCTTCAAGGCTAAGTGGGGGGAAATTGTGCTTGGTTGTCCCAGGTTTTACTCTGGCACTCTAACCACACTGTCTCTCTTGGGGGTGGACCGAACAATTTGAAAATTTTTCATAAGGACGTAAAAAATAATAATAAATAGCCAGCATGTGTTGAACTAAAGATCAGATAAACTAAGATGGGGCAAATTCAGCCACTCTCAGAAGAAGCAAAAATTTCTTTTCTGTGTCAAGGACGGTTTTTGCAGAAGACCATATTTTTACTGACTCACACAGGATCCCCTGGCTGGCCACCCCTCCACATCCCTGACTAAAAGGCGAGGCTGGCAGAATACTCAAGCCTTTTCTTTATGGGAAAAGGACTGACCACAGGCTCTGCAAGTGGTCTTTTTCTTTCCTCTGAAACTTCACTGGGGAAAAATGCAGACCCACCAAACTGCTTTACCCCACCCCCACATTTCCATGGTCAACTAGATGTCCCACCCACACCCCCATGCTGGTAGCCAGACTCTTTCTTTCTTTGCACATTTATTTAATATGCCAGACTATTTCTGATGTGGCATTTTCCAGAGCTCTGCTTCATCGCCTAAAGGCAGTCCCACATCAGATTCTTGTTGCTTATGATCTAAGCCAGCGATTGCCAAACCTTTACAGGCCTGTACCCCCTAGTCTCCTACTCATTCCCATTGTCCCCTGCCGTCTGTGTGTGTGTGTGTGTGTGTGTGTGTCTAACACTCATAATAGCATTTTGCATTTTACATGTCCCACACAATAAAACTGAAAACAGTGTTAATTAATTGCACATTTACATACCTCCAAGTATCCCTGTTTTCCAGGGACATTCCCGAAATTACAGAAGACGTCCCAGTTTCTGATTTATTCCACAATGTCCAGGTTTTCCTTTTTCCTCCCCTCCCCGTGTTAGAGAACAATTAAAAGCAGTGTGTGTAGGGGCAAAAACGGACTCCTGTTTATACTGAAAATAAAATTCCTGCACCAAATGAAGGAAATGGTGAAGCTGCCATATGAAGCCCTTCCTATAATTTTGAAGGAAATGTTACCAATGCTTTAAATTCTTTAACTGCAATGCTTCTGCAGCCTGATATTTTTTAGGAAACGCGTGGAGTGTTTATTCCTTTATTGTAAATGGAGCCTTTCACCATGCGCTGGAAAGTAAGTCCTACTGTATTCAACTGCCAGGTAACTGGGTAAACTGTGCAGTCTTAAAATTGCAGTCCTAAGCAGTTTTACTCAGAACTAAGTCCCATTGAGTTCACTAGGATTTACTCTCTGGTATGTTCCTGATCATTCTCACAGTTGTTGTTGTTGTTGTTGTTGTCGTCCAGCCTTTTCACTCAAGGCAGTGTGAAGCTAACATTATGTTTCATGTTGTACACGATCCTTCCCCTCGCACATTTTTTCTTTGCAACAATCCTGTGAGGTAAGTTAGGCTGTGAGGTTGCCATCGGCTCAAGGCGACCGATATATGTGTGTATATGTACGATGTCTCTGTGTGCAGTGAGATCAAATAGGGTGTTTTCATTGGAGAAATGAAATAGCCTCATTGGAGGCTATGCATTTATTCAAAATTCAATCAAACTGATTTTGTTTAACTGATTTTTAAAAAGATGAACTTTTCAAAGTCTGATAGTCATTTGCACCTCCAGTGCCCCCCTGCTGCCCCCTGACTTTTTAGAAACTCCCTTGGTAATCCCGCTGCCCACTTTGGGAACCCTTGATCTAAGCTTTGCTCTATCCACCATGAGATGACTGTGGGATTTTTCAAGGAAATGAACCATCTCACTCACTGTCCTGGTAATGCAAACAGGCACTTTTCCCATAAGGCATAATATTGTGGGGTGGGGCATGGGGGAAGAATAACCACATTCCAGGCTCTGTTTCCCATTGGGAAGCATCGGGGTTTCCTTGACAATCAAGCTTGTTTTAATAAATGAGTGCAATTAAGAAGCATAATCTACGAGCTGATAAATACTCCTTTCAGGCTCAAACCATCTTTTTCAAAAACCACTATTTTGAGCGCTTTGGAGGAGACTTATTGGCTCCTTCTGTGTTTTTTCACCACCTTTCGAACTGAAACTAATTGAGCAGGGATAGAGTGTATTTTTTATCTAGTTTACATTTTTAATGTGCAGATTGGACACAAATGCCTTTGCATATTGACTACTGCAATGCTTTCTACATGCGGCTCTCCTTGAAGACAACAGTTAGCCAAAGGATGCAGACTGAGGTCTCAGATTTGTGCTGTCCACCTATGTTCTTCTGGCCCTAGTAGAAGGCATTGATGTTGACTTAGCCCTGAATGACCTGGGGTCCAAAAACTGGAAAGAGCCCTTCTCTCCCCTTCTCTACCCGCCTCAGAGCATGGAATGAAGAAAACGGACAGAGAAAGGTTTTTTTCCACCTCTGTCATAACACTAGAACTCATGGACCTCCAATGAAGCTGAATGTTGGAGGCTGAAGGACAGATAAAAGAAAGAACTTATCATACCTCCAACATTCCTCAGATGAAAATAGGGACATTTCTCATTCCCCTGCCCCAAAAGACCTTCCTCGATCCCCCATTTTTGTCCCCTCCCCCAACAGAGCATTTCCTATCAGAAGAAGGGTGAATGACAACACCAATGGGATGCAGAACACACACCCTCCACCAACCGGAAAAAAACCCCTTAATTTTATTTTATCCTTTGGTAGATTTACAAAAAGAGAAAACCACACCAATGAATAAATTTTAGAGATGGGCAACATTAGACGTGGATGCACAAAGCATTTTTAAAAAATCAAAATCAAAATCAAGACTTCTTTGCGCTGTGTTCTGTTCCCCCTTTCTTCCTCTCTAGGGCAAGCCTGCTCTCTGCCTGCCCCTCAGAACTGTCATGTCACATGGGGCTGGGCCTTGGCAGTGGTGGCCCCTTCTCCTTGCCCGCTCTCCAGCAGCTGCTATGAGCTGCCAGAGAGAGAAGGTCAGCAGCGGCAGCCATGCAGAGGCTACGGAATGTTCTCTTACAGCCACAGCTGCCACTGCTGCTCGGGACAAGCGCTGGGCTCATGCTTCTCCCTGAGCTCAGTGGCTGCAGTGCTGGCGAATGAAATAGGGACATTCCGGGATGAAATCAGAAGCCAAGACGGCTTTCATAATTCCCGGACTGTCCTGGAAAATCAGGACAGTTGGAGGGGATGTGACTTACTCACACAGCACATAATCACACTATGGAACTCAGCCCTACAGGAGGCACTGATGGCCACAAACTTGGATGACTTTAAAAGAAGGTGGACAAATACATGGAGGAGAGTGTTTTTGTGCTTGGATTCTCCTTGCAGGCTTTCCATGCAGCCATCTGGTTGGCCACTGTGAGAACACGATGCTGGATTAGATGGGCCACTGGCCTGATCGAGCAGCAGGCTCTTCTTATGTTCTTAAATTTGCATTGAGCGGCTTCTGCCTCCTGCCTGGACTGTCCTCGGAAGACCGGTCATTTAAAATGCACCATACGTATGTATAAAGACAGCCCTGTGGCGAGAGTCTCCACCATCCAGATGGGATCAAAGGGTACCCCTTGTTTATAAAGGCAAAGGAGAAATGGGAGATGATCATGTATAACCTTTCATCACCGTTCCAAAATGCTAAGTGCTCTAAGCTGTTGAGACGGCACAGGGTGGGGTGGAGTGGAATGTGGACGGAGACTATTTCATCCCCCTGGTCATTTACATTCCAGCATGTCTTTCGTTGAAAGTTACATTTCTCAGGGGCTACTTGGGCCTTGTCTCCAGATACCAGTGAATAAGGGGAGAATGAGATCTCCCTCCCTCCCTCCCCTTCAACACATCTTCCCATTGTCCCAGCTCTCCAGCTGAAAGGGAAAAGTGCGAGGAGGGATGGAAATAGAGGTGTAAGGCATGGGATTGACCCCTACCCTAGGGACTGAATAAAAATGCCACCCTGGGTTCCTTTGATAGAAAGGCTAGGATATCGGTTAAATCAAATCATCTTCTAACCTGCCAGGGTTTTGAGATCTTCAGGCAAGGCCCTTCTTTCAGTCCCACCATCTTCACAGGCAAGCTGGGGGCAAGGGGTGCAGGAAAGGGTCTTCTTGGTGGCTGCTCCCAGATTTTAGAACTCCCTCCCTAGAGAAGCCAGACTGGCTTCCTCCTCGTCATTCCATTGGCATGTAAAGACTTTCTTTTCCCAACAGGCTTTTGAGGGAATGACTACTTTTAAAAGAAAGGGCTTTTAAACAGTGCTATTTTTACCATATGCATTTTAATAAATTTGCTTTAGTTGCTTTTTTAAAACAATTTTCTTTTATGTGCTTTTAGCTTTTTGTATTTTATCCGTATTGTTTTAATTTCTGTAAGCTGCCTTCAGTCCCGATCTGGAGTGGGAAAACAGGCTATCATAAATATAAGAACAACCACAACAGTAATAATAATCAACTAGAATTGTTTATTCAATGGATATTTGTACACTAGTGGGAATAATTAGGAGAGATTAAACCATGAAACTTGTTCCCACAGGAGGCAGTGATGGCCAACAGCTTGGATGGCTTTAAAAGAGGCTTAGACAAATCCATGGAGGAGGAGAGGCTTATTGATGGCTACAAGCCATGATGGCAATTCTCTCCCTCCACAGCCAGAGTCAGCAGTTGCTTCTCAGTCCCCTTTGCTGGAAACCACATGAGGCCAGAGTGCTCTGGTGCTCAGATCCTGCATGTGGGTTTCCCTTGGGGGCATCTGGCTGACTGCTGTGAGAAGAGGATGCTGAACTAGATGGGCCAGTGGTCTGATCCAGCGGCAGGACTCTTCTTGTGTTCTTATTCTTCTCCAGCTGGGATTTTCCTCTAAGCCCCAGAAGAATTTGGCATTTAAAATTTCTGGCTCATCCTTGAGCAGAACATTACAAGCCTCCCAAAACTTTTAGAGACTGGAAGAAGGGCTTCGGCAGCATGTAATAACAAACCACATTCTGACATTTTCCGTTTCTCCTTTTCGCAGCTCCACTCGCTGCAGGACCAGAAACTCGTGAGTTTGTTCGGTGGCTTCAGAGTCGTGTCTCCATGCCCAGCAGGCCTGAATGGGGTTCTGGGATAAAACCTCTTGCTTTGTTTTGCAATGGAGTAGCTCTCTTGGGAGCCGGCCCTGCTGTAAAGCAACATGAGAAACTCTGCCCCCTGCTCCCCCCCCCCAAAAAAGAGAGAGAGTCTGTTTTATGGGCACTTACACAAAATGAGCAGAAAAGGTCTTAAGAGAGAGAAAAGGTGGATGCCAAGCCAGACTTGTTTGCATAAGAGGGCTGCACATGCTCCCCATGTGATTCCTGCCTTGCAGGGGTTTGGACTAGATGACCCCTGGGGACCCTTCCGGCTCTATTATATGATGACCCCCACACACTCAGAGCAGCATTAGGGAACTGAACAAGGGCTGCACATACTCCAATTGCTTACCCTCTTTTTTTTTTCTTTTTTTTTGCAGACAGCTTCCTTGGCCATCCCTTCTCGTCAGCTGAGCCAAGCCCTGAGTGGAATCATCCGATGAAAGCTGGAAGTGTTTCAAAGTTGAGATTGGAGCGCAGTCATCTGCACTCCCATCTGCGCACCAGAGCCCACCAGCTGCTCTCTGCTTCTGCCTGCAGAACTCTGGCAGGGGGGGAAAACCCTTCTCTCATTATAGACAGCAGGGAGGGGGAGGGGAATGACCTCCGTCTTCACATAAGAATGTCTGGCTGCTGGATCTGGTCAGTGGTCCAGCATCTTGTTCTCACAGTGGCCAACCAGGTGCCCCATTGGGAAGAAGCCCACAAGCAAGACTCTGCTCTCCCGTGGCTTCCAATTGACTGCTTTGGTTGGCAGAACTGGCCCTTTCACAGCTGCCACATAATGCCCACTCTGCAATTATAAGAACTCAATCTTTTACTGTGATAGCACATGCACTTTGGAACTCCCTGCCTGGTGACACCAAGCATTCCCCTTTGCTGTACTCTTTCTATTCTTGTTTAGGCAAGCCTATCAGGTTGTTTGAAAGTTGATGAGAGTTTTAATCTGTTTTAGTCCACTGCTATTTTTACTTTTCCGAGAGCCTTCTGGTGGTTCCCTCACTGTGATAAGTGAGGTCGCAGGGAACCAGGCAGAGGGCCTTCTTGGTATTGGCTCCCATCAGATATCAAGGAAATAAACAACTACAGTACCTGACTTTTAGAAGACATCAGATAGCAGCCTTGTTTAGGGAAGTTTTTAATGTTTGATCTTTTATTGTGTTTTTAATGTTCTGTTGGGAGTCACCCAGAGTGGCTGGGGAAACCCAGCCAGATGGGCGGGGTAATAATGTATTATTATTATTATTATTATTATTATTATTATCAAAAACTTAAATTGTTATTTTTTCTTATTGATATTTTATTGTTTTCATCTTTTTTGTGAATTACTTCTAGAGTTCTGCCTTTTTGCGGGTGGCGCTGTGGTCTAAACCACTGAGCCTAGGGCTTGCCGATCGGAGGGTCAGTAATTCAAATCCCCACTACGGGGTGAGCTCCCATTGCCCGGTCCCAGCTCCTGCCAACCTAGCAGTTCGAAAGCATGTCAAAGTGCAAGTAGATGAACAGGTACCGCTTCGGCGGGAAGGTAAACAGCGTTTCCATGCGCTGCTCTGGTTTCGCCAGAAGTGGCTTAGTCAAGCTGGCCACATGACCCGGAAAAACTGTCTGCGGACAAACGTCGGCTCCCTCGGCCAGTAAAGCGAGATGAGCGCTGCAACCCCAGAGTCATTTGTGACTGGACTTACCGGTAACTGTCAGGGGTCCTTTACCTTTAGTGTATAACTGTTATGAAGTAAAACAAACAAACAAACAAACAAACAAATACTGCCCCTACTACTTTTGCCTCTGGTCATGCCCACCACTGTGCCTTGACCCCTGCAAACCTCCCCATGATGGAATGTGCTCCACCAGGACTAAAAATGTCCCACCCTCTGCTCATATGCTCTCATGACTGAGATGTTTGCAATAGATGTATAGATCTGTTTTGACTCAGCAATACTTGAGGAAAGTTTATTCCCTAAAGGGATTTTCTTTTCCTTGGACTTCAGAGGCAAAAATGTTCTACGGAGGGAGCAGGGGACCTCTTGGTGGAACGAATGCAACTCTGGCTCATCACCCCATTGGCTCTGAGCCTCAACCGTGTCCCAGCAGAGAACAGACCCAATGAGAGGGTGGGGGGAAATGAAGAAGAACCTCAGTGATAAATGGGAGAGATGCATTAACAGAACACTAAACATTCTATCCCATCAACAAAATGAAAGTGAAGAGCTGGCTTGGAAAATATAGGAAATTTGGGGTGGTTTATTTATATGAAGGTGGGGGAAGGGGACAATGGCTTCCTGAACAATAACAAAGGGCTTATAGGAGGAAGAGCATCAATCTGAAATTGCTACGTCTGGGACTTTTTAAAAACAAAGAAAAGGTGAGTAATCGTTGGCATGATAGGAGTTTATAAAATTATGCATGGCATGGAGAAAGTGAGTAGAGAAGTGGTTACCTCCCTCTCTCCTAACACCAGAACTCATGGACATTCTATGAAGCTGAATGCTGGGAGATTCAGAAGGGAAGAAAGCATATGGTTAAACTGTGGAACTCACTCCCACAGGAGGCAAAAATGGCCACCAACTCGGATGGGTTTAAAAGTGGATTGCACAAATTCATGGAGCAGGATACGGTTATGAATGGCTACTAGACATTATGGCCTTACTCTGCCTCTACAGTTGTAGACGGCAATGAATACCAGTAGCTGAAAACCACAGAAGAGAAGAAGGCTCTTGTACTCAGGTTCTGCTTGGTGGCTTCTCCCAGCTGGGGCACCAGGTTGGTCACTGTGAGATGGATCATTGGCCAAATGTAGCAGAGTTCTCCTTATGTTTTGAATAGAGCATTTGCTATGATTTTTTTAATCTCAAAAATCGTCGTGTGAGGTTGTCCTCAGTTTCCCTGAATATGAGTGAGGTGCAAACAAAACGGTGAAATATATAGAAACTCATCCACAGTTGTTTGACTTCCCTTAAAACTTCCTGTTGTTATATATTTGGGGTGGGGGCCCCCTAAACCCTAGAAATTAATAAATGGTAGGATTTTGATTATTTGGGATGTGAAGGCGGGAAAATAAGCTGCAGAGGAATTCTAGAGCTAGCTTATGCAAAAGACCTGGGCAAGTTAGGGCTATTAAGAAACAATACAGGGCCACTGAGTGCCATAGGCAATGTCTGCCCAGTTGCCCTGAGGTGCCCTGAGGTGTGGAAGGTTGCGAGGGTAACTTGGTGTGAGTTGACAGGAATAGAGAGTTTTTAGCAAGGTGTGCTGGGAATAAGGAGGAGGAGGAAGAAGAAAGACTGGGATCCATATTGGGCAGGCTGGCTGAAGGCTGGCTGGGAGAGATGCCTTGGACTTCAGGGCTGCATTGCTGTGAGGGACAAGGGAACATGCCCCTCCTGAGATGACCATGCTGTAAGATCTGGATTCCCTCTATGCAGACTGAAAGTGTAAACTGATGAATAAACCTTATTTCTTAAAGCTACGACAGTTTCCGCCATGTCTCAATTCTCCAAAGGAAACACAAACCCTGGGTGAGTGTTGGAAACCCCATGGAATCTTGCCAATGCTCGGCAGAGAGAGAAGGAGGCACCCAACTTTGGTATCACTATCAATTATTTGCTGTTCTGATGATTTCTCTAGCGGGTGGGTGGTTCCCAACTGTTCTCCATCCACTGATGTGTACAGTGTACAGCAGCAGAATGTGCTTTAAGCAGGCCCGGGGCGCATATGCGCATGCCAGGGGAGCGGGGTGCAGAGGGCAAAAGGAGCTCACCGCAAACCAGCCCAGCCCTCACTCCCCTTGACTTGCCCTTGCTCCGGTCAGTTCAAGTACTTGGGTCACGTAAAACATGGTGGTTTCTAATGTGGCTATTATGCTGATCCTGCTCCTTGCCATGGGAGCAAGGGAGCGTAGGTATGCCGCTGCTTTCTGACCCACCCCCTTGGAGAAATGTCACTGATTGTCTTATAACTGAACACTAGCCACCCTCTTCCCAAATCCTTCCAGATGTTTTGCCTGACCAGGACTCTCAATTCCACCCCCACCCCCCAAAAAAAACTTGCCTCGAATCGTATGGCTTGGAAGCAGCAGAAATATTTTGGCCCTGGGTCAGAATCTGTTCTCCATGGATAAAAGTTCAAATACTTCGAGAAGTCGAGCAACCCTCGCCCCTTTTCCAAGAGGCACGTCTGCCTCAGCCTTCATTCTGGGAGCAAGGTTTCCTTGAGTGGAAGGCAAGAACAAACAACATCTGCCTGAGCGTCCACATTGGACATCCCCGTTCGGCTGTGGATGGGAAAGGCAGTGGAAGTACAGTGAGGAAATGAGGAGGAAGGGCGGGCGGGCGGGGGAGAGATAAACAATTTCCTACCAAGGTTCGCGGGCCCAGAAATCATCTTACAAGAAACACATGCTCCTTGACAGGCTGTGTAATGCTGCTGTTAACATGGTCCACTTGGAGGTTGGTGACTGTGTGGAGAGAGCGCTGTGGTAAAACATTCTTGATGGAACGTAGAGGGGGAAAAAGAAAAGAAAAGAACAGCCATAATAAATTTAACTCCATCACAGCCGGAACACGGTTTCCTAAGGATTTCTTGTATGGAGATCAGGTTGCTTTTCTAAGGAAGGGGGGGGGGAGTCGTTTCTGGAAAGGGGCCTGGCGGAATGGGTTGGGGACAATACCCCCCTCCAACCAGGCCTTCCCCGTTTCCCCATCGCCAGGTATTGCATTGCCAGCTGCATGCTCATTAACATCTGCACTCCTTGTGGTGTGAAACGAGTCAAGGCGAGGGTATGGGGAGGACCTCAAGGTGAAAGTCTGGCCTGTTAGGAAGAGAATGAAACAGGTCCGCCCCCCCCCGCCCCCCCCGTCCCAGCTTATTAGCAGAAGGAGCCTGCAGTTGGAGTTGTGAGGGGCTCGGCTGTGCCAGAGGAACGGTGGGGTTAGGGAGAGTTACATCACTCTGCCTCCAAGGATAGGCCTGAGTGGAAACAGATGGAGGCTGCTCACATTGCCTCAAACTTTTGTTGGGTTGCTTTAGGCCCCGGCCTCAAACCGCCCCCCCCCCCCGCCTGCTCCCCTCGTCCTTCCCTCTGCACACAAAGATTGTTCTCTCTCTCCCTGCCTGCTAGGGATGGCATACAGCATGGAGCCACTTCGAGAATGTGGCTCGTGCATTTGGGAGGAGGAAGATTCTCCATCCCAACGTCGCATTTCCCTAAAAGGATTCTCCTCCTCTCTCCTTAACTCAGAACCTCAACTCTCCCCTCCCACCTCCTCTAAATCCTATAGGGAAAAACAGGAAATAAATAGGAAAACAGGTAGCTGCCTTGCACAGAGTCAGACCCCTGGTCCATATAGCTCAGCACTGTCTGCACTAACTGGCAGCAGCTCTACAGGGTTTCAGGCAGGAAGCCTCTCCCAGCCTTACATGGAGATGCCACTGGGAATTGAACGTGGGGCCTTCTGCATGCAAAACATGTGCTCTACCCATTAAGCCACCCCTTCCCCTAAACATAAAGTAAGGTTCTAGATCAGGCATAGGCAAACTCTGGCCCTCCAGATGTTTGGGACTACAATTCCCATCATCCCTAGCTAACAGGTCCAGTTGTCAGGGATGGTGGGAGTTGTAGTCCCAAACATCTGGAGGGCCGGAGTTTGCCTATACCTGTTCTAGATCGTCATGCTAAAAAATAATGAATTAAATAGGAACCTAAGGAGCTGACTAACACTTAGACCACTCTGCCCCTGAGCCAATAGAACCAGTACACAGGAAGTTGCTTTACACTGATTCAGTCTACGGGGCCCATCTAGCTCCAGATTGTCTACACTGACTGGCAGCAGCTTCCCCAGAGTTATCTGGAGATGAACCTGGGACTTTCTGCCTGCAAGAGGGGGGCAGAATGTTTCATTCTGCTCATTCTTGATTCTTTTGCCACTCTATGCGTAATTATATACACATTTGCCCCTGGATTCAGCCCCCCACAAACTCAACCTGCCAACCTCATCTTTTGTCTAAATTTAAAAGCTCCCAGTCCACCTTTATTTATTTTAGTAGCCCTTTCTGTACTTTTCCGGCTCTACAGTCTGAAAATAGTTATGTCCATGCATACATACATACATACATACATACATACATACATGTGGCCGGGAACTGCTGGCTAAGACACAGCTGTCCCATGAGGTGAGTCTCTGAATTGCAGGAGGCTGCCTTTTCAGTGAGGAAGATGCTTCTGGAATGGCCTTCTGCTCGCCCAAGATGACCATTAAATCTTTCTGAGCAAGGTAGGAGTATAAATGGCATTCTGCTTCAATGAAGTCTTAATGCCTTACTCACTGGGCACTGGAGTAACAAAGGGACTTGCCAGCAGCCACAGCCATGCGTGCAAGAACTAGAACAAAATTCAGAGTCAAGCAAGTAAGGTCCACAACAAGGGTCGGGCAAGAGGCAGGGCCAGGGCACTTTGGGGTCAGGTCTGGCATAGGTAGCACATGCAGCTGGTACACAGATGTTGTTGCACTACTCCAGGGGGCATATGTTCTTCCAGCTCAGCCACAGGGTGCTTTCACCTGGAGCTGCTGGAACCACACCTCAACATCAGCTGATGCCTGTCAATGCCCTCCTTTCCAGAGCTCTCCTTGAGATCACAGTATAACCCAAGGAGAGCTTTCCTGTAATCTGGCACTTCTTTGGGGAGGCGGGGTTTCCACCCGGCGTTTAAGGTGCTGCCATCTTTTCCTAGGGCTTAGGACCTGTCCAGCATCAATACAAGAGGAGAAACTCTTCTTGGGTGCAGCCCTTCCTTGGCCTTGTTACAGGATCTGGGGTCTTGGGTCCCTGGTGGAGCCTGACCCAGGGCTTGGTGTAATGCCTGATTCTCCTCTGATCAAGGCTGAGGAGCCCTGTGGCTGAGGCATGCTGCTCGGTGATCTCTAGTGTGTGTCTACAGTCTTCATTATTCTTTGATCTAGAATTAACAGAATCATAGAATTCTGTCTAGGCTACTTCCTGGTTTGTCTTTCACTCTTTACTCTTCAGTCCACATTTCTGGCTTGCTTCTCCTTCCTTGCTCCTAGCTTCTCTTTCAGCTTGGGCTGATCCTAGACTAGAGCCTTGATTGAATCTGGGACGTTTTGTGTGCCAAGAAAGGATGTGCTCTAAGGACTGGGCTGTGACCGTTCCTCATATGGCAGCATGGTCCTTCAGCTTCCAGTGACTCCTCATCTGAAGGTTTCAAGTGACTCCTGCTCTGGAGGGTCGGACTCAAGTTACAAGAGAGGCTTCAAGTTACAAGAGAGGAGATTCCGACTAAACCCCCGGAAGAACTTTCTAACTAAGAGCTGTTCAACAGTGGAACAGACTCCCTCATGAGGTTGTGGACTCTCCTTCCTTAGGGGTTTTTAAGTAGAGGTTGGATGGTCATCTGTCATGGATGCTTTAGCTGAGATTCCTGCATTGCAGGGGGGTGAACTAGATGACCCCCATGATCCCTTCCAACTCTATAACTCTATGATTCTATTGTTTATATATTGGATTGATCTCCCAACATTCACATACTGTCAAGGTGGGAGTGAGGCACAATAAACCTAATGCATGCATAACCACTGAATATGTGCAATGCAGCACACTTTCTACCTGTGTGTGTATGTGTGTGAAGACACACTTTCTGCCTGTGTGTGTGTGTGTGTGTAGTTACATGTGACCCCAATCTCCAAGAGGTGAGGGACTCCAGGGGTTCCAGACACCCATCTAGACTTTGTACTCCTTGGAACAGAAGTCAGTGGAGGATGTAGTGTTTTCAGCATAGATGATTTCATTTTTACACATCTATATAACCTGAGCATAAGGGTGTGTGTATGTGTCTCACAGCATTAACACCCCCAACAGATCTTGCTTCTTCATTAGTAACAGCTTTCGATCCAGCACAGAGCAAGCAGGACTCTGTGTTTCCAGCTTCCAGTCTGATTCCAGCTCAGCTCACCCCCAACTCTGGCTATCCTTGTCCTAGGAGCTAGGCGAGGAGGTTACAGGAAAGCCCCAGCCCTTAGTTTGAAATGCAACATTACTTAGTGCAGCTCTGGCAATGGAGCTCATCCACTTCTCTTCCCAGACTGAATACATGCAAGACACTCGTTCCTGCCTCATCCTGCAGGTACATGTTGTTCCCAGAGGCCTCATGTGTTTCTTATTAGATGTAGGAAGTATCATAGAATCATGGAATTGTGGAGCTGGAAGGGATCCCAAGGGTCATCTAGTCCAAAGCCCTGCAATGCAGGGCAGCCAGAGAACTTCATTTCATCCCCAATGAGATTATTATTATTATTCATTAGAAAGAACTTTCTGAGTGTAAGAGCTGTTCAACAGTGGAATGGGCTACCTGGGAAGACTCTCCTTCCCTGGAGGTTTTTCAGCAGAGGTTGGGTGGCCCTCTGCCAGGGATGCTTTAGCTGTGACTCCTGCATTACAGGGGGTTGGACTGGATGACCCCTAGGGGTTCCTTCCAGCTCTACAGTTCTATGATTCTATGGTACAAAAGTAAATCAAACAAATCCTGCTCCAGCCACTTTTGCTTCTACCCCTCCCACCACTGGATTACGGCCCCTGGAAGGTTACCCAGAAGGGAAAAAACCACTGAGGTCACTGGCGGAGGAAGAGGAGTGCAGGGGGAGCGCACCGCCCCCGGCAGCATGATCCTGGTAGGGTGCCATTGTGGCTGCCCTCCCGCCCACGCTGGGTGCCCTTGCCCCTGTGTGTGGCACCCCAGCCCCCAGGACACGTGCCAGCCCTGCCCCTGCCTGCTCTCCGCCCCTTGGTGCTGGAGTATGAAGCTCCGCCACTGATTGGGGTGCAAAGCGCCTCCTGACCATGGGCATAGTCAAGGAGGGGCGGGGAGAAGCTGTCCCCCTTTAGATCAAGTAAAACAATAGAAACACTTAACAAACTGACCAATCACATCGCTTCTGCCCCCCTAACAAAAGTCCTGCCCCCCCCACCAAATCCTGCCCTCCCCACAAAAAATCCTGACTACGCCCATGTTCCTGGCCTTGGTTTAGCAGTGGGCTAGTAGTGGGTGTGTTTCTGCTGAATTTTAAAGAAGATCAGTCCTTCTTGTGCTTTAAAGGAAGGTGGTGGACTCTCTTTCATTGGAGGTTTTCAAGAAGAAGTTGGATAGATGACTTTTGGGGGTCCTTTCCAACACTCCAATTATGTTATTCTAAAAATAAAATAAGTAATCACAGAACAGGACTAAGGTTGAGTCAGAGATTGAGAAAACCACTTTGGTGTAAGGAAAAAGAATGCTGAACGTATTTCGATAAATGGGGGTGGGTGGGAAAGAGTAACTAAAGGAATGGCTTCTGCCATAAAAAAAGAAGCTATATTTGTGGGCTATGATTTAAGTTTTGAATATTTGGGGCCGCGTTCCTCTCCTTAGGCTTCCTGAGCAATCTCTGCCGTAAAGACCCGGGTCTCGTCATCCTCTCTGGGACAGGATGACTACCCTGTCTGGAAATGAACCTCAGAGAGTTATAGGCTGATGTGAAGAGTGAATGAGGCAGGAAGCGATTTCAGCAGCTCCTGCATGTGAGGAGGTGGAGATTCCTTCCACTACAATGGGATTGTTGGCACTCGAGGCTATGAGAAGAGAAATACCGACCCGTGCCAAACTGTGCTGCTTCCATTATAAAAGACCACTACCTCTTAAATTTCCCTGCTGGGAAACTTTCATGCCTTCTGGAAATAAAGGATCATTCTGTCCCAGACGAGCCGTATCTCAGTGGAAGAGCATCTGCCTTGTAAGCAGAAGGCCACAGGTTCAATCCCCGCTGGCTTCTCCAGAAAGGGCTGGGAGAGACTTCTGCCTGAAATCCCAGACCCTACAAGTGTTTCTATTTTCCAGGAACAGTCCTGGATTTACAGAAGTCGTCCTGGTTTCTGATTTGATCTGGAATGTCCCACTTTCCCTGTTTACATTGGAGAAATATTGAAGGGTTTGGAGTTATGTGACCTATGAGACAAGGTGATAAGGAACCATACAACCTTTAGAACACATTTGAAAGCAGCCCTGTATAGGAAGTTTTTAAAATGTTTAATGTTTTATTGTGTTTTTATATATGTTAAAAGCTGCCCAGAGTGCCTGGGGCAACCCACTCAGGCGAGCACGGCATAAAGAATAAAAATTATGATGATTATTGATGATGATGATAATGTAATAAAGGTATAGGGACCCCTGACCATTAGGTCCAGTCACGGATGACTCTGGGGTTGTGGCGCTCATCTCGCTTTATTGGCCAAGGGAGCTGGAGTACAGCTTCCGGGTCATGTGGCCAGCATGACTAAGCTGCTTCTGGCGAATCAAAGCAGCACACGAAAACGTTGTTTACCTTCCCGCCGGAGCAGTACCTATTTATCTACTTGCACTTTGACATGCTTTCAAACTGCTAGGTTGGCAGGAGCTGGGACTGAGCAACAGGAGCTCACCCCGTCGCAGGGATTCGAACCGCCGACCTTCTGATTGGCAAGTCCTAGGCTCTGTGGGTTAACCCACAGCACCACCCGCATCCTGATAATGGAATAGGACATCCCTATTTTCATTGGAGAAATAATGCAGGGCATGAAATCCTGGAGAGCCACTGCAACCAGCAAGGGTAGACAACACTAAGCTAGATGGACCAGTGGTACTTCATTTTGTATGAGGAAGGACCATAGCTCAGTGATAGAACATCTGTCTTGAACCTTTCAGGGGCCGCATAGGTGGGGCCAGAGACAAAAGTGGGAGGTGCAACAGAGGAAGCTACATCCCAATCGGACAAAAGTCAAACGTCTCTGTGCAGACACCTTACCCATCATGGAAAAGGGGAAGAAAAGAATGTGTGGGAGAAGATCGAGAGGAACAGGCCACACTAGCGAAAGGTCAGCCTGGCTTTGGAGCCTCCCAGTTTCTTGGGAAGCTCTCCAGAAGAGTCGATGAGCACAGCTCAACTTTCCCCTCTATCTCCTTCTCCTTCTATGGCTTGGCTGTGGCAGCCTGTCCAAGGGTGGAGGGGAGGAGACAGGAAGAGGCGTCAGGACAACCTCTTGCTCCTCCTGGGAGTGTGAAGGATCCTGCTGCTGATGCCGCTTTTTGAGGCTCACATGTAGGGCACAGTTGGGGAACCTGTGATGCCTTCTAGATGTTGTTCAACTACAACTCCCATCAGCCTCGAATATCAGCCATGTTGGTTGGGGCTGATAGGAGAGAACATTAAGAAGAGCCCTGCTGGATCAGGCCAATGGCCCATCTGGTCCAGCGTCCTGTTCTCACAGTGGCCAACCAGCACCGTGTGTGTTTGTGTGTGTGCATGTGATATTCCTACACTGCGGAGGGTTGGTTGTCCCTTCCAAATCTATAAACCAAATACATGTGCTCTGACTCTGAGTTATGCCCCTTCCTCATAACATTTAAGGGGAGGGGGATACTAACCTGGGCTCAAAATTCTAGCCCAGAAGATGGAGGCAGACATACGCACACACACCCCTCCCCAAGTCTGCTTCCTGGTTCCTTTTCATTTCAGTCCCGTAAGTGGTAAAATGAGGCCAAGGATTCTGCTGATCTGGAGAAAACACATGACACGTTTTTTAAAAGCCTAAGCTAGTTATCCCTAACCACACATTTTCGCTACTGGGATGCTGGAAAAATTGTTTCATACGGAAACTTTGCTGCCAATTTAGATGTGTGTTTTCCCCCCTCTCTCTTTTTTTTTTAAAAAAATAATATGCAGAATATTCCAAGGATCCCACCAAGAAGAAAAAATATATAAAAAATGAGAAATATTTTTGACCCTTTCCAGAATGTATTAAATTCAGGAGCTACTGCTGGTTGCAAAGTGACCTCAGCAAAGGCACCCCGGCCTTCTTGAAACAACAGCTGTGGGCTCTTTCTGTCCTGAAAATGTGCAGCTTTCTCCAGCCTCTGTACTTACATCCCCCCCCCTCTTTTTTGTGAATGAGTCATAAGTGACTGCTGGCAGGCGTTTATCTAATTGGGATCAGGTTGGGGGCGCAGCAGAGAGGATGGAAAATCCGCGTCAGATAGTGCTGTCCTGTCCCACCATTAAAGCACTCCAATTTTGTCCAGGGTTCGCCTTTCCTGCCAGGGGAATCTTTGCCGTCCTTTCCAACGCTCTGTGCTTCCCTTGCTCTGAGGATTGCCCTGGGTATCCAGCCCCTTATTAATGGCACCTCCTTCTCCTAATTCTGAGGCCACATCGGCACCATGTATTTAAAGCACTATGACACCATTTTAAACAGGAGCTTGTTGAGGCTGCTGAGAGTTGTTAGGAGGCCCCTGTTCCGCCAACAGAGTTCTCAGGGGGGTTGGGCTAGATGACCCTTGGGGTTCCCCTGGCTCTAAAATCATATGATTTTAATTAATCCCTCTTCAGAAGGAATTTAGGGAATTGCAGCTCTATGAACGGAAAATAGATCGCCTAACAACTCTCAGCACCCTGAACAAACTACAGTTTCCAGAATGCTACAAGGCACAACGGTTATGTTGTACTGTATTTCCATATGCCTCTGAATGCCACTTTCCAGAAACCACAGGAGAGGAGAGCTTTGCAGTTGCTCTCAGGTCCTGCTTGGGGGCTTCCCCTTGGGGCATCTAGTTAGCCACTGTGAGAAGAGGAGGCTGGACTAGATAGGCCTGATCCAGAAGGGCTTATGTCTTATGTTCTTAACCTTTGGACATTGCTTTCAGGGAAGTTCGGGGCGGGCAGGTGAACATGAACCCAATGCATGACCACAAGGGTGACCCTGTTCGTCCTTGCAAAGTCTGGAATCGCACCCTTGAATTGTTTGCAAAAGTTCCTGCTCTCTCACTCACAAACCCTGAGCTTGCAATCACAAATAAATGAGAGAAAAGGCATTAAAAGCCCTGGGATTCTTTTGTTTGTGCATGTGTGTGCGCGTGTGTGTGACTTCAGGGGCAGCCTATGTAATCACAGCTCCAGTTTTGCTAAACACTTCCAGATGTTGCAGTGATGAGGTCATCCAGGGACTTGTCCCTCTTGAGCCATCAGGATCCATCCTTCCCCACCATCCCCCATTTTTTCAGACTAGCCTGAAGCAGTGTGTGCTGGGTGTAGCTCAGAGGCACCTTAGACATACCTTTGCCTACTCAGAGTAGACTCAAAGAAACCAATGCAGCTTAATTCATCCTGTCTATCAGTTTCAACTAATGGCTGCAACCCACTAAGCTAGATAGGACAATCCTCTGACATGGTATCTGGCAGCTTTCTACACCAGCCTTTAATGAAAAACCATGAGGTCTGGAATCTTCATTTTGGAGGGAAAGGCCCTAGCTCAATGGTGAATTTGTGCTATAAGTATCATAGTGTTGTCTTCAATTAGGTTCCACTCAGGGTACACCCACTGAAATGAATGGACTTAAATTAGCCATCCGCTTTGTTTCGATAAGTCAGCTACAACATTGGATGCAACCCCTAATTCTATTCAGAATCTGGGATTCCTCCTTGGAGCCAGAAGCATTGCATTGTGTAGTATTGAGATAAAAAAAAAAATCCAGATAAAATCCGCCTAGCCTCAACTCACCAGCAGTCTAGGAAGTCGAGTTGAGGTCATGGTTGGCAGAAGTGTGTAAAAATCAGTTTGTAAAAATGCTTTTCGGGTTTTCTTGGACAAGGAGCACAGAGCTGGCAGTTTCATAGCACAGCTGCCCAGATGTTGTCATACCAGGTGGCATTTGACCAAGCACCTTGGGGGTCACATTTTTTGTTTCATTTTTTTATGAATATAATTGCAATGCTTCTCAAATGCATGGAGACGACAAAGGGGAGCCCACGCCATCCCTGAACAAAGATGCAGTGGTGCCCAAAGAACAGAAGGGAAGCGACACAGACGTCGCAAACCCAGAAACTGCTGAGGAAAACATCTGGTATCTCTTGCTTTCTAAGGCTGAGGGTGTGATATTCTCATGGCTGGACCCATGGCCCTATTTAGACACTTGATAGATGCCCATAAAGATTTTAGAGAGTAAGAACATACCGGTAACAAAAGCCTGATGCTTGATCAGGCCAATCTAGTCCAGCATCCTGTTCTCATAGTGGCCAGCCTGATCCCTAAAGGGAAACCAGCAAGCAGGACCATTGCTCTAAGAACATAAGTCCAGCATTCTTTTCTCAGCCAGCTGCACCAGTGGGAAACCTGCAAGCAGCAATGTGCAACAGCAATTCTCTCCACCTATGATTCATAGCAACTAGTATTATCCAGAGGCATGCTGCCTTTGAGAGTGGAGGGCAAGCATAAGAAGAGCCCTGCTGGATCAGGCCAACGGTCCATCGAGCCCAGCATCCTGTTCTCACAGTGACTGAACTGTTGCCTCTGAGAAACCCACAAGCAGGTCTTCCCTCCTGTGGTTTCCAGCAACTGGCAGTCAAAAGCATTACTGCCTCCCAGTGCTATTTTTCTAGAATAAGAGGTGCCAGACTCACCATGAATGCCTCCCTTGTTCTCTTATAATGGCAATGGCACCCACCTGAGAGGACCTGGAAATGAGTTCTTGTGAGTTCCAGCTGGAAACCCCCCCCCCCACTGTCTGCAACTGTGAAGGCAGAACATAGCCATTGTGGCTAGTAGCCATTGACAGCCTTGTCCTTGATGTATGTGTCCAATCCTCTTTTAAAGGCATCCAAGTTGGTGGGGATCACCTTCTCCTGTGGGAGGGAGTTCCATAGTTTAACTATGTGCCATGTGAAGGGCTTCCTTTTTTCTGTCCTTAATCTTCTAAATGCCTTTCCTCACTCATCTTTGTTGAAGCACTTCTTGAGCTCCTCAACTTTCCTCATGTTGTCCCTGGAGCAAAGACTCTTTGGTAGACCTTAGCATATGAGATCATCTGCTCTTGATGCAGAAGGTCCGAAGGTTCAATCCCCAATGGCATCTCTCCCCTAACTTTCTTTCTAAGTCTGTTCCATCGCATGTCCACATTCTGTTATGAAGCAAAATTCATAAAACTGATGCTTAAGTGTCCCGTTTGTCTTAGGTGGGGTACACCAGGAAGAACCAATGTGATGCCCTCCAGATGTTGTTGGGTGAGAAGGATATCAGCAGCTACTGGCCACAATAGCTATGTTCTACCTCCACTGTCAGAAAACTACCGTATTTTTTGCACCATAACACTCACTTTTTTCCTCCTAGAAAGTAAGGGGAAATGTCTGTGCGTGTTATGGAGGAAATGCCTACAGGTGGCATGCCTACGGATTTTCCTCCTCTAAAAACTATGTGCGTGTTATGGTCGGGTGCGTGTTATAGAGCGAAAAATACGGTAGTTGATAGGAATTGCAGGTGTGTAGAGTGCTGTTGCTCTTAGGTCCTGCATGTGAGCTTCACACTGGAACATCTGTTTGGCCACTGTTGGACTAGGATGCTGGACCAGGTAGGCCTTTGCTCTGATTCAGCAGCCAGGCTCTTCTTATGTTATTAATTTCAATCAGCCCCTATCAACATGGCCAATAGTCAGGAATGGTGGGACTTGTAGTCCAACAGTATCTGAAAGGCTGCTCATTATATCCACCAAGGGCTTCCACTTCTGCCGTTCTGCAGAAGCACCTTAATCACTGCAATTCCACTCATTCCCACCAATAAGTCTGTGGCCTGTGCAGATTGACAATCTCACTCCTCCTTAAACTATCAACCTCCTGAGACCTGAGTCCCCAAAACCTGTGATGAAAGAGTGGTACAACTGAGCTAGAGTTCTTCCCCAGACTGAGCACAGATGGAGACTTCTCGCTTCGCCATTCTACAGCCTTGCTCTTTCCTGTCAATATTAGTATTCTGCAAGCATTAAAAGGGGATGCCTAGAGACCTGAATTTCCCTGCTCATTAAAGCCTCTTCAAAGCCAAATTCAGACTTTTATTTCTATGCACAGATCCCCCTCCTCCAAAAAATGAACATAAGGAAGAATTACATAGACGTCTCCAGGATGTCCCATGGGGCAAGGAGTAAATCCTCTTCGAAAATGCAGTTCTCATGGATGAGTTCTCATGGGAGCATTTACAGGTGGGGGATCCTTTGATTGGGATGTGGCAAAATGTGTCTGTATGGTGGTTGTAATGAATTGCAGGGTTGGAAGGGACCTGCAGTGCCAGAATCACCATCTGCAAACCTGCCCTATAGCATCTTCTATAGTGTCCTGGGCTGAACTGAGCACAATGGAGATAGATTTACAATGCAGGGCTGTGCATGCACACACATACATACACATCAACCCAACCCAGGGCCTGGTCTGGTGCTTCAGAGTGGCCCTAATTCAATCGGGGATGACTCACCAGCTTAAAAAAGAAAGAATAATCATAAAACTTGTTCCTCATCACAGCCATTGACTAATCCAGTCCATTTATTAAGCTTTTGATGGGATCAAGGCATCCTGGGGCCATAAAATCGTAGAATCATAGAGATGGAAGGGAACACGCCCCCCCCCCCCGCGCCCCCAGGTCATCTGTTCCAACATCCTGCAATACAGTAATCTCAGCTGAAGAATCCCTGACTGATGGTCATCCAATTTCTGTTTCAAAACTTACAACACAGGAGAGTCCATCACCTTCTGAGAGAGTCTATTCCACTGTCAAACACCTCTTGCCATCAGAAAGTTATTTTTTAAGTTTGGTCAGAATCTCCTTCCTTGCCATTTGAATCCATTGGAACAGTTCCTACCTTCTGGAGCAGCAGAAAACAAGATTGCTCCATCTCCCATATGCCTTTCAGATATTAAAAGATTGCTATCCTATCATGCCTTAAGGCTCATCCAGACTTCCTTTTGTGTTGCATTTTCCAGGCACAGTTCCACACTTTAAAGCTCCGTTTTTGACTATCTGAGTGGTCCCACCCCCGTCCTGGTGCTTTCCCTGGGAAAAAGCATGTTTTAGTATTGAATCTGAGCAAACAGCAATCAGGCTTTCTGTTTGCTCTAGTTTTCTGGTTTTCTTGAGGAAAGCACCAGGACTTGGGGGGGGGGACACATCACTGAGTCACAGAGCTTTAAAATGAAGACCTGTGCAAAAGGAAGTTTGGATGAGCCCTGTGTCTTCACATATTCAGGTTAAAACATCCCCAATGCCCTGAACCATAAGGCTTGGTTTTCAGACCCTTGATCATCCTTCCAGCTTCTCAATCTCCTTAAATCAGGGTGCCCATAATTGGACACAATACTCCAGGTGTGGTCTGACCAAGGCCAGTACTATAACTTCCCTTCATCTGGACACTAGACTTCTGCTGGTGCAGCCTAGAATTGCATTAGCCTTTCTTTGACGCTGCATCACACTGTTGGCTCATGTGAAGGTTGTGGTCTAGCTGTTTGTATTCCTGACATCAGTCATTTTCACACCTACTTACCATCCCTTACTCCGTCCCCAGAATACAGCGGAAGGGACCCAAATGGCTGAAAGACTAACCCACCAGCACACTTCTAAAGCTGTGCTATTTGGAAGTAAGGACACTTCACACCAGGAAACCTTGGCATCAGACTGTGATGTTTTACCATCTTACCAGTATCAGTTCTGCTGACATTCCTAATGGAGCCCTCGCCTGACAGCTACAATAAAGCAGTCCTTATTCTGGGAGAATCAGCCCATTAAGTGAGGATTAGGAGATAGACAAACATAGATTTGTAACCTGAGTCCTTGCCAGTCAGGGGGTGGTGGTGGTGGGGAGAGCCTTAGCTGGCCAACTAAGGTGAGAATTTTCAGGCATCCTCATTTGAGTGAACCTCTTCAATTTAACATAGGAACATAATGACCACCTGCAATTACTGAGGGCATGAGGAGGAGAAAGGAGGAGGAAGTACTGTGGAACTGATCCTGTTACAGGTGCCCCATAATGCCCATTCCACAGCTGTATGACATCTATATTTTAGTACGGTGGTGCTTACACTCTGGAACTCCCTGCCTAATGACATCAGGCAGGTGCCTTCGCTGTACTCTTTTTGGTGCCTGCTTAAAAAAAAACATTTTTACCTGGATATTTAGAATGCTGATGTGCTTTGAGTTTATTGTTGATTTAATTTTTTTTTTTTATGTTTCAATTGCTTTTAATAATAACGCTATTGTTATATTCCCCATATTGGGAAGTTTTATTATGTTTTATATATTCTGTAAGCTGTCCAGAGTGGCTAGGGAAACCCAGCCAGATGGGCAGGGTATAAATAATAAAATTCTTCTTCTTCTTTCTTCTTTCTTCTTCTTCTTCCTGCAGTGCAGGAATATGCACCTGCCCCATACAGGGATCAAACCTGCAACCTTGGCGTTATCAGCATCACACTCTAACCAACTGAGCTATTGAGGGACCCTAACACCCATCAGTCCCAGTCAGGCTGGCAGATGAACACTGGAACACGGGGAGATGCCTTACCTTACCCCAAGCCCATCTAAGTTCAGAATTGTCTGCACTCACTGGCTATCTAGGATTACAGACAGAGAGACTTTCACAGCCCTACCTGGAGATGCCATTGGTGTTTGCACATGGGACCTTCTGTGTGCAAAGTAGGTACTCAGGCCAAATGCCCATCTTAGCAATGGAGAAGATATTAGTCGAGAGGCTGCCACCTTTGGCCATTGGGAATGAAAGGTGCACCTCAGCCCTCCTGGACACGATGTCCTCCATCTGCTCTGTGGCTGCTCCTCTCTCAGGGCAATGCCTTTGAAGTGGTACAGTAATTACTCCGGTGGAGGAATCAACGTTTCCCTGTCATGTTCCATGAAATAACTAGCACCGTGAGTGACAAGAATTAATGGCCTTATTATCTAGCCTTCAAACATCACCCTGCCATGGAACAACAGGAAACGTAAATGAAATTTGCAAGAGGCAAATACAGTGACCAATGCTTATTTCATTTGTCTGAGAGCATTTTGCAACACACTCTACAGCCGGAAAGGCTACTGGGAGCATTTTACCTGAGATAAACTGAAATGAGACAGTCCTTGCCTGCACACTTACATTCTGCTTTTTTTTTTTCTTTAATATTTTTATTAAATTTTCACATTTTATAAAGACAAACATACACACACAAAGACAAAGACAACACGTATAAAAATTTCATAACCTTACTTTCCTAACCCCAGTTCTTGACCTCCCCCCATCCCCCCTTCATACATCCTAGTTCAGTTACATTAACTCAGCAAATTCAAATCTCTCATCCATTGCGTATTATTACTATATCTATATATATATGTTTTTGTTTTTTTTTTAAAAAAACCATTTACTTAGCCAGATTTTACTTATCCAATTTTCTTATAAAACATTAAAGCCTTTCCTAAGGTCGTCTCGAGTTCCTTCCACGAATTTCCCTTTAATCTTAAAAATAGGTCATAATAATCAAACACAAAAGTCATAAAGATTTAAAAACAAATTCTCCTTCCCCCCCCCCAGCCCCGGTTTCTGTCCCTTCCAAATGTCCCCCCATCCATAACAACAGTTTTTAGCCTGGGTTCCTCACATCTGAGGCCTTTAAGTCCTTGTCAGTCTCTCTTTGCCGATCTTGTTGGTAACCCTCCTCATTGGTCCTCAGGTTTCGGGGAAATTTCAGCTCAGTCTCATCAGAATTTCTTCCATCCAAAGTGCTTACATTCTGAAAAACACTTACATTCTGAAAGACACCACACACAAAGAAGAAGGGACAGGGAGGGAAGAGGTATAAAGCAAACTCAGACACTTATTCTTCAGTAAAAGTAAAGGGACCCCTGACCATTAAGTCCAGTCACGGATGACTCTGGGGTTGCGGCGCTCATCTCGTTTTATGGGCTGAGGGAGCCGGCGTTTGTCTGCAGACAGCTTCTGGGTCATGTAGCCAGCATGACCAAGCCGCTTCTGGTGAACCAGAGCAGCGCACAGAAACACCGTTTACCTTCCCGCCGGAGAGGTATCTATTTATCTACTTGCACTGCGTGCTTTCAAACTGCTAGGTTGGCAGAGCAGGGACTGAGCAACAGGAGCTCACCCCGTCGTGGGGATTCGAACCAACAACCTTCTGATTGGCAAGCCCTAGGCTCTGTGGTTTAGACCACAGCGCCACCCGCGTAGTAGTTCTTATAATGACCAGTTGATATAGAAACAGTTTAGGGGCAGGAGGTGCCTGACAGAGATGGTCTTTCAGCAAAACTGATGGAATGAGCCCTTGCAGGCTTACAATTTAAATGACACAGCACACAAGGAAGAAAGGAGGAAGGAGTAGTAGTTCTCATAACGACCAACTGGCATAGAAATGGTTCATGGGGTAGGAGGCCCCTGATGGAACTGGTCTTTTGGCAAAGCTGGTGGAAATGAACCCTGCTTCTCGCCTCCTGCATGGAGGCAGCCAGATGGAAGGGATGCTACAGACTATTTCTTTGCATTTATTTATTGCATTTCTATTCCATCTTATTTCCTCCAAGGAGTTTCTCCCCCTCATCATTTAATCCCCACAATGACCCTATAAAGTAGGGCTAGGCTGAGAGGCAGCAGCCGGCCCAAGGTCACCCAAGAACTTCATTCTCCAAGCGAAGGAAACTCCCGAGAAAGCAAAGGGCGTGTCTGCTTCAGTATAGCCTTCCTCTGAGCCACCAGCCCTTCTGCCAGCTGAGCAAGAAATGCTAAGTCAGCTGTCTCTGCTCAAGAGCTGCAGCTGTGCTTCCGAGGGCCTTGGGCTCCTTTTCTGCGATGCCAGGTATTTTGCAATTTCCAATGAGATGTTTGCAGCAGAGGTGAATGTTTTTTACAGTTGTCCTTTCTTCAAATAATCCAACCAAGAGACCCGAGATTCAGCAGAGGGATGCATCCTGTATGTCTTGGTACCCGGCCACTATGAGAACAGGATGCTGTGCTAGATGGGGCATTGGCCTGATCCAGCAGGACTTTTCTTATTTTCTCAGTGGCTAACCAGAAGCCTCTGGGAAAGCTGCAAGCAGAACCTAAGTGCAAGAGTGCTCTCTCATTTGCAGCTCACAGCAACTGGCATTCAGAAGCATTGCTGCCTTAGACGGTGGAGGCAGAACAAAGCCACCCTGGCTAGCAGCCCTCAATGGCCTTATCCTCCATGAATTTCTCCAATCCTCTCTTAAAGTTGTCTAAGTTGGTGACTGCTATAAACTGAGTTGAATAGGATCCAGAATGCAGCAGTATGATTGGTCCTAGAACAATAGGATTCAGAATGCAGCAGTATGATTGGTCCTAGAACAATAGGCCTACAGGAGAATCCCGGAATTAGCCAATCACGTGCAGTGTAAATAATGTATATGGAGCAGATATTGTGGGGGAACTTCCATTCCTCCTCACCACTATGAGCTGAATAAAGAGCATGAAATCCACTCTCGACTCCGAGTATATTTCAATGACCGTCCCTAGTCTCTCGTGAGAGCGAGTTTCATAGTTTAATTCTGCATTGTGCAAAGCACTTTCTTTCCTCTTTCCTTCTATCTTCCAACATTCAGCTTCATTGGAGGTCCAGTCTTATAAGAGGGAGAAAAACACCTCTTTATCTGTTTTCTCTGCACCTTGCATAAAATGAGAAATGGAGAGAAACCAGTTATCTATCCCTGATCTCCGGGTATCACACTCACTCTTGGCTAGGAACGGAATGGTCATGTGCAAGATGCGTCTGTGCCTAAGCCAGTGTGGCACAGTGGTTAGAGTGCTGAACCTGGGGGGACTAGGGTTCAAATCACCCCTTAGCCATGAAGCTCACTGGGTGACCTTGGGCCAGTCATTGCCTCTCAGCCTAACCCACCTCACCGGGTTGTTGTGGGGGCTGAATGAGGAGGAGGAGAACCATGCGTGCAACCTCAAGCTTCCTGGGGAGAAAGCTGGAACATAAATGCACTGAATAATTAAAAATTAAAATGACATCCCATGGTATCCTGATCCAGGACAATCTGCCAGAGACTGGATTCTTGACCCAAACCTCAAGACTAGCCTAGCGTCATTTCCCACTTGGTGTGAGATAAATTCCAGTCACGTTTCAATCTCAAAATGCAAACCCCTACAAAGTTAAGACTTTAGGACTCAGGAGGGTTGACTCTTGCCTCACAACCACTGATTGATTTGCTGCCTGCAGTGAAGACCAACTCACAGATGCCTTGATGAGAAACCCCCCAAGCAGGACCTGAGTGCAACAGCAACTCTGTCCATCAAAGATGCTCACCAGCAGAGGTGCTTTTAGGGTAGTGTGACCACTTCAGCTGTGCTGCAGGGGGAGCCACAACAATGCTGTAGAATGGAGTGACCTGAATTTTAGCATCCCACAGGGCGCCGCTGAAATCTGAGAGCCCAAAGTCTGCCGCTGTCGGCAATTGGTATTCAGAGGTATACTGCATCCAACAGCAGATGTAGAACATAAGAGCCCTGCTGGATCAGCCAAAGGCCCATCAATTCAGCATCCCATTCTCACAGTGCCCAGCCAGATCCGAATGGAAAGCCCACAAGCAGAATCTGAGAGCAACAGCAAGACTCTCTCCAACTGCAAATCCTCACAAATGGTGTCCAGAGGTGTTCATACTGAGTCTGACAGTGGATGAACAACATAAGGAGATCGTTGCTGGATCAGGCCAATAGCCCACATAGTCCAGCATCCTGTTCTCACAGTGGCCAAATACCCCAAGAAAGCTAGATAGACTGGAATTGGGAGGTTCTGTAAGAACATATCAGGAAGAACTTTCAGCAAGAGCTGTTTGTCAGTAGAACGGTCTCTTTTCAGGAGGTGGTGGACTCTCCTTCCTTGGAGGTTCTTTTTTTGCTGAGGTTGGATGGCCATGTGTCATGGATACTGTGATTCCTGCCTTGCACGGGTCGGACTAGAAGACTCTTGGGGTCCCTTCCAACTCTACAATTCCATGATTCTAGGAGTCTGGCTGAAGGGGGCCTTATAGTCCAGAAGTGTTGGTTGTCAGTGGTTTGGGCAAGGGAGGGAGCACCAGGTGGTGGGACGCCAACCCAGCCCTCACTGCTGATGCCCCCAGAGCATCTCCATGCTCACCAGAGCAAATTGGGACCACACTGAACCATCTGCCTGCTTACACGGGGGGAGCCTGGCCAGCTGACACAGCCCTTGGCAGGTGAAGAGGAGCAAAAGGCAGTGCCATTCAAGTCATCTGCATGGGGGCACCTGGTTTGCACCCAGTCAAAAATTGTGCATCCAAGGTTATGACCCCCCCCCCAGCACCTCCACACTATGCCCCTGAAAACAGATGCTAAGGAGTAGGGCCCAAGCTCAACAGAACCACTCTCCCTTCTTATGACTTCAGGCAACTGGTATTCAGAAAGTTCAGGAAGCGCGAATTATGTAGATTCACATTAAATTGTATACCAGATCATTTTTCTCCTTCATCCCTAACTGATATGAAGTCACTTTCACTGGGGGGGGGGCATCTTTCCAATAAAAGGTGATGAGTGCAATATTCTGCCTAGATACTTTAAAATAATAATATTTTTTAAAAAAAACCAGCCTGACCAGCGAAATGAGACTCTAGGGACCTGTTTGTTTGCTTCTTTGTTTTGAAATGCAGGCCTTCTCCATTGCACAACATGGTGATGGGGACTGCGAGAGAAAACTTCAGAAAACTTTATATACGTTCTGCAGATGACCTCATCGCATTGGCTGCCACGTCGCTCCGAGGGTGGAGATTCTGGAATGCCTCCGAGGGTTGTAGAGAGGCAATCGGGAGAAAAAGCTGGAAGGAGTTACTGACCTGCTCCTTGTCCCAGAAATTGACTGTCCTGTGAAGCCACAGCTGGTCTTTGGACCATCTGTGAGTCAAATTTCTACAGAGGCAGTTGTACTGCTGTTCTCCCTCCCTCTCCCTCTCTCTCCTTCTTCCTAGGAAGTTTATAAAATTATGCATGGCATGGAGAAAGTGGATAGAGAAATGGTTTTTTTTTCTCTCTCTCACTCATAAAACTAGAAATGGGGGACATCCAAGGAAGATAAATGCTGGAAGATTCAGGGCAGAGAAAAGAGAGCCCTCCTTCATGCAACACAGAGTTAGACTGTGGAACTCCCTGACACAGGAGACAGTGGGGGCCACCAATTTGGATGGCTCTACAAGAGGATTGGGCATGTTCGTGGAGAGTATAAGGGCTATCAATGGCTGCTAGCCAAGATGCCCATGTTCCGCTTGCACGATCAGAGGCAGCAATGCTTTTGAATAGCAGTTGCTGGAAATGGCAGGAAAGGAGAATGCTGGACTAGATGGGTCCCCTTTGACCTGATCCAGCAAGGCTGTCCATGTGGAGGCCCTACTATGGCAGCAGATCTCCATGCTCAGGGGCAGTCTACCCCTAAGATACCCGCCAGTGGGGAATACCATGGAGAGTTGCTGCTGCACTCAGGTCCTGAGCTAGGTTGAGGCATCTGGTTGGCCACTGCGAGAACAGGATTCTGCACTAGACGGGGCCCCTTTGGCCTGACCTTGCAGGCATTTGTTATGTTCTTATGTAAGGAAGTCAGCCAGATGTGCGTCAGGCAGGGTTAAGGTTTGACAGGTTGATACAGAAGTTACCAGGACCATTAGGCGGAGAAAGATGGTTTTAGCAGGCTTCTCTCCACCATGCATGATTTTATGCACTTCTATGGTGTGTCCGCTTCCTCACCTTTTTTCAAAGCCCTAAAATACTGCAAGCTGAAGGCAGCCCAGTGCATTTCAGTGAGATGGTAGAATCAAAGAATTGCAGAGCTGTCTAAACCAGAGTCTAGGGCTTGCCAATCAGAAGGTTGGCGGTTCAAATCCCTGCGACGGGGTGAGCTCTCGTTGCTCAGTCCTTGCTCCTGGCAAACTAGCAGTTCGAAAGCACGTCAAAGTGCAAGTAGATAAATAGGTACCACTCCAGCGGAAAGGTAAACAGCGTTTCCATGCGCTGCTCTGGTTCGGCAGAAGCGGCTCTGTCATGCTGGCCACATGACCTGGAAGCTGTATGCCGGCTCCCTCGGCCAATAAACCGAGATGAGCGCCGCAACCCCAGAGTCGGCCATGACTGGACCTAATGGTCAGGGGTCCCTTTACCTTTACCTAAGGGCCAATGGCTCATCTAGTCCAACTCCCTGCAATGCAGGAATCACACCTAATTTCTGAAAGTTCTGAAATTCCTTGCAGTGTGTTTGTGTGTGCAGAGAAGTCCTTTGGCTCCTGGGTTTTTGCATAAAGTGGAATGGGAGGTGGATATGAGAACCACCCCTTTGGCAAAACATCTTGTCATTTAAGGGATTGATTTCTCCTGGGCCACAGGCAGGTTCCTGGTGTGAGGGCAGAACACCCCAGTATACAGTTTGGGAGTTACACATACAACATCACTCACATAAACCCCTGCATGAAGGGGCTTGCTGCGCTGCCACCTAGTGGCTACCTGAGTAACAAGAGGAGAGCTGTAATAACAACTGGTTTAATGATAACGGAGGGAGATGCAGTTGTTCCATTTCCTCCTTCGTTAACTTTGCTTTTCCAATTCCACTCCTTTTGCTGGCTGGCTTATGGCCGCAATTAACATTATAAGCTCCTCAAGGTCAGATACTTTCTTCTTCTTCTGCCATTACTGTGGGTTTCAGCAGGGAGCCTGCCTAGTCCAGCCTCCTGTTCTTACAATGCCAACCAGCCACGGTGGATTTAGGGCAGTGTGTCCAGTTCTGCCATACTGGGAGCTGAGTCTAGGGGGCACCACTTAAATCTGACATAGTGAACTGGGCAGAACAGAATGCAAGAGGTGCCACTCCTGAAATCAGATGCCCCAATGGGAAATCCACAAGAGCACCACTCTCCCATCATGTGTGGAGGCAGTGATGGTCACCAACTTTAAAAAGCTTTAAAAGAAGATTAGGCAAATTCAGGGAGGAAAAAGCTATCAATGGCTACTAGCTAGGATGATGTCGCTTCTCAGCCTTTTGGCTACCGTATTGGCCCAAATATAAGCCGCACCCGAATATAAGCAGCACCTTTAAAATTGGGGGGGGGGGGGAGAGAGAGAGAAAGGCAATAACCAAATATAAGCCGCTCCCTTAAAATTCCGCAGGCACTCACACCCATTCCATTTTACCGTATGTCTGTTTCAGCAGCGATATCGTAAAAGCCAGTTCGTGTGAGATCGCAAATTTAAGCCACACTTTAACTTTTCACGGTCGGAATTTGGGGGAAAAAAGGTGAAGCTTATATTCAGGCCAATATGGTAAGTGTCATACTAGCCAGGATGGCTGTGCTCTGCCCTCCATGTCAGAGGCATCAGCGCTTCCCAACAGGGACAGTGCAATCCTTAGGCCAACTAGGGTTTCACAGAGTTCTCCGTTCACAGCAAATTCAGAGACTGGGTCTCTGAAGTGCATTCCTGTGCCTCTGGGATCTCCCAGCAAACTGTGTCATGGAGCCACCCTCCTCTAGCTCTGCTTACCTGTCCTTGGCTACTTTAGCTACAGCGGTGGAGCCACTTTGTCCAGGTGTGGCCTGCAACACTTTTCTCCTAGGCCCCTAGGACCTGGCTTCCACTGATGGTTGTGGCAGTTACCCACATGAATGATTTTGGGCTTGTGCCTGGGGCCCGGCTGGATCTGGTATGCCACCTCATTTGTTTTCCAGAGGACCACATATGGCTGCTTGTGGTTGGAGTCACAGAACGCTTGCTCTTGGACAAATGTCTCGTGTGTAGGAGGATGTCATCTAAGTACAGTGGTACCTCTGGTTACATACTTAATTCGTCCTGGAGGTCCGTTCTTTTTTTTTTTTTAAAAAAAATATTTTATTAAATTTTCATAGTACACAATATACATACAAGATCCCTTCACCAAAAAAATAGTACACAAAAAAGCCAGAACAAATACACCAAAAAACCATATAGAAAAAAGGAAATAAAAAAGAAAAAAGAAAAAGAAAAAAACCAACCATTCAATACAATTTTTTTATATATAACTAACTGGACTTCCTCACATCTCCTTTACCCTGCATTATTTATATTAAAAATATCAGCAAATTATTACCTTGTTTCATACCTTATTTTGTACTTTCCAAATATTATACTTCTAAATTTAAGATAATTTTTATCATTTACTCATACCTTAAATTTAAACATATTGTTGCCTTAAATTTCGACCTTTTCTTACTTATAACTTAATTTTCTATTTTACAAAATCTATTTGCTGGAACTGAGATTTTCTAAATTGTGCAGATACTTAACATTCATACAACTTATATTGTTTTTGTAAATAGTCCTTAAACTTCTTCCAGTCCTCTTCCGTTGTTTCTTCTCCCAAGTCTCGGATTCTGCCAGTCATTTCAGCCAATTCCATATAATCCATCAATTGCGTCTGCCACTCTTCCAGTGTGGGCAAGTCTTGTGTCTTCCAATACTTTGCAATAAGTATTCTTGCTGCTGTTGTCGCATACATAAAGAAACTTCTGTCCTTCTTTGACACTTTCTGGCTGACAATGCCCAAGAGGAAGGCCTCCGGTTTCTTAACAAAGGTATATTTAAATACCTTTTTTAGTTCATTATAGATCATTTCCCAGAAGACCCTCACTTTTGGGCATGTCCACCAGAGGTGAAAGAATGTCCCCTCAGCCTCTCTACATTTCCAACATTTATTATCAGACAGGTGATATATTTTTGCAAGCTTGACTGGGGTCATGTACCACCTATATATCATTTTCATAATATTCTCCTTCAAGGCATTACATGCCGTGAATTTTATTCCAGTGGTCCATAACCTTTCCCAGTCCTCAAACATAATGTTATACCCAATATCCTGAGCCCATTTTATCATGGCTGATTTAACAGTCTCATCCTGTGTGTTCCATTTAAGCAGCAAGTTATACATTCTCGAAAGTACCTTAGTCTTTGGTTCCAACAGTTCTGTCTCTAATTTCGACTTCTCCACCTGGAATCCTATCTTTTTATCCAATATAAAAACCTCTTGAATTTGAGCGTAGTGTAACCAATCTTGCACCGTATTCTTTAATTTCTCCATGCTCTGCAACCTCCATTTGTCTCCCTGGAGGTCCGTTCTTAACCTGAAACTGTTTTTAACCTGAAGCACCACTTTAGCTAATGGGGCCTCCCGTTGCCGCCACGCTGTCGGAGCACGATTTCTGTTCTCATCCTGAAGCAAAGTTCTTAACCTGAAGCACTATTTCTGGGTTAGCGGAGTCTGTAACCTGAAGCATCTGTAACCTGAATCGTCTGTAACCTGAGGTACCACTGTACAGCCATACCTCATATTACGTTTGCTTCAGGTTGAGTGTTTTCAGGTTGTGACCCGGAAATACCAGAAAGGGCTACTTCTGGGTTTTGCCGCTCGTACATGTGCAGATGCTCAAAATGACATCATGCACATGTGCAGAAGCAGCGAATCGTGACCCGTGCACACGCAGATGCGCAGACGTGGGTTGTGTTCTGCTCATGTTGCAAACGGGGTTCCGGAATGGATCCTGTTCGCAACCAGAGGTACCACTGTATAACAAGCAGGCTGACGGGGCACTCTCTCCCTCCACGAGTATCTGAAACATGGCGGGGGCATTTCGCAAGTCATGACTCCGAACTGCCCCAGTACTGCTGTGAAATCGGTTCTTCCCTTATCTTTGGCATCCATTTGCCAGTACCCACTTTGGAATCTAGCATGGAAAACCATGTGTGTGGTGGGGGTGCAACTAGCTATCCTTGCCTAGGGCACAAAGCAGCCTGGCACCAGCACTGCAGTTGCTGGAAACTAGAGGAGGGCTGTGTTGCTCTTCTGCACTGGTCCTGCTTGTGGGCTTCTTCCCATTTCGGCATCTCGTCAGCCACTGTGAGAAGAGGATGCTGGACTAGATGGGCCAGCAGATGGATATAGCAGGGCTCTTCTAAATTCTTACACTGAGTAGAAATGAATTCACTTGTTTTCCTGGAACTGAAACCCCTAGTACCACATCGAAGCCAATGCTATCTCAAGGCCTGCTAAGTACCCCTGATTTGTCACCGGGAAGACAAAATGGGCCATTACCGAGGTCCAATAATCACTTTACTTATTAATAAAAATAAGTACAAGTGCTCCTTTCCCCTGATCTCAGGAACTGTTCCGCAAGATTTACTCTCAACACCAGTCATCTTTCCTGCAGAAACCCTCAACGCCATCGGTCATTCCACAGGCATGCATGCACAGGGGCCTCCCAAAATGGGCTTTTTACAGCCTCTCATAATAGGAGAGAAAATGACACCATTTATTTTGGCGCGTGGCAAAGCCAGCCCAATCGATGGCGGGTCTGTAATGTGCCTCTCACTGCCTTTAACAGGAGGATGGAGAGTTTTGTTACTGAGAGGTTCTGCTTGCCTTTTAAACCTAGCGTCCCATCCCCCCCCCCCCAATTAGCACTGGACACCCCATCAACAAACATACCACTGAGCGAGCATGGATGCAAGTTCACCACTAGCATACCACCCTTCCCAGCATGCACTGCAGTAGTGGTCCTCTTCCTCCCTTCTCTGCTCTGTCCCCATGACAATAGCTGTTGCAGGAAACATCTGGAAACCAAGCAGGAATCAGAAGGGAGATTTGAAAGGGGGGGAGAGAGAGAGCTGAATGCCTCCCACTTTCTTAAAACAACTGCAATTATGCCTTTGAGGGTTTACCAGTTAGTGGTAGATTCCTGTCCTGCCAGATGATGTCAGTGGGAAAGTATGAAGGGTTGATGGGGGCGGGGTGTATTTTTAAAGAGTTGGTTTCTAGCACATGTGAATCAAGGCATGGAAGAGGAACCCAGATGTGGGTTGCTTTCTTCCTTGCTTTCGCAGACGTGGTCTCCAAATGCAGCAAGGGAATGATAATCTTATTTGCAGACAGATCTGATCCATGCTTACGCAGATGTAAGCATTCCATGAGGCTTACTCCTGAGTAAATGTGCATAAGATGCAGGCTTTTCTGTCTGCAAATTTTATGACCTGTGCCGTTTCAGTCACTCCCACACCGGGGCACAGGGAGGTCAGTCAGCTCAAGTTTGGGCTCTGCTTCCTCTCCGCCCCCCCCCCCGCCCTTCTCTCTCCCAGCTAAAAAAGACAGCAATTTTATTTTTATTCCTGAGAAAGGGTGATGGAAACCTTTTCAGAACAAGGGTCTGGGTTCAAAGCCCTGCTCAGTCATGAAGCTTGCTGGGTGTGACTTTGAGGCCAGTCTCTATTTTTTGGCCTAGCCTACTTCACAGGGTTGCTGTGAGGATAAACACAGAGAGAAAGAGAACCACACATGCCACCTTGAACTCCTAGCGATGAATAAATAAATAAATAAAACATAACTGCAACAAGCACATTTTCCTAGTGCACTGCAGCTGTAAATGGGAGGAGGGGGGTGTACACACTGAGCTCCCAGGACAGCCAGCCAAACATGTAATTGATGGGAAAGGATTGCATACAAGGTTGACCTCTCGGCGAGCATTGCCCGTGTGATTCGTGGAACCCAAACATCGTAAATCTCATCCTATTTCAGACTCCATTTGGCCCTCTTTCCCGGTTTCATGCACAAACCTAATTTGCACGCTTTGAAATATCGGCTGAGTGGAATGGAATGAGTTCTGCAGGGTTTGGAAGTTCAGCCCCCAGGCACAGAGAATTCTAGAAACAGCTGGGCTGTCAGGCAGAGGCAGGCTCTGGAATGGGTCGCTGGCCGCTGGCTGATGACACTAACATCTGGTTGGATGCACTAGGGAGGGCAGCTCTGAGGTAGAGAAGGAGATTCCTGGATCCTCCAGGAACATCTCCTAGTTGTTTCATTTTCTGGACCTTGCAGTCAAGACTGACCACGTTCCAGCAAGCTGTGGACCTCAAACAGTGGGGTATTAAGAACGAAGTTTTAATGAGAGCTATACCGGTGGCCTTCCAGATGTTGTTCGGCTCCATATCCCATCATCAGCATCAACCAGCATGTCCAAAGTGCATAAGAACTCTGGGAGAGCTTGCTGGATTGGACCAAGGGGGCAGAGGCGTAACTAGCCACTTGGGCGCCTGGGGCAGCTGAGGGGGAGGCGGAGGGCAGATACAAGCCCCACATTGCTGTTTCAGGCAGCGTGGAGCCTGCAGGTGCCTGAGCCACCTCGTCACTCCCAGGAGAGATGTGTGGCTTGAGCGCGCTGAAGGCCCTGCAGTAAGTGCCGCCCCCGCAGTATGGTGCCAAGTGCGTCCTGCCCTCCTGGATACACCTCTGCAAGGGGGCCATGTAGTCCAGTCTCCTTTTATCACACTGGCCAAGCAGTTGCCCCTAAGGGAAACCTACAAGCAGGACCACAGATCTAAGAATGTAACAAGAGCTCTGGAGCACCTCATCATAAGATATCATAAATTAATAAGGATTTAAATTCGTCATGAATTCATAAGGATTTAAATTCATCATGAATTCATAAGGATTTAAATTCATCATGAATTCATAAGGATTTAAATTCATCATGAATTCATAAGGATTTAAATTCATCATGAATTCATAAGAATTTAAATTCATCATGAATTCATAAGAATTTAAATTCATCATGAATTCATAAGAATTTAATCCACAATTCAGCTGCCAGACTAGTGACTGGGAGCAGCTGCCAGGACCATATTAAAAAGGTAAAGGGACCCTGACCATTAGGTCCAGTCGTGGGGTTGCGGCGCTCATCTCGCTTTATTGGCCGAGGAAGCCGGTGTACAGCTTCTGGGTCATGTGGCCAGCATGACTAAGCCACTTCTGGCAAACCAGAGCAGCGCATGGAAACACCGTTTCCCTTCCTGCCGGAGTGGTACCTATTTATCTACTTGCACTTTTACGTGCTTTCGAACTGCTAGGTTGGCAGGAGCAGGGACCGAGCAACGGGAGCTGACCCCATCGCAGGGATTTGAACCGCCAACCTTCTGATCAGCAAGCCCTAGGCTCTGTGGTTTAACCCACAGCGCCACCCGTGTCCGAGGACCGTATTACATTGGTCCTAAAGAATCTACACTAACTCCCAGTATGTTTCCAAGCACAATTCAAAGTGTTGGTGCTGACCTTCAAAGCCCTAAATGGCCTTGGCCCAGTATGCCTAAAGGAGCGTCTCCACCCCCATCGTTCTGCCCGGACACTGAGGTCCAGCTCCGAGGGCCTTCTGGCAGTTCCCTCACTGTGAGAAGCAAAGTTACAGGGAACCAGGCAGAAGGCCTTCTCGGTAGTGGCGCCCGCCCTTCAGATGTCAAACAGATCAACAACTATTTGAGTTTTAGAAGACATTTGAAGGCAGCACTGTTCAGGGAGGTTTTTAGTGGTTGACATTTTACTGTGTTTTTATATGTGCTGGAAGCTGCCCAGATTGGCTGGGGCAACCCAGCCAGGTGGGAGGGGTGGAAATAACAAAATCATCAACATCGACATCAACAATATCATCATTAAGAAGAGTCTGCTGGGTCAGGCCCATGGCCCATTAAGCCTGCTGGATCAGACCAGTTAGCCCTCTAGCCTAGCATCCTGTTCTCACAGTGGCAAAACAGATGCCCCTTATGGGAAACCCACAAGCAGGATCTGAACACAAAAGCACTCTCTCTTCCCTTGGTTCCCGCCAACTGGGATTCAGAAGCACCACAAGCCAGATTTTGAGTCAGTGTGGATGAGCCTTAAGTCTGGAAAAGTGAGAAACACAGGAACCAAGATTAGGCTGAGCCACCCATAGTTCTGGACAGGCCTTTTCCCACTCGGAACAAGTACGGAGATCTGGGGCTCTTGTGCAGGCGAGATGGGTGTTTTCTCCTTCTACATTAAACATGAGCTTGGGGGTAGACAGGGTAGCACATTCGCATTGCCCACCCTCACCCTGCAAACCCGGTTTTCATTCAGAAAAGAAAAGGGCACTCCAGCTATTGGAGAAATGGTGTGGTCATGCTCTGGAAGACCTCTGATGTCTCCGCCAGCTGTTCTTCAGCCGCCCTTCATAATCCTATGACATTTAAAACTTCTTGACTGCCAATACGATATGTGTGCAATGGGATTTTTTATTTTTTTTTTGCGGGGGAGCCGGGTGGAGGGGGAGAGAGGACATCACATTCTGTTTAGCTTGTTTAAAAAATGACAGGAGGGCTAGGGAGAGGTGGATAAATAACTTCTTGGACACTGTTCGGATTGGAAAACGTTTCGAACATCCGTGCGGAATTGGAACAAAAGCGAACATTCCAGAGGGTAAAACATGCAGAAACCTTGGAGGAGAAAGACATTTGGGGGTGGGCGGAGACGAGGGAGGGGAGGGTCCTAGACGACTTTCCAGACCAACAGCCTTTACTGAAGAGAGGCACCATGCGATTAAAGTGGGGGAAGGGAAGAATGGGCTGCAAAAATGTTTTGCAGTGCAATGCCTCCATCTAGTGGTCGGGTGGCATATCATTGTAAAAACCTTGCATTTCAAGTGCCCGATTCCCCGCCTGCATTTTATATTATCATTATTAGTATTTTTTAAAAAAACAAACCTTAAAGTTTATATACCTCTTGACTGTAAAGAAACCAAAAGACCTCAAAACAGTTTACAAAAAAGAATAAAGTAAGAAATTATCAGGAAGCATAGCTAAAAAACAACTTTTTTTAAAAAAATCAACAATAAGCTAAAAAAGGGTGGGGGGTTAAAATGCATGTCAAAACATTCTACATGTCTGGATAGGCTTCCTAAACGAAACATGTTTTCAGGAGGCACCAAAAGAGTACAGCCAATAGGAGAAAGTTTTTTTTCTTTTTCTTTTTTATTATGCTTTATTATCCATACTTGCATCTGTACATCAAAGACATATTTTCCTTGTTTTACGTAAATCATTTTTTTTCAAAATAAAAACCAACAAAAGAATATAGGTCTTCCTACAATACATTTGATGCAAACACTTGACTTCCGGTCCTTTCCCAGTTTTTTCCATTCTAATAAACCTATTGCCTCACCTATACATTACTAATAAAATAATAATATTCATACCTATATATTCCTGTTTTTCCTCTTTTAATTTAAATTATTCACAGAGATTACTCAAAGGCTGCTACCGAATTCAAATTGCAACAATTATTCTTTAGATAATTCCTTAAAGGTTCCCAGTTTGAAATGAACTCCTGCTTTGACATCTTTAATCTTTTAAGAGAGACTGTCTACTTCAGCATATTCAGCATATTCAGCATATGCAATAGGAGGGAGTTTCAAAGCGTCTAGGATTTTTATGTTGTGAACCATCCTGAGATCTACAAATGAAGGGCAGTAGAAATTTTTTAAAAAATAAAACAAATGCACAAATAAGCATCTGTTCTCTTTCCTTGTATGTGAACTAAGTGGACCCTTGTTTTCATCTGTCTTCCCTTTCTTTCTAAAAAAGAAAGAAAGAAAGTGAGTTTTAAAGCAGCTGCACATGTTTACACTGGGAATCCACAGCCAACCTTGGACAGCTGTGGGTCTGAAAGTGATGTCAAGGTGCTTGGGGGGGTGGGGGATATGGAGAAAGAATTCAGTCTCCCTTTTTGCAAATGGATGGGGCCTTTGTGCTGCCCTCCTTCCTCCTCCTCCTCCAAGACATTAATAGAGCTGGACTAGTTTCCCCACTTCGTCCCCCATTCGTCAAAGTGCTTAGTAGCAGGCAATCCTCTGTTTAACTATTGTTGAGGGTTTGAGGGTGAGGATAGGCCATGGGTAAGCAAACTAAGGCCCAGGGGCCAGATCCGGCCCAATCGCCTTCTAAATCTGGCCCGCGGACAGTCCAGAAATTAGTGTGTTTTTACATGAGTAGAATGTGTCCTTTTAAAAATGCATCTCTGAGTTATTTGTGGGGCCTGCCTGGTGTTTTTACAAGAGAAGAATGTGTGCTTTTATTTAAAATGCATCTCTGGGTTATTTGTAGGGCATAGAAATTCATTCATTTCCCCCCCCCCCAAATATAGTCCGACCCCCCACAAGGTCTGAGGGACAGTGGACTGGCCTCCTGCTGAAAAAGTTTGCTGACCCCTGGGATAGGCTGTATGAGGCCTGAGTCCCTTCTAATTCCTGGCTCTGGAAAGAATTAAAATCTAATGGAGGATCCCATTGTTGAATTTGCCAGACCGGGGGGCATCATGCCGCCAAAGTATGGGTTGCAGAGGCATAGCATGGCAGGGGAAGGGGGAACATGGCCCCCAAGTACACAGCCCCACTGCCTCGACCCTGGCCATCTTCCCCGAGTGCCGCTGGGAGAAACAGAGCAGAAGCAGGAAAGCTGAGGGAAGGGGCGCGAGCTCAGCCACAGCCTCTGCCTCCCTGCCACTTGCTCTTGAGATAGGGGAGGTGGTGGAAATCAAAGCAAAGAGGCTCTGCCGCCTCAGTCCTGCCTGCCACTGCCATCTTCCGCTGCCTGCCTGTCTCTCTGCCCCACCAGCTGAGGGAGCCATTGCTCTGCCTGCCTGGTGTCTCAGCCCAGCTGCATGGCTGCCTCTGAAGGGTGACAGGGGGAGGGCAAGGTCAGGGCCCTATAGAGGCAGTGCAGCCATGGCTGTGGGCGGGAAGACAGAGTGGGGACTGCTGAGGATAGAAGGAGCAAAGGAAAGGGCCAGTTCCCCTCAGAAGTGCCTCACAGTCAAGCTGAGGAAAACAATCTCAGTGGGAAGAAAGTTGGGGGGGGGTAGTTGCTCAATCTGGAATATCTACTGCTTCAAATTGCTCAATCTGGAATAACTACGGCTTCAAATTGCTCAATCTGGAATAACTACTGCTTCAAATCTAGGGCTCAGCTCCATCAGCGGGAGCGGCAGCAGTTTCACCTCAGCACCTTGTGGGCCTGGGCCAAATGGAGTTCATTTGTCCCTCAGTGTGCTGGGCACTTGGCGGCAGAGGGGTCCTTTTGTCACCAGAGCCTAGCGCACCCTGGAACAAGTGAGCTCCATCGGCCTCGGCACTTCACAAATCATTCCTCTCTTGGTCTGAGGGCCAGGGTGTAATGGCACCTACCCGGAAGTATATTGCAGGTGAAACTGCCGCTGCTCTGTCCTGACTCAGGAGTGGCAGTTTCACCCGCAATATACCACCAAGTGAAGGCACCATTGCACTCTGGCCCTCAAACCAATCCTGGGCGATGTACAGTCATACCTCAGGATAAATGTGCTTCAAGTTAAGTATTTTTGGGTTGTGCTCCGCGGCGACCTGGAAGTAATGGAGCGTGTTACTTCCGGGTTTTGTCATGGGTGCATGTGCAGACAGTCAAAATGACGTCATGCGCATGCGCGGAAGCGGCAAAACGCGACCCACAGACACGCAGACGCGGGTTGCGTTCACTTCAGGATGCGAACGGGGCTCCAGAACGGATCCCATTCCCATCCCGAGGTACCACTGTATTGATACATCACCCAGGCCTAACCCATACTACGCAAATGGGTGGTGCCCCTTCCCTCACCTGGCTGGTAGTGAGATGGACCAGGGCAAAGTTGAGGTGTGCATGTGAGCTGGGCTAGAAGCAGGCATAAGCTGGAAATGGGAGAGCCATACTTGATTTCTGCTTGTCTCTAAGGCTGTGAATATTGGAGAAGCAAGACCTCCTGGGGTGTTAATGCTGTGGACCCCTCCATCGTGGGCTCAGGTTGTACATAGGTGCAAATAAACCATATATCCCAAAGATACCACAGTCCACTGCCACTCGTTCCAAGGAAACCAAACTCTGGGTTAAACGCCTAGAATCTGTGGAATCTTGCACCAGTCAGAGATTGGGGTGGCACAAAACATTATTTTCATATTAGCTTTGAACAGATTTCTCTCTCTTCTCTCCGGGTTCATCCAACGGGAAACCCTCAAGAAGGATGTGAGCCCTACAGCAATACTCTCCCCACGTGTAATTCCTGGCAACCGTCATTCAGGGGTATCCTGCCTCCACAGTGGAAGAAGAACCTAGACATTGTGACTAGCAGCCATTGGGGCACTGGCAGAGGAAGAGGGGTGCGGGGGGAGTGCACCACCCCCGGCAGCGTGATCCCATTGGGGTGCCATTGTGGCTGCCCGCCCGCCCATGCTGGGCACCCCGCCCCTGCAAGTGGCATGCCACGCCCTCAAGAAGCGTGCCAGCCCCGCCCCCGCCTGCTCTCCGACCCCCGGTGCCAGAGCATGAAGCTCTGCCACTGCCCTGAGGGCCTTATCCTCTGTTAAAGGATGATGGCAGCTGGAAATCTGCCTCATCTGGAAAGCACCAGGGGCAGCTGGTCTGCTATGGTGTTTATTTTATTTATTTGCTGAATATTCATCTCCCCTTTCCCCAGGGATTGTGTCCCTAACCCATTCTGTACAGTCTCCCTAGATTGTTTGGGATCATGCAGGCGATTCTTTCTGAGGAAGGAAGGAAAGTCCAGCCATTCTAAGACAAGACCCAATGCCAGTTATACTGAAATATAACCTAATGAAATATTTGCAGTTAAATAACCTGGGCTGGTTGATGTTGATTGATCTATATACCAAGGGTGACCTACAATTCCATTTATGTACATTTATTAAACTTATTAGTCACTTGCCATCCAAAGGTCTCCAAGTGACATAAAAGTAACACACACACACAAAATACATAATACCATGGGGGGGGGGAGATCATACATCAATATATTGTCTAACATAACACTTATGTAAAGTTGAAAGAACAAAACATACCTGCCCTATAAACAACAAACAACAAAAAAATACTCAAATAATAGGCAAAGAATGCTTCCACCCACTAATTAGCAGATAAACAAATTATTTCTCCAACTTTTAACCTCACCCAGAGGTCACCAGTGGGATGGTCTTGCATCTCTCCTCTCCCTTCAGAGGAAAGCAATAGCAGGGCAAAGCAGGAAGGTGGTAGCGAATGCTTTAGCTGATATTTCGTTTTACCTGATACAGTATTTAACTATTTAGATCGATATTGCCACTATGTCAAGAAACAGGAATAGATCTTAAAAAGAGCGGGCAGAGAAGCAGATTGTTTTCAAAAGGGCAGCATCTCACTCCTCTTCCTCTTCGTGCACAAGCACTAATTTTGACTCTTAAAAAATATAAATAGGCAAACAGTAGTCTCAGCGTTTTGACAAGTCATCGCCCTTACCTTAAGCCGCAGTTCTCAAAACTGACCACCAGATGGCAGTGCAATATATCAATCGGAAGAACGTTTCCTGGTGGCCTAAGAAACTACTAATGTTTGAGAGGCAAACATCCAAGACCTCCTGATACTAAAAACATTGTGGGAGATTTCCTATTGAGTCAAATAGCAACTGGTGCAGAGTTGCTGCACACATACACAACCCACACACAGAGACAATTTATGATCCCAATCCTGATCTTGAAGAAAGGTGGTGGCGTTTGGGAATTCGAAAAGTAATGTAATTGTGGAATTCAAAGGGATCCTATGAGTCCAAGCCCCTGTGACAGATGGCTGTCCAACCTCTGCTTAAAAACCTCCAAGGAAGGAGAGTCTGCCCCCTCTCGTGGGTGTCTATTCCACTGTCGAACTGCTCTTACCATCATCTTCCTGAGGTTTACTTGGAATCTCCCTTGTAACTTGGATCCTTTGGTTTGAGTCCTCCAGAGCAGGAGAATACAGTATTCCTCCATCTTCCATGCAACAGGCCTTGAGATATTTGAAGATAGCTATCAGATCTCCCCTCAGTCTCCACTTCTCTAGGTTAGATATACCCAATTCCATCAACTATTCCTCATAAGGCTTGGTTTCCAGACCCAGACCCTCCAACATTCCTTGGACAAAAACAGGGACATTTCTCACTCCCCCCACAACTGACCCTCCTCAAGCCCCCATTTTTTGGGTGTCTCCTGCCCGGCCTAACCCTAACCCGCTCTACCACAGAGCATTTCATATCAGAAGGGTGTGTCTAAAACTTGCCATTTTTATTTTTTTAAAAAGATTTTTATTGATACAACAAGAAAAAAGAAAAAAAACCACAAATACCAACCATTTAGGTTTTCAAACCTTTTTTGCAAACTCAGGGGAGCATTTCAGCCCTGTTTTTGAGTTTGTTTAAAATCTAAAGCAGCTTATCTTGTATTCCTTTCTTTGAATTTGTGTCATTTAGGTTTTTTAAACCTTTTTGTAAAGGCAATACTAAAATTTTCACAGCTGAGTCCTCAACTCTTTATTACTGTGCTTGGCTTTCTTCAAGCTGGGCTGTGTCTAAAACTTGCCATTTAGGTTTTCAAACCTTTTTTTGTAAACTCAGTTTTAGAAACTGTACCTTTGAGTCCTCAATCCTTTATTACTACGCTTTGTTTCACCTAGGTCAAGCTAGGATTATAATACTTCAGAAATTTGGGGAGTTTTACCCACTTTCTTTGAATTTGGTCATTTAAGGTTTATGTCTCTATTTCCTTCTGAGGAAACTGAATAGTTCAGTGAAACAAGGTTTGTAGCTGGCATCCCGTTAAGGCTTTGTTCAATTCTAGGTTTTTCTAATTTTGTCCTTAAACTTTTTGATTTTTATTATTTAGTTTATTTCTATAAGATAATATTTCTAGTCAATTACTTCTCGTTTCAGGGATTTTCATGGTATTTCATTTGTTTTGTGTAACTCCACCGTCTAGAGGCAGAATAGAGTGGTACTATGACTTCTCTTTGGGGTGGGGTGGGGTGGACTCGGGGGGGGGGCACTAAACTTCTGTTGATGCAGCCTAGAATAGCACTAACTCTTTTTTTGCTGCATCACACTGTTGACTCACGTGAAGCTTGTGGTCTAAGATGCCTTGATCCCTTTCACGTGTACTACTGACAAGTCAGGTGTTCCCCATCTTATATTTGTGTCGCTGGTTCTTCCTGCCTAATTGCAGAACCCTACTGAAATTAAGTTTAGAGACTTGCTTCTTGGTCTCTGATGTAGCCCTCAGGTTTCTCCCATGTGTACAACCCATCCAATATTATATCTGGTGCAGTGCATAGCGACATTATGTATTTCTAATGAGTTGCACTCTGTATTTTTATTAGAAGTGGAAGACATACTTGGTTTTCTTAATGTTGGTTCATAACTTCCATCATTTTCATCTTGGGCATTTGAGCTATTTGTTCTTCATTTTCATCAGCAGAGAAAACTATTTCATACGGTGCTATTGAAGCATCCTGTTTTCTTCTCTGCTTATATTCAGCAAGCTTTCTCTTATCTTCTTGCCACTTTTGCTTTTTGACTCGCCTGCTATGCTCAAGTCAATCTGATGGTCAAACAGAACCAGGTCTTTTCTCTCTGACTTTAATGAATGAAAGTTCCTTCACTGAGATCTTCATATCCTTAGGGCACCTGGAGTTAATGGGAGTTTCCTTTTTTGCAACCAGCATCTGCAGGGCACATAGCTGTCAACCGTCCCTTATTTGGTGGGAAACTCCCTTATCCCAGTGTCGTGTCCTGCTGCTGTCCCTTATTGATGATGTCCCTTAAATTTCCCAGGAGCTCCTCTCCCTCCCTCCCTGCCGGCCAGAGAGGAGAGAGGCTCCAACTGTGTTGCTTGGCTGCCCGGCCCGCCCCCTCTCACCAGCCTCGGCCCCCGGGAGCCCCTCCCTGCCAGGACTGGCGGGAGCCTTGGGCCCTTCTGCTGCCATCCTCCTCGCGGCCGCCGAACTGAGTGTCTCTGCCTGGGGCCTCCCCTCTGCCTGTCGCCGCCGCTGCCACTCCTGCTAGGTCTTACTGCGGCTGCGCCGCCGAAGGACCCGGATAAGATGGGCAGCCTGGCGCGGCCTAGGAATTGCTGAGGATCCTTGAGAGGAGAGCGAGGGCAACCATAGAGAAAGCAGTTCAGAGAGAGGAGGAGGAGGTGGAGGCGCGGGCAGGTGTTCCAAGGGCTAACCATAGAGGGGGAAAGCGGAGGAAGGACCGCAAGCGCTTCTCCCATAGATTTGTAGTGGTAAACTAGCATAGATGGTCTGATCTGTGGGTTTACTTCGGGCGCTATTCCCCCCCCCCTCTTCCTCCCGCCCCGCCTGATGGAACTGAGAGCTGCAGATGGAGCACGAGAGAAAAGATACAGAACTGCAGCAGCATCTTTGTAGCTTGGACTTAGTTTTGCGTGAAAAGTGGTTGCTGCTTGTAGTTATTTAATTGCAGTGTTTCATCAGCTGGTGTCTGAGCAGCAACCTCTGGAAGCGAAGGGCTAAAAACCGGCGCTACTCTCCCAAATTATCTGGTCCCTTTTAACTTTGTATTTCAGCTGGTTGACTAAAATCCCTTATTTTGGCTGCTGATCCCTTATTTTCAAGGCTGCTGGTCCCTTATTTTCAAATCTGTAAGTTGACAGCTATGGCAGGGCAACCAAATTCAAAGCAGAGAAAATGGTTTACACTTGCAACTGAGGGTGTTAAAAAGCTTGTTAAGTTTTGTAGTTTAATTTTTTATGCAATTTTCCATGCATTTCTTTCTAGACAAAAAATATTAATAAGACTAAAATTATTGGAATTTCCACAAAAAATGTTAAGAAGTCAATATCTTTTATGTACCTATTTACCAAGGAAAAACTAATTATATTAATTTAATCAAAATATCTTTTGATTTTCCAAGTTAAGCTTCAACCTTTTAACACCCATCACTTTGGGAATTCAAAAAATGAAAAATTCAGCATGCCCTCTTCTTGTGCCCTAATCCCGCTTACCATAATGGGTATCCAGTTAGCTACTATGAGAAGAGAATGCTGGACTAGATGGGTCATAGAATCATTGGAAAGGACCTTGGAGGGTCATCTAGTCCAACCCCCTGCAATGCCGGAATCTCAACTATATCATGCATGCATTACAGTTGGTCATCCAAGCTTTGCTTTAAAACCTCCAAGGAAGGAGAGTCTATCATCTTTCCACTGTTCTAGTTACAGGGAGGTAGCCGTGTTGGTCTGCCATAGTTGAAACAAAGAATAAAATACTAAAAAATAAAAAATAAAAAAATTCCTTCCAGTAGCACCTTAGAGACCAACTAAGTTAGTTCTTGGTATGAGCTTTCGTGTGCATGCACATGTCTTCAGATACACTGAAACAGAAGTCACCAGACCCTTATATATAGTGAGAGGGTGAGTAGGGGTACTACTCAGAAGGATGGTGGGAATGGGTGATTGGCTGATAGGTGTGGTAAACCTGTTGATGACTGTTAACAACTGCAATTGTTCTTACCAATTGATCATCAACAGGTTTACCACACCTATCAGCCAACCACCCATTCCCACCACCTTTCTGAGTAGTACCCCTACCCACCCTCTCACTACAGTGGTACCTCGGGTTACAGACACTTCAGGTTACAGACTCTGCCAACCCAGAAATAGTATCTCGGGTTAAGAACTTTGCTTCAGGATCAGTACAGAAATTGCGCGGTGGTGGCGCGGTGGCAATGGGAGGCCCAATTAGCTAAAGTGGTACCTCAGGTTAAGAACAGTTTCAGGTTAAGAAAGGACCTCTGGAACTAATTAAGTTCTTAACCTGAGGTACCACTGTATATATAAGGGTCTGGTGACTTCTCTTTCAGTGTATCTGAAGAAGTGTGCATGCACACGAAAGCTCATACCAAGAACTAACTTAGTTGGTCTCTTAAGGTGCTACTGGAAGGATTTTTTTAAAAAAATCTTTCCACTGTCAGCTCTTAGCATCAGAAAGTTCTTCCTGATTTACCGGTAGTTGGAATTTCCTTTCTTGTAACTTAATGTTTGATATTTTATTTTTATGCATGTTGGAAGCCGCCCAGAGTAGCTGGGGCAACCCAGCCAGATGGGCAGAGTATAAACAAATTATTATTATTATTATTATTATTATTATTATTATTATTATTATTATTATATGCCATTGGTTTGGTTCCTAGCCTATGGAGCAGGAGAAAAGAAGCTTGCTCCATCTTCCATGTGACAGCACTTTAGATATTTGAAGATGGCTATCATATTTCATCTCTTGTCTCCTCTGGGCTATTAATAAACTATTTGCTGTGTGAATGGCTTTCTTTTATCTGTCAATTTCATTGTACGCTCATGAGTTGTAGTGTTAAGAGACAGGGACGAAGACTTCCTCTATAAATGCTACACATTATTGTCTGTTTCATTTGTCTACTGCTTATAACTAGTAGCAGGGTTTTTGTTTGTTTGTTTGTTCCTTCATTTTAAACGTGTTGTTCATGAAAAAATGTGCAGAGAAGTTTTCCCTGCTTCAGTTTGCAATACATGGCATCACTCTTGGCAACAGCATTTCTTACCACCATCCCGCCCGTGGTGTCGCAATGTTCTTGCTTGGGGAACACAAAAACCTGACACCAGAAGAGGAGATGAAATTAAAATAACATTCTGTCCTATCCTCAGCATGCCAAAAGAACTAGGAGACAGTTCCAGGATGGTCACTGTGCCACAGACAGAGAGGGCACTCAGCTTCTTCACAGGACTTCTGAACTTTCACCCTGCTGCATTTTCTGCCCCAGCCACAAAGCATGTCACTGGTCCTCTGTTGTGCCTTGCCAGGAAATAGTGTGGCACAGTGGTTAGAGTGCCAGATTAGGACCTGGGAGAGACCAGGGTTCAAATCCCACCCCACACACATGGCCCTGAAGCTCACTGCATGACCTTGGGAGATAACCAATGTTTCTCTCTGCTTAACCTACCTCTCAGGGTTGTTGTGGGGATTAAATTGGGAGGTGGAGCTCCTTGGAGAAAAATGTGAGCTATAAAGGCAATAAAATGTAACTGAAATGTGATCTGAGCAGCCCAGGAGCCAAACCAGGTGGGAACATTGCACAGGAAACTCCAATGCTCTTAGACTTGGATACATAGAACTGTAGAGCTGGCAAAGACCCCAAGGCATAGCTGTCAACGTCTGCCTTTTTTTAAGGGAAATTCCCTTATTCTGAATAGGATTCCTCGCAAGAAAAGGGAAACGTTGACAGCTATGCCCCAAGGATCATCTAGTCCAACACAGGAACCAGAGCTATTCTTCAATGGAATGTCATTCTGAAATGGCACTGAAATGCACTCGGAGAAGCCCAGGAGCCAAAAGGCAAACTACAGTGGAAGGTATTGCAGCAAAGGGACTACACAAATACCCACTGCAGAATAAAGAGAAAGAGAACAGTATTATATTTTTAAATGGTCATATATTTTCTTTTACTTTTTCTTAAACATTTCTAATACATTTGTTCAAAATACTGGCATTTCCAGCAGATTTTTTTAAAAATTCATTTTATTTTTTTAGTGAACAATAATACACGGTAGTGATTTCACAGTAGAGCAGACCTGCAGGATAATGCTTTTGGAGTGGGGAGAGGGTGGGGAGAGGGTTGGAGGGGTTGCAACGAAAGGCCATGTTTTGTATTTTGCTTCCCCCCGCCCGCCCGCCCCCCCAGAGTAGCAAGGTGCAGGGAGGGTTAGAGACTTTTTCTTATATCAAAATTCACTTGTTCCAAATTGGGCGTGGGAGGGAGAAGAGATTTTGGACGGAGCCCATTTCAACAAGGCCCTTTCTCTTTCCTCCATACAGGGCTGTGTTGGTGGCTGGTTCAATCAAGAGGCGTAGAGCAAATTCTATAAAAGCAGAGCGAGAGAGAAATACACACCGCCTCCCCACCCGCCCCACCCCGCTCCCCAGAAAAAGAAAACAAATCCCCCAAATAATCTAGGAATATGCAAGGGATAAAGTTACATCTGTACAAAAATAGATATTTAGCTTTATTGACGCTTTAGATATTCCGCTCACCTTCTCTCACTCTTTTTCAACGTTTTCATGTTTTTGTTTTTTTCCCTGTAATCCTTTCTAAACTTTTCTTTTTTTAAAAAAAAAAAGTTATGCACTCCTTAGCGAAGGCATCATTGTCCCTAACTGATGGGAACTTATTGAGCTATTGTTCAACACACCTGCTGCTGCTGCTGCTGCTGACCTCCCCTAGTGACCTCCCCCCTCATTTTTTTTTTTAAAAACATCTTAAAATAGATGCAATGTTTTTCTTCCCTTTTCAAAGATCCAGTATTAGTGACCACCAAGTTGTGTGGCAGCAGGAACGGGGCAGGGAAGGATGGGAGGTTCCCACGTAAAATCCCACTTGCTCCCACAAAGCAAATTTTCTTTAAAAACTTGAAGAAAATACAATAAAGTTTCATTAAAAAAAGAGAGATAGATCTGAGGACACATTGGTAACACTAAGAAGTGGGTATAACATATGTATATTTGAATGGGGGGTATTTATACAGTGTATATATCTACACAACACACGTGCATAAACACACACATGTATCAACTTAAAAAAAAAAAAAGGATTCATGCAATCTTGTTCTAGACGTGGGGACGTCACCAGCCTTTCCCCCAGTCCTGGGGAAATGGGGTGTCCTCAGGTGCCCTGACCGAACACAGCCAGAGGGAAATATTAGACCCTCTGTTTGTGGCTATACCAGAATAAGTTCAGGGCGACTTTGGGCTCCCCCCGGAACTGCAAAGTGAAGGATCCCAGCAGACGGAATGAGGAAAGGGGCTTTATTAAGCAGGAGTATATCCCATAACAGGTTACACAGAATTTGCAAAGAGCAGGCTTCCTCAACCTTGGCCCTACAGATGTTTTGAGACTACAATTTCCAGCATCCCTGACCACTGGTCCTGCTTGCTAGGGATTGTGGGAGTTGTAGGCCAAAAACATCTGGCAGGCCGAGGCTGAGGAAGCCTGCCCAAGAGTCAACTGCTTCAACCCCCTATTATGCAGGAAACCCCATCTTAAATAACCCCAGACAGGTGGCCATCCAACCTCTTGTTTAAAAATCTCCAATGAAGGGGAGATCCACTACCTTTCACAGCATGGAGTTTTGTGTCAGAAGAAACGTGTAGAAGACTTTGCTTTTTTTCACATGCTCTGGATCAGCAGTTCCAAACGTGGGTGGTATTGACCCCACCCTCGTTTGCTGTGAGATTCCCTAGGATGCTAAGAGCCAAGGGCATGAAACCCCTTCTTCACTTCGCATTTAAAACTTTCTGCTCTTATAGCTTTCAAAGCTATTTCCTTTGGTCGTGTTTTGTTTGTATCTATGATTCTGAGTTGTCACAGTTATTGGCAATAGCTATTTCTTTACTTATAAATCAGTTACCTGTAGCAGGTGAAGGTTTGTGCATGTTTGGTAAGTCGTTATATATAAATATTTTATGGTATATATCTCCTTCACCCTTAAAGTTTTCATTAGTAAGAATGTGTAGAAAATATTTCTCATGCAATATTCTTTGCTGGGTGTGTGTGTAATTGAGATGCCAAATTAGATCAGAGCATATATTCACTTTTGCATATATATTTAATAAATCTGCAACCAATTGCTGTTGTTTTGAATTTTAGTCTTTTATTACCTGACTTAGTGAGTTGTGCAAACCGCTATTCTGAATAATGCTTTACTCACTGGGGATGAGTTAATGGAATCCAGGGGGCAGACACCCCCCCCCCCAAGTTTAGGAACCACTGCTCTAGGAGGGCAGGGATGTATGCAATCAGAGGCCAACTCAGGGCTGACCCACTGAAAATAATGGGCCTATGCTGGGTAGAACTTAGCTAGAGAAGACGACCCCTGGCCGTCTTCTGCAAGTCTGATACTCCAGAAGTCTATGGGACACAGTGATGCTTAATGAAACCGTTCCCTCTGATGCTTGGAACCATCTACTTCACACCAGTAGCCCATCCCTTCAAGGAAGGCACGGTCTACTTTAAAGATGGATGCTTCTGGATAAGTGAACCTCACCCCTCCCCATTCAGCTGGGAGTGAAAAGTACAGTGTTGACCTGGGCATCAGTGGATGCCATCTGATTAATGTCTCCAAAGGCTCTTTATTATTATCTTCCATTATAACATTTTCCTTTAGAAACCAAGCATTACCTCACTGGCAATGATTTCTGACTCCTTACAGATGACTTTGACATGTGGCAAAATCCCCAGCTAAATACGAAATGACACAGGTGAGAAAGGTGGGTCACCTGTAGGGTCCTGTTATTATGCTAGGAGAACCTCATAAAAGCCCCAAACAGTGAAGGCAAATGCAAACAAAGGAGTCATCAGGGATGTCTGCACATAATGTTCTACAAGTGCACAATCTCTGGGCTGTTTCCAAAGTTGCTCCGAGTAACCTGTCCCATTGGTCAAGAATTTTCACCCGTGTAATGGGGCTTTTCCCACTCTCCTCCCCCCTTTGTGCCACTAAATCTGTTTTAGGGGGTCCCCCCTACCTCCTGAAGCGCATCTGGGGAGAGTGGGGGTGAAGTCTTGTTACCTGAGCAGAAACCCTGGTGCTGATAGATCTCACTGGCTGGATATGGCTCTGCATAGAGCAATATACTGGTAACATTATTCACATGCAGAGTTCAGTGAGTGTACAGTATGTTTATGCAGCAGTTGAGCTGAACAGACCAACAAACTACGCACTCTTTCACACAGGGACACTCATACAGCTTGTATGCTGAATGCAGGTAATGTGTGAACAAGCACACTAAAGTCCATTGATTCAAGGCTGCAGGGGTCAACCTCTGCAGGGCTTTGGGCATGACCTCTGCCATGATTGAAAATGCAGGTGGTGGCCCCAAACTGTAAGATGCAAGTGGCCTTCTGGTGCAGATTGCTTGAAGAATCAGAAACTGCCCTATGGATCCCAGTGCTTTTAAAACTGGAAGGGTATGCACGAATCCACATCATTCTGGCACAATATTCACCATTGGTACTCACAAACAGAGCTGGATCAGGGAAGGCAGACCCTAATACACTCCAGTGAATAGCAAAGACCAAACCGGATGCAGTGGAAAGATTCTCACAAATACCCTGAGCCAAAATAAAACTCAAATGTATGTTGAAGGCTTAGAACTCCAAATAAAGTGGCCCTCTTTTTCTTATTTTGCTCTCAAAGAGTTTGGACATTGGATTCTTCAGACCCTGAAATTCAGCTGCCGCAAAGCAGAGGGCAGGTGATAAAGGATGTTGCTCTGGCTCAATGACTGAGCTCTCAAGACAGAGCAGGAAAGGAAGGCAGTCAGCTACCAAGACCTCAAGGGAACTGAATGATGTTGTGTTCCAAGGAACACATCTTTTTTCTATTTGATACCCTCTGGAATGAGTGTTTTGTTGGCAAAGGGTTTCCAGAGGGGAAATTGGTTGGGTGGCATTTCCAAGGATCCTCTCCCCTCCCATCTTGCCTGCTGCAATCAGCCACATTTTTCGGCGGGGGGGGGGGGAGTGGTGGTTTTACAAATATGTCACCTGAAATCCTAGGGCAGACTCTTGGGAGCGTGGAAGGATGGATGGGGAAATGGGTGCCAAGGGCGTAAAGGAAAGCAGGGAAAGAGAATGAGAAAGGATTTGGTGAAGAAGAGGAAAAGAATAATCAGGATGCAGTGATATCAGAAGGCATCTATTTAAGGGCCAGCTTAAACTGGCAACAGGGCCTGCTGAGTGTTGAAGAATATTTATAGAACATGCAAGGCGTATATATATGCAAATAAGCATCTCAGGGAACCTCCTGGGTCTGAGCCATCTACACACTTCACTCTTGGCCTGGACCAAACTTGCTAGTAATTGCCACTTCCCCCTACAAAATTGCTGGAAATCTAGTCCAGCATCCCGTTCCCTGAGACACAATTCCAAGCAGGTGTTTGAAACCCTAAGGACTTGGTGTTGTTATTAAAACTGCCCACCTAGGGTTCGGTGTCTGCCTGCCTGCCTGCCAGGGTTTTCAAGGCCAGTTTTAAAAAGCGGCAACAGAGAGTGCTGATATTAACAGAGGTGTGTGTTGTTTTTTAAGGGAATTGGGTGGGGGAATCCCACTGAAAACAGACAAGGGGAAAGTGCTTAGAGGACTTGCAGCATTGACTGCCACAGCTTTAAAGCAGCCTTTGTGCATTTCGGCTGGTTTTGCAGTTTGAGCGGCTCACTCAGTTACCAAGAGAAAGTCATCTTTGGACGAAAAGCAAAGAAAATGGCCACACACACACACACGCCATGCGCAGAACAAGAGTGACCTGTGCTGTACAGCCCAAATCCATAACCCTTCCCACACAATTTACAGATGGCTTCAGAACAAGGTCAGGCAAAAGGTAGCTCAGGATCCGCAGACAGGCAACTGGATTTGAAACTGTAAGGACTAGAAACTTGCTCTCTTAAAAAAAAATATATCCACCAAATTTGCAGCAAACTGACAAGAGTTTTTGACACCTGGAGGTCTTAAGAACTGAAAGTATCACCCCTTCTGAATTAGGACACCGGAAAGGTGTGGTGATGAGAAGTGGGGTTTTATGTGAAAGTACTTGTGACCTTGGTTCTGGTGCTGCTTACAAACCGCTGGGCTGAGCACATGCACAAGGTGGGCACCCTGTTCCTTAATTCTTAGACCATGTCTTCCCACCTGAGTCACTGGTGCAAAGCCCACCCAGCCCAGTGCTAGAAAACCTGGACCCCATTTCCCTTTTGAGATGCTAAGAGAGCAATTTTTTGCTTTTTTTCGTTGCAGCTTGGAGGCAGGTAAAACAACAAATAATAGGATTCGTGGGGTTGGAAGGGACTCCAATCCCTGCAAAGGCTTCCATTCTCCAAAATGTCCGTCTGCAACGAAGCAAATTAAATTCACACACACGGCAACAAGTGTGTGTGTGTTTGTGTGTTGGGGGAGCTGACAACCAAAACCACACACGTGAGGCAGATAAGTTTGTGCGAGGCAGGGGGTGGGCTCAGATTTACAGCTTGCTATGAAATCCACCTAGGCCTGTGGAAACAGTGGTGGTGGTGGAGGAGGAAAGTGAACAGCGGTGGGGGCGGGGTGCGTTTTCGCACATTCAAAATAAACAACAACAGCCATTTTCCCCTCTGCACCTGTGAGAGGGACAGCAAACGGCTATTGTCAGATCCCCGAGATGCACAGAGAGAGCGTGAGAAACGGCTGAAGGGCTGAGTCAACGGTGTCACAGAAGGAAGATGGTAGGCTGCCTCTCGCACATGCCAGGGAGAAACGGGGGCACACGTTGGCAGTAGAAGGGGAGGCGTGGTGGTGGTGGCATCGGCGAGCCCGCCGGGCAGGAGAAGAAATGGGACCAACCCCGTCTGCCTTCTTAAGTCATTTGGTGGGGAGCCTCCAGCATCTCCATCAGGAAGGTGTCGATGGGAGTGTCCCCTATTAGCTTGAAGAAGAAGAGGTGCTCCAGGCATTTGAGGCCAATGGACCGGAGGGCAGGGAGGCGGAGCAAAAGCTTGGCGAACCTAGAAACGTAATAGAAAGACAGATGGCAATTAAGGGCATGGGAAGAGGCAATCACAGCAACACAGCCATGTGAATGTTGACACTGCCTGGCAGTGGCTCTCAAGGGCTTCTGGCCCAGGGTCTTCCCAGCTGGGATCTTCTGCATGCGAAGCAGATTCTCTACCCCTGAGCTACAGCCACTTCCCCTGAAAATAAAGTAAATTCTAGTTCTTATGGTTCCAGACCCTCCAAGTGCCCCTGTTTCCCAGGGACAGTCCTGGATTTACAGAAGACATCCCGGTTTGATTCCGGAACGTCCACTTTTTCCTTAGGGCACTCCTATTTTCATTGGAGAAATCTTGGAGGACATGGGGTTATGCGGTCCGCATGTCAAGGAGGTAAGTAACTATGCAACCTTTAGAAGACACCTGGAAGTTTATTTTAATGCTTAATGTTTTATTATGCTTTTATATGTGTTGGAAGCTACCCAAAGTGGCTGGGGCAATCCAGTCAGATGGGTGGGGTATAAAAAATAACATTATTATTTTTATGGAATAGGACTTCCCTATTTTCATCAGAAAAATGTTGGAGGGGATGTCATTCTGACTTAAGGGATTGAACTTGTGACCACCAGCTCCACATAACAAATATTTATGGGAGCCCCCCCCCCCACTTCTTTTCCATTGGTAGCCCCCGCTTGCAAAATCTGGGGCTTCCAATGTGTGTCAGAACCAAAGTCACTAATGGGGGGGGGAGAGAGAAAACAGTGGAGGGGAGGCCTGAATTTGTGCTTGCATTCCGCCCCCCCGCCCCCTCCCCTCCGAATGCTGAGTTGGCAAAGTAGGCCTCCGAGATGGAAGCCAGGAAAATACAAATCAAACCCTGCCACTCTCTTCCTCCCCCAGAGGAAAACCTAGAAAGTTTCGCTTTTAAACTAAACCAGATGATGGATGTTCAAGGAGCATTTTAACCATGAAAGAGCTGACTCGGAGGACAGCAGGGATAAAAGAAGCCCAGGGATGGGAGGTGGATTTCAGTTTGGAAGAGGAAAGCTGCCTAGGACCACATGTCTACTGCTGTGCCAGAGGAATGTGTCTTATGCTGACCCATCTAGCTCAATATTGTCCACACTGACTTGCAGCAGTGGATCTCCAGGGTTTCAGGCAGGGAGTCTTTCACAACCCTACCTGGAAATGACTGAACCTGAAACTATCCAAATGCAAAGCATGTTTTCTTCTCATTGAGCTATCACCCTTCCCTTGAACATAAACTAAGGTACTAGCCCTCATGATTGTGAAGAACAGACTGAATTAAATAGGAACCTACGGATCTGCCTTATACGGAATCATATCAGGGGTCCATCTATTGTCCACACTGAGTGACAACTGCTCTTCAGGATTTCAGACAGGCACAGATTCAAAGACTCACCTCCCGGGCTGGTCAGGGTATTTCTGTTTACAGTAGGCCTCAAGTGACGCATACACTTTCTCACGCAGGGCCTCAACTTCAGCAGGATTGGAAAGCCCTTTTGAGTCTGCAGTGGGACAGATGAAAGGCCTTGAAATCTGGGCAAAGGCAGAGGACTAGAAGAACACACAATTTAAAGCTGAGGAAAGGCATATCTTGAGGACTGGAGGCATGCACATCTCAAGGAGTGAGGGGATATTTTAAAGCTGGGGAAAGGCTTTCCTGAGGACATGTTTTAAGGGAGACACTTTCTTTTTGTAATCAGCAGGTGAATTCAGCTCTGAAGACCAACTCGGTTCTTAACAGGCTTTGGAAAGTAGATATACCATCCATTTCAGGGACAGAGTCGTAATCTGAAACTCGAGGTTGTGTAGGGGGAGTGGGAGGAGGAAAGCAGAAACAGGCTTGAGAGGATTAAGTTATTCCTAAAGCATATTTCCTGCAGCACCGCTCCACTCAGAGGATATCATAACAAATCTAATTACTATGAATACATACAGGTTTGGGAGTCTGATTAACCCAGTGAGTGTTCTGGTCTTGAAAGGAAGTGCCCCACTGAGCCTAAATCCCTCACAGGAATCAAAGAATCATGGAGTCAGGAGGGACCCCTAAAGATCATCTAATCCAACCCCCTGCAGGAATCCTGATCACAGCAACCCCTGGGTGGGCTTGAACCACCAACCTACTGTTAACAGCCAATCATACTGACCTATTTTGCCACAGGAGGCTTAAGAGGGCCTGAGGAGCAACATGTTGGTGACATTCCAAAGATGGTCGTAACACCAACATTTTTCCCTCGGCAAGTCAACATTTCTTTACTTGGCCTGCTCTGCACTGATGGAAGTGCAACAGCAGGGATCATTCAGTTTGCAACTGAAGCCTTAACTTTGCTCATGTTAAAATCAGATATGTTGTGAACCGCCCTGTGGTCTTTAGATGACGGGCAGTATTCAAATTATAAAAATTATAATCATAATTATCATAGCCACTGGGGATGGGAGGCGGTGTTGCTTAGCAACCAGGCTGGGCACAGTGTACCCTGATTGCCTGCGTAGTTCTGAGGGAGTTTTTCCTCTGTATGTTTGGTTGAACATCTCCCTGTCAGGTACAAGGACTGAACTAAGAAAGACAAAACCTCTCTGTTCCTTTCTCCTGAAATGATACAGTACTTTTTGTTAGTTTTCCACAGAGCTGTTTTTCCAGAAAAAGAGGTGACGGAACTCACCAGGAATGCCTCCTTTGCTCTCTTATAATGGCAATGGTGCCCACCTGAGATGTGCTGGAAAGAAACCCTGGTTTCCCCCTCAATAAAGTGTTACCAATATATCTTGTCTCTCCTTTATTCAAGTGCCTTTCCTGAGGAGTGAGCAAGCAGTGTGTCCAGACTGCAGTCAAGAGAGGAACCAAATCAGCATTCTTAAACTCAGATTTGGTTCCCCTCCAGAGCAGCCTCCCTGTTCCTGGAGCCCTGAGGGGAGACTTCTGATACCAGAACTCTCATGGCTGGTCCACAGATTCCTTGGGGGCTCAGGAGAGCCCAGAGGAGAGATCTGCACAGCTGGAAACCCCCATGATTGCAAAGGATTTCGCTGGTCAGGGAAGCACTCAGCAGGTGGATTCCCCCCGCCAATCAACAACCACCTCACCCTGCTGTAAAACTCAGCTGCTTGCTCTGGAACCTTGCTATGGCAACCTGGATATTTGGCCCAGCTCCAGGAACACTATCCGTAGCCCTCAACTCACCCTTTCGTCTCCTTCCGAGGTGATGACCATGACCGTGGCCTCTGCCTGAGGAACCAGGAATAGCTAGCTACTCCTTTTTAATTTTTTGGTAATGTTATTACATTTATATCCCATCTTTCCTCTAAGAAGCCCAAGGTGGCATACATAGTTCTCCTCCTCCCCACGTTATCCACACAACAACCCTATGATTTAGGGTAGGCTGAGAGTGCATGACTGGCCCAAGGTCACCCAGGAAGCTTCATGGCTGAGTGGGGATTCAAACCCTGGTCTCCCAGGATCTAGTCCAATACTCTAACCACTACACCGTGCTGACTCTCCTTGCTTGAGCCATCACCCCTTCTTGGGGGTCAGCATCCCCAATGGTTTGTGGCACCTGGTCCCAGGGTATTCCTTCTTGCTCTCTCCTAGGAGCTAGTCTGTTCACTTAGATCTGGCTTCAGAGGCCCTGCTCTGGATTCCCCCACCCCTCAACCCTGAGATAAGTCGGGCGGCCTGTGGCCCATGAAAACGAAGCCTCCCTCTAACTCAGAGTGGAAACCTCAATTGAAAAGGGGTCCCCTATCCTGCAAGGACAACCGAACCTACCAGGGTTGAAGAGGACAATGGCTCGGAGACACCCCAGTTCTGTTTTATCCATCTGCATATCTCTCATTTTTGATACGAGTTCTGTCAATACTCTGCAAATAATAAATAATAATAATAATACAGTCACTTCTGAGCATGTGTTCATCTATTTGCTTTCAGCAACCCCCTTGAAATTTTGGCATTTTAAGCCAAGTCTAGCTCAGCCTTCCTTTGACTAGTCTCTTCAGATTCTCCCTTTCAGCGGTCAATGGCATGACTTGAAACGCTTTTATTTTCAAGCCTGCTGTTTATTCAGATCAACCTGCTCAAACACTTAGGTCATCAAGCAGGAGACCCTCTTATGGGTGCCACACACCCCAAATTCAGTGAGCACTCAAGGCAGAGCTTTCAGTGTGGTGTCACTTTGGAAAATGTTCCCCTTGGAAATTAGGATGGGGCCAACAATATGTTCTTTCAGGTGCCTCCTTTATTTTCCCCAGTCAGCCAGGCATCTTCAGGGTTACATTGTTGGCTATTGTTCATGCTAGTTTTAAAGACGGACTCAAGGTTTCCTTTCTTTGTATAATATTTTCAAATGGTAGTGGTTTACAAATCCTTCAAATTCTGTCCTTTTGCAAACTGCTTAGAGGCTTCCTGTTGAGGAAGTGGCATACAATTTTTCTTAAAATAATATTCGTCTTAAACACAGCACATCACCCAACAACCTTGTTCAGTTAAGATTGGCACCTGCACAACAGAACTTTCCCTCCCACTCCTCTCCCTGCATGCACCTCCCCTCACCCAGTTCTGCTCTGGAAGGTTGGGAGAACCCCAGAACAGACTTAGAATTTCTATTGCACTAGCAGAAATCCTTGCTCTAACAGAACACAGGACTTAACACTAATCTGGATACAAGCCAGAAACCCTAGCTTGGTTTTGGTTTGAAGAGCAATTGGTTCAATTTGAGGGTGGGCAGAGAAAAGAAGAAGAGTGAAGTAATCAAAACTGAAGCTGCAATCCCTTATTCACCTTCTCCACCCCCCATGGCCCCGAATCCTCACCCTTCCTGATCTCCAAACAGTTTTCTCTCACCTGTCAAAGATGGCACCCACGCCTGCACTGTGAGCACTGTTCCGATGGACGTGGAGTCCTGTGGCAAGGAGGATCCCATCTTTCACAGCTATGGACCGGTGTGAGAAGGAGGCAATGAGCAACTCATTCCAGCCTGCAGTGAAATAAATGGAGAGGGGGCTGTGAAGTCTACTAGAACAAATCACGAGATAAAACTTTGTCCAAAAACCTTTCGGCCCCTTTTTAGAGAAACAATCTGAGTAAAGTGGTGATGCTTAGAATAACAGAGTTGCAGAGTTGGAAGGGATCCCCAAGGGTCCAACCTGCTGTAGTGCAGGAATCCCAAATAAAGAATCCCTAACAGGTGGCCATCCAACCTCTGCTTAAAGACCTCTGAAGAAGGAGAGTCCACCAGACAACTTAAAAACTATGAGGCGTTAGTTCTAATCAGAGCAGACCACTGAAATCCATGGGCCCAAGATAGCCTTGTCCATTAATTTCAGTGGAACTGCTCTGACTATGACTAACATTAAATGCGACAGGTGTGTGGAACTTTTGCTGAACTACAAATCCCATTAGGCCTAGCAAGCGTGACCAGGGATGATGATGGGCATTGAGATATCTGAAGGGTAAAAGATTCCCAACACCTGCAATATGGCTCCAGGATGAGATGGTTTTACAGGAGAATTTAAAACAATAAAATTTTTAGCAAAACTTCTCTTGAGTCTTATGGATGAATTAATGCTATCCTACTGATTTCTGGAAAACAAATAGATGCTGACCGGGAAGAATAATTATTTCTCAAAACCTCACTAGTTATTGTCCCATTGTGCTTTTAAGGCTACATCAATACCATACATTTAAAGAACTTTGATACTACTTTAAATGGCTTCCCCCTAAAATTTCTGGAAGCTGCAGTTTCTTAAGAGTAATGAGAGTTATTAACAGAGCCCTATCCACCTGTTGGAAGTGGAACAGGCATGTAACACCAAAATCACATACAGTCATACCTCATGTTGCGGACGCTTCAGGTTACGTGTTTTCAGGTTGCGGACCGTGAGAAACCCAGAAGTACTGGAACAGGTTACTTCCGGGTTTCGCCACTCGCGCATGCGCAGAAGCACTAAATCATGTTTTGCGCATGTGCAGAAGCGCCAAATTGCACCTGCGCAGATGTGGCGCTTCAGGATGCGAACGCTGTGGGTTGTGGACGTGCCTCCATCACGGATTACATCCACAACCCGAGGTTCCACTGTGTAATCAAAACACATCGGGTGCCCCTTTTCTATTATTATTACTTTTTAATTTTTTGCCAGGTGAGTAAAGCTGAATGCACACAAGTTAAATGAGCGTAAGTTGCAAATTACATGTATCTTAGTGCTTCAAATGTATGGCATGAATGGGGCCTAGATCAGGGCTTTGCCCTCCATGCAGCTATCACAGGGGGTGCCCCCTGAAGCCATGAGCCATACTGAATTCCGTTCGTGCTAGAGGCACACGTGACACCAGCCACCTCTTTTAGCTAGGTTTTAACACTTCAATATTTCATGGGCAGGTGCTCTCCGCAGGCCACTCAATAATACATAAAGCCATTTGTTTGAAAGACTTTGAGGGGGTCAGCTGAGGCCTTTCCTGATAAAGACACTGGCAGGTTCCACTTGGGTGCAACGGACAAGCTCACGCCAGCTCGCCAAGTCAGCATTTTGCCTCCAGTGGTACACCACCCCCACTCCCCCTCTGGTGATCAAGCAAGTCCGTAATGAAATGCTTCCCTTCTCGACAAGCTGGGTGGCCACTAAAGGTTAGGGAGTCTCTGTGTTGCAAGGGATTCTGGACCAGGAAAAATCAGACTCATAGGGTTGGAAATGATCCCAAGGGTCATGTAGTCCATTTCCCTGCAATGCAAGAATTTCAACTAAAGCATTCAGGGCAGATGACCACCCAGACTCTGCTTAAAAACCACCAATGAAGGACAGCCCACCACCTTCCAAGGGAGTCCATTCCAGAGTCTAACAGCTCTTACTGTCAGAAAGTTCTTCCTGATGTTTAGTCGGAATCTCCTTTCTTGCAATTTGAATCCATTGGTTCGAGTTCTGCCCTTTGGAGCAGCTGAAAACAAGCTTGCTCCGTTTTCCATGTGACAGCCTTTTAGATATTTGAAGACGGCTATCATATCTCCTCTCATTCTCCTCTTCCCCACGCTAAATAGGCCGAACTCCCTGAACTGTGTTTGTCCTGCTGCTCTGTGTATACAGTCATACCTCGGGTTACAGACACTTCAGGTTGCGTTTTTTCACCCGGGTTCCTTCCGGGTTTCGGCGGTTGCGCATGCACAGAAGCGCTAAATCGTGCTTTGCGCATGTGCAGAAGCGCTGAATCGCAACCTGTGCGTGTGCAGATGCGCCGCTGCGGGTTGTGGACGCTGGGGGTTGCAAACGTGCATCCCGCACAGATCACATTCACAACCTGAGCATCCGCTGTATAGAGATGCATGTTACACAACACGGGATCATATGCAACGTTAGCCCTCCTGAGAGTAGACCCAAACAGATGGAATGGTGCTCCAAGGGTAATTGGGACACTTTTCAAAGCACATGCTGGCAATCTCTCAGAAATTCTTTAGCTGTAAATCCTGCGATGCAGGGGGTTAGACTAGTTGGCCCTCTACAACTGATTCTTTTAAATATATTTTAGATATTGATATCTTTTAAAGCATTATGATACTGCTTCAAACAGTCATGGCTTCCCCCCGAAATAATTCTGGGAGATGCAGTTTGTCCCTGTTCTTCTTCCTGGAGCTACAATTCCCAGAGCGGCTTAACAACCCATCCCTCTTTGCAGGGAACTCTGGGAACTGTAGCTCTGGGAAGTGAAGGGGGTCTTTTAACAACTCAGCAACCTTCACAAACTACAGTTCCCGGGATTCTTGGCCAGGAGCCTGATTAGCCAGTCCTAATAATATTTTATTAGTAATGTTTTTAAATAGTGTTTCATTGCATACATACTGCTGATATTTTATGAGATGTCAGCATGGTAGGGTTAGGTCAAGAGACAAGGGAGTGTGCCTCCAGGGGTGAAGCCAAACTGCTGCATTAGCAGCACCAAAGTGGCCTCTCTGGGGCACAAGCCTGGGCAGTGTGTATGGAGGTCCTGGGCTGCCCACATGACATGACCCCACTCTCACGGATGTGGTTCAAAGGAAAGCAGAGCAATAAATTTGGCACCAACTTGGCTGCAGGAGTTGCCAGAAGGAGGCGTACAAGGTGCAATACAACCGCCTTAGGGACTCCACTCCAGACTTGTGTAGGGGTTTACATTTCCTGAAAGTGCTCCACAAGGCAGTGGAGGTTTAGGATCAGAGTTTTCCTTCTCTCCTACATGGGCTCCCTTCCCAGGTTGGGAAGCCCCATCTGCCACTCACTTCCCTCTAGCAGTGTTTCCCAACCTTGGGTCTCCAGCTGTTTTTGGACTACAACTCCCATCATACTTAGCGAGCAAGACCAGTGGTTAGGGATGATGGGAAGTGTAGTCCAAAAACAGCTAGAGACCAAAGGTTGGGAAACACTGCTCTAGAGCACATGCAGAAACCACCTTCTTGACTGTTGGACTCACTATTGGTCTCGTCTGCTCAATCTGCTGGAGCCTTTCTTTAACTTTTATAAATAATTTTTTCTGTATTTTTTTTTATATTGTTTTAAATGCTGTAATCCACCCTGGCACCTTTTGCTGAAGGATGGGGCAATAAGGAAGCAAACATGTTGATGCATTAGCCACCTTGAGGTACTTGAGCTGCAGGCAGGATGGAATTTTATTAGAAAACAAAGGCAGAAAATGCACCATGAATCTTACAAATGACCTGCAAGACACAACACTGGTGGCTTTAGAGCAGTGGTTCCCAAACTTTTTCAGGCCACTGGTACCTTGGATCCAGAAACTCATTTCCCTGCAAAAACTTTACCCTGCAAAAAGCATTATTCAGAAGAGCAGTTTGCAGGATTATAACACAACAAAATTCAAAACAGTATTAACCAGTTGCAAATTTGTTCAAAATCCAGTTAAAACTATTTAGCTGAATGAATGCAACGAAACTGACTGACTTGATCCAGTGGTACCAGCTTTTCAAAGTCTGACAGTCATTTAGCAAAAGTCTTAGATGCCACATTTAGTAACTCCTTCACCATTGGTGGTAAAGTCTTAATGTGAAAGGTGGGCCTGATACTGATAATGGGATACCACCTCCCCAATATCTGGTTGAAAGTCATTTTTAAAACAGTTACATTTTATTAAATTTCCAAAAAAAAATCACACATGCACTCCGATGCATAATATTTTTTTCTTTTCTTTTGTTGAATTCCCACCCCGTTTTCCATGGTGCTTTTTAAAATTTCTCCCCCTTGCTGCACCCTATATTCTCTCTCTTATACCAACAATACAATAATCTCTAATTCCTTCTATTGCTCATAATTCAAATCCTGCTCACGAAGTCATAACACCTGTAGTATTTCTTTACATAATCTGAAACAGGCTTCAATTCTTCCACATGGTTGAAAGTCAATTAGCGGGGGTCTTAAATCATCACAACACCCCACACCCCTGCCACCCACTTGCCTCTTAGCATCCCACGAGGGGGCTCTATTGCCCACTTTCAGAACCATTTATTTAAAGCAATAGGTTGCCCTGCTCCTTCTGCACCACCCCCTCCCCATCGAGGGTGCCTTGTACTCACCAGCCCTGAGCAAGATCACTTGGTCATCTAGCGGCAGTTCTGAGAAGTGTGGGATCCTTTTGGCCCATTCCACCAATGTAAAAAGTTGCTTGTCTGCCGCTTGGCAGATGTTGGTGACCGGGTCATTGGGCTGCAAAGAACAGAGAAGTTGTGAGGCATCAAGAATGGGACAAAGGAATGGAAAAGAAGGGCAGACTGTGGTAAGGGCTGCAGCTCAGTGGTTAGAGCATCTGCCTTGGGTGCAGAAAGTGTCAAGCTTGATACCTGCTGGCATCTCTGATTAGGGCAAGGAATATTTCCCTATCAGAAACTCTCAAGAGCTCCCTTGGTTGATATCCTAGACAGCTGCTGCCAGTCAGTGTTGGCAACACTCTGCTAGATGGACCATTTTATTATTTGGAAGCTTCTTATGTTCCTAGGTTCAGTCCCTGGCATCTTCAATCAGGACTGGGCCTGCCTGAAACCCCAAACCGTCTAGCTCAGTATTGTTAACTGGCAGAAGCTCTCCAGGGTTTAAAGTACAGGGTTTTTCCTTCCAGCCCTACCTGGAGATGCCAGAGATTGAAATAGGGGCCTTCTGCATGCCAAGCAAGTGCTCTGCCACTTGGCTACAGCCTTTCTCCTCCCCACCCCCTTCCATGAAGCGGGAATGATGCAGACAAGGTGAAAGGACACCCCTGGCAAATGATCCCTCTGGAAAAGGAACTCTGGGGCCACACCCAGAAGGAATGCAGTGACCCAAAACTCTCCTTTGCAAATGCCTGCCAAAGGGGGGGTGGGGTGGTTTCTGTTACAAGAATCATCTTTCAGTAGCCAGGATCCCATCTGGGGCTATGTATAAACCAAAGGAATCCAAGGCTCGGGATCTCCTGGTGAGGACGGGGGCAGGGTGTCCAGGGAGGCCCACAAGCAACAGGCGACACAAACTGAATGGAGAGGTTTGCATGACCTGCACTGTGGTCAGATGCGAAGGTGGGCAAAGACCTTCAAGAAGTTCAAGGACACTCCATATCCCCACTTTTCCACCTTACATAAAAAATAAATAAATCAGTTTTCTCCCTCTTAAACTTTCCAATGCAAAATGAAAATGGCTGTCCTAAACATTGTGGCTTGGACTATATCTATTTCTTTCCTGGAAATGACCATCTGTAGTGGATTAAAAACAAACAGTACAAAACAGTTTGTTTTGTACTGCCCCCGGGGACATTATATGCTGGACATTTGATAGCTTGGTGAAGTTCAAACCCCCCTTTGGCGGTGAAGCTCACAGCGTGTGACCTCGGGGGCAGCTGCTGCCTCTCAGCCTAACCCACCTCATAGGGCTGTTGTGGGGATTAAATGGGGAGAAATGTGTACATCTCACCTTGAGCTCCTTGTGGAAAAAGTTGGGATGTAAGTGCAATAAATAAAATAAAGACAATAAAAGCAAAGTGATAATTAAATATTTGTCAGCGGCCGTTCAAAAAACACCAGCATCCTGGCACTGGTAAGCTGGAAGAATCATTCATATCAATGGACAACCTGATACCTGTTTTGGGAGCTGGTGGGGGTTGTTAGGTAACATATGTCATATAACTATATTCATGTGTTCCATTCTTTGCTCCTCAAAACCCTCCCTATTCCCCCCCCCCCAGTTGTGGTAATCCTGGTGGTGGTGGTGGAAGGAAGGGATATTTCTCCCCCACCCAGGCATTTGATCTTCCTCGCGCACAAGCACTGATCTGCAACAGGAGGCGCTTCTAGGTACCTTTCAAGGAGTCTCCTACCTCCACTTACAGATGCTGCCTGCATCTTCGTAGACTGTGACCACACATGCTGAATTATGCAGGAAGCCATATTCAATTTGCTAAAAGCAGGCTGGGACCAGAAGCAGCTATTTATTTTGCCTCCCCAGACCCCTCTCCACAAGCTTGCAGTGATGATCATTACATCCCCTCCCCTAAGTATTTTTAATCTTGATAACTGCTGCCTCCCAGGTGCTGGGGGTAACCAAAGACCGGCTTTCCTCATCTCCTTTCAAGGAAACATGAACTGTGTGGGCTCTCTTTTCATTCAGAGACTTTCCAGGGGATTAGGAACCCCAACTCATCAAGGTTCACAAGGGCTGCAAATGGGATGTTTGAGGTGTCTGGTGACCATAGAGGCTGGTAGGGTTCTCAATGGCTTCTGGCCATGTTGGCTGTGCTCTGCCTCCACGGTAGCAATGTTTCTGAATACCAGTTGATAGAAACTATAGGAGGGGGAAGAGCTGTTCTTGCACTCAAATCCTGCTTGCTGGTTTCCCACAGGCATCTGGCTGGCCACTGCGCGAACAAGATGCTGGACTAGATGGGCCCCCTTTTGCCTGATCCAGCAGTCTCTGCTTATGTTCTTAGTCTGGCTTTGTATATATCATGACCAACGGATGCTGGTGGAACCATCTTCTAGTCTTGGTATCTGTCGGAGCATTTGTGGCCCTCCAGATATTCCAGAAGCACAACTCCCACCATCCCTAGCCATCAGCCATGCTTGCTGGGGCCTGATGGGAGCTGTAGATCAACAGTGATTGGTCCATTGCAGTGGGGTTGGAATACATGACCCTTTGGGTCCATGCCAACTCTACAATTCTATGAGCATCTGGAGGGCCAAAGATTCCCCACACCAGATTTAAGGTGACTTAACTGCATTTTTAAAAAGTTTGCCTAGAAGGAAAGAGCAATGGGGGTGTGCTTTTCCTTACCGAATTGGGGTTCAAGCCCATGTTCGCCTCAATGTATGTCTCTGTCTTTGGCTCAACGGCAAGTTCGGCTTCTAGAATCTTCTCCACAGGCATGTCCTCATTAGCGCTGCTCGTGGATTCAACCTCATTCTCATTGCGGTCCTTCCCACGCTGCCTCTCCTCTTGGACAGCTGCGGGGAGGGGGTTGGAGCCAACAAAGGCAGAAAAGAAGGAAAAAATATGGAGGAAAATGGATCAGTGGGTGGAGTCCAGCAAGAAAAGCATTTGTTCGTTCCTTTATTATTTATTCATGTCATAAAATTTATGCACTTAAAAAAAATATCAAAAATCCCTCAAAGCGGTTTACAAAACAATAAAACTGTCAACCACTATGGCATTTTAAGACTTTTGAAGAATTAAAACAACAATAAACTAAGAACAGATTAAAACTGGCATCAATTTTCCAATTATCTAGGTAGGCTTGCCTAAAAGAAAATGTTTTTAGCAGGCCCTGAATACAACAAAGATTGCCTGGCTGGTGGAGTCAAGAGGCAGGGAGTTCCAGAGTATAACTGCCGCCACACTAAAATATGGAGTTATTACAAATGTGGAATGGGTCTCATTTGAAACCTGTAACAGTGCCAGTTCTGCGATCTTGCAGTTATACTGATCCCAAGTTGCCACGGACTTCATCTACTAAAAGTAACACCTTGAAGTTGGCCCAGTAGCAAATCGACAACCAGTGCAGATCTCTGAAAACAGGTGTTATATGCTGACAGGGTCTCACTCCTGTCAGCAATTGCTACTAGCAATTGCACTGGAGAATTCTGCACCAATTGCAGCACAATCGCTGACAGAAGTGAGATGGGTTCGGGAAGTCCTCCAGCTTGTTAAGACCATGAGGCCTAAGCTCTAGGAAAATTTTCTCCAACGTGATGCCTTTCATATGTTGTTGGACTCCCCTCATGCTCAACATGTGAAGGGTGATGGGGGTTGAGGTCCCAACTGTATATTGAAGGCACCACACTGGGGAAACCCACTCTAGGTAGTCCCTTCCATGCCCCCAGACCTTCAAAGGAAATTATGCCAATATTTGCCCGCTTGCTTAACACCATATGCATTTTATCAATATATGATTCTTCCTTTCTACCATATGCAAACTGGAGAACCAGGGTGGTACAGTGGTTACAGTGTCAGGCTAGGACCTGGGAGAGACCAGGGTTCAAATCCCCGCTTGGCCAAAATACTCACTGTGTGACGTTGGGCCATTTACTGCCTCTCCGCCTCTCCTACCTCACAGGGTTGTTGTGAGGATTAACTGAGGAAAGGGGAAGAACCAGGTGCACCACCCTGGAGCTCCTTGGACGAAAAGGTGGGTTATAAATTCAGTAAATAAATAAAATTTTAGATAGGTCTTAGGACACCAGACTGGAACAATGCAACTGGTGGAACTTGCACTAACAGGCACTGCAGAATACACATTCTGCATCTTTAAGAACTTGATATTTTAGTGTGGCAGCACCAATGCACTTTGAAACTCCCTGATTCTTGACCTCAGGCAGGTGCCTTCACTGGATTCTTTCCAGCACCTGCTAAAAACATTCTGATTTAGACAGGTGCGTCCAGATATATGGCTGTGTTTTAGTCTATTGCTAGTTTTTTTAAAAAAAACTATTCAATTCTCTCCCCCACTAATCATTTGATTGTTTTATTCTTCTTGTGAACCATGTTGAGGGTTGTTGTTGCTGCTGCTGCAATCAAAGAAGTATAAATTTTAGGAAATAAGTAAGCAATCTGCTTCTTTTTTCTTCAAATGCTGCGTGCAAAACCTGGAAAGTGGGGAGGTGTGGAGGAACAGCATTGACCCTTCAGAGTTACAAAAGAAACTTGCCTTTCACCCCTCAAAGCTCTCTCTGCAATGGCACTGCCCCCAGATGTTCCTGACTCCTGTGTGTCACTCCTTCCCAACCAGAGCTGGGCTTCTACGTATAGAAAAATGCTTCCAGGATTTCCAATCGCCAGAGCCCTTCCACCAGAGGGCTTTCCTTCGGAGGCACCTTTCCATATTATAACTACCACCACCCACTGTATCCACCCATCATTACCTCCAAGAGTCAGGGATGACAGCAGTCCAAAGAATCCTTGGTGTCGAGAAAGTGGCTAGAGAGAATTTTTTTTATTCTCCCTCTCCCATAACTCCTAGGCATCCAGTGAGGCTGAATGTTGGAAGACTCAAGACAGAGTAAAGGAAAGTCCTTCTTCATGCAGCGAGGAATTATAAACTATGGTATCTGCTAACATATGGCATAAAGGATGGCCATCCAATCCGGATGGTGCTGAAAGGCAAATTCATGGAGGATACAGCAATCAGCGGCTACTTATCATTGCCACCAATAGTTGGGGACAACAGTAGTTCGAAGCTTCGCGAAGGCACAGTGATGGCACTACATCAGCACCCTCCAGGCAATGCATATGATCTGCACATAGCCCTTTAATTAAGGCGGCACTCATAAGCAGCAAAAAAAATAAAATAAATAAATAAAAAATGACAGGGATGTACCACCAAGCAGTAAGATTACCCTACAAAGTTCTTTTGCGTATGCTTGCATGATGGGACAAAAATACAGTGGTGCCTCGCAAGACGAAATTAATCCGTTCCGCGAGTCTCTTCGTCTTGCGGTTTTTTCGTCTTGCGAAGCACGGCTATTAGCGGCTTAGCAGCTATTACCGGCTTAGCGGCTTTAAGAAAAAGGAAAAAAACTTGCAAGAACTTGCAAGATGTTTCGTCTTGCGAAGCAAGCCCATAGGGAAATTCGTCTTGCGGAACGACTCAAAAAATGGAAAACTCTTTCGTCTTGCACATTTTTCGTCTTGCGAGGCATTCGTCTTGCGAGGTACCACTGTATGCACGCGTTGCTTTGCAAATTCTTTTCAACGCCGCAAATGCACAGTGAAATAATGCAGGAAAAGAGGGGTAAAGGACTTGTGACAGAGCTTGCTTATTTCCTCCTCCCACTCCATGTTTTCCTTTTGTGCCATATCTTTTCAGATTGCAGTCCTGGTGCTGGAGGTCTGCTTCGTTCGTCTGTAGTGATTTGTAAGCCACTTTTTAATTTTTAAATTTTTTTTGGCTGAAGTGTGTTACGGATTATTATTATTTAATTATGAACAAGTAAATAACCCTTGACTTGCCGATCAGAAGGTCGGCGGTTCAAATCCCTGTGACGGGGTGAGCTCCTATTGCTCGGTCCCTGCTCCTGCCAACCTAGCAGTTTGAAAGCACGTCAAAGTGCAAATAGATAAATAGGTACTGCTCCGGCGGGAAGGTAAACGGCATTTCCGTGCGCTGCTCTGGTTCACCAGAAGCGGCTTAGTCATGCTGGCCACATGACCCGGAAGCTGTACGCCGGCTCCCTCGGCCAATAAAGCGAGATGAGCGCCGCAACCCCAGAGTCAGCCACAACTGGACCTAATGGTCAGGGGTCCCTTTACCTTTTTAAATAACCCTTCCTCCAAAATCAGAGGGGACACCTCCTCTTTGAAGGGATTCCCATGTACCCTGCCTCTCACCCTAATACTCTGTACTTATCAGTTAAACGCTACAATTCCAGATTCCCTCTGGGCCACCTCTGGTAGGTCAGGATTTCTTGGTCCAATTGGGAGGCATTTAATCTGAATTCATTTACTTTAAACAAACAAAACAAAACAAAAATTGTATCCGAGAGGTAATACAATAGCCATCTTCTAATATCTAAAAGGGCTGTCACATGGAGGATGGAGATTGTTTTCTAATGCTCCAGAAGGGAGAACCCAACCAATGGATTCAAGTTGCAAGAAAGAAGATTCTGACTAAGCAGTAAGAACTGTTTGACAGTGGAACGGTCTCCTGCAGGAGGTGGAAGCAGTTTTTAAGCAGAGGCTGGGTGGCCAACTGTTGTGTATGCTTTAGTTGAGATTCCTGCATTGCAGGGGGTTGGACTAGATGACCCTGGAGGTCCCTTCCATCACTACAATTCTATGATTCTATGCATCTGAAGCTAATCAGGCTTCCAAAACTGGAAAGGGGAAAAGTTCCATGGGGGGGGGGGGAGAATCTGGCCTGGCGGAACCAGGAAGAAAGAACTGGTTTAGCTCTGGGCTTGTTTCATCTTTACACCTCCAGATATATAAACATTCTCTTTTGCTGCTTAACAGCTGGTCTAGAAATATTGAAATGGGAATAATACCTTGTTCTTCCTGCCTTCCAGGGAGTCTTGTGGGCCGGGATGGATGGTGCTCCATCCCTGTAATAGAGTAAAAATTTTGAAATGAAACATCGCGGTAGTAAATGATCCTGCTCTTGCTGCTGCTGTTTGACATTATAACTATCCAAAGTATTATTCTGGATTATTATTATTTTCCGAAAGCGCCATCCACAAAGCATGGCACTTCACCTGTCAAAAATGATCCATTAAAAACAGAAAAGAAAAGAAAAACAGGGGTCAGGGTCTGACAATGTTTATCCAGCTTGCAAAGGGTTTATTTTATTTGTTTGTTTAATTTGTGTGCCGCCCTTCATTCAAAATTCACAGGGCGGTTCACAACATAAAAATACAATGCCTAGAATGAGTTTTTACTCAGCCCAGGAGTGTGGCTGTTTAGAAGCCTCTGTTATTTTCCCTCTGAATTCTCTGTCCCTATGGACAGCTTTCTAGAACAGACAAGCCACTTTCCAATGGTGTCAAAGGGAAGGCTGCTATGTACTGCAAATAATCTTATTGAGCTCAGAGTAGGTAGGTAGACACCGCCTGGTCATGGTGCTTGAGGTCCAGAGGCCTCTTTGCTATGGCATCATTCCCTCTCCCCCCTCTTCCAGAATCTTTGCTGGGCAGAATCAGGACACACGCCCTTTCTACAAAAGCTCAAGGAGTTGACAGGAACTCCCTCCGTGGGGTTTGGGGGATCCTGAGATCAACCAGTTGCAAAAGATCAACCATATGCACTAATGACAATCTTTGCCTCAGTATGTTTTACCAACAGAAATGCTTAAAAACTGAGTGGTAGTCATCATTATTAAAGGTACAAGTGTGGTGTAGTGGTTAAGAGTGGTAGCCTCGTAATCTGGGGAACCGGGTTCGCGTCTCCGCTCCTCCACATGCAGCTGCTGGGTGACCTTGGGCCAGTCACACTTCTGTGAAGTCTCTCAGCCCCACTCACCTCACAGAGTGTTTGTTGTGGGGGAGGAAGGGAAAGGAAATTGTTAGCCGCTTTGAGACTCCTTAAAGGGAGTGAAAGGCGGGATATAAAATCCAAACTCTTCTTCTTCTTCTTCTACAAGTGTGGTGTACTGGTTAGAGCATCTGACTGGGGCCTGGGAGACCCCACTGCTAATCTCATCAACTCATTGAGTGGCCTTGGTCTAGTCCCTGTCTCTCAGCCTGACCTACTTCACAGGGCTGTTGTGGGGATTATATGAGGAAGGGCAGAACCATGTAGGTCACCTTAAGCTCACTGAAGGAAAAACTGGGATGTAGGTGCAATAAATAAACAAAATGTGTGGCAAGTTGTCCTCCTAGCCTACATGTTGTCACCTGCTTTGCTTCTAGGGATCTGGTGTGTGTGTGTGTGTGTGTGTGTGTGCGCGCGTGCGTGCGTGCGCGTGCGTGCGTGCGTGAAAGGACAGCCAGAATCACCATAGACTTCAGATGTGACTTTAAAGAACTGCAACTTTAAGAGTTTCCACTTCAGCTTGCATTTTCCTCTTCCCTCCCATTCCATTTTTCTTTGCATGCTGTGTCTTTTTAAATTGGATGCTTAAAACTGAGCTTGGCAAGTCACCCTGGGAGCCTTTTTTGGTTAAACAGTGGGGGTTGCATGTTATAAATAAATAAAATAAATACAATAATAAAAAATCGTACTATACCCATCCCCCACCACATGAGGAATCTCAGGCAGATCCTGCAATATGCCAAGCACGTGCCTGTAATGAGCTCTGAGCCCCGGACCCTCCTCCCTAAAACTAGAAATTCTGTGCATATTTTATTTCAGGGAGAAAATCCCCACTCCAAAAGGCTTTCTTTCTGAGTCAGACGGCATGCATCGCAAACATATAAGAGGATGTGTTATATATGAAAAATGCACAAGAGTGTGTCATGAGTGGAGGAGTAGAAGGAATGAAACAATGCAGACATTAAATCTATATTGATCTATCTCCCTATATACATAAAAATGGAAGGATGTCGTCATGCTCTGCAGTTCACATTGTCACCAAAAGGTAGCAGCATGATAAGCAGTGGGCAGGCAGGCGTGCAAGGAAGCACCTAGACTGAACAGAGGAGGGAAAGCACTTCACACAGCAGTGCCCCATATACGTAAGTGTGTGTGTGTGTAACAGAAAACCATATTTTTCTGGCCCAGCAATGGGTCTCTCCCCAACACAGCACCCTACTGGATATTATGGACTACACAACCCACTAGCCAGAGCGAGCGGCATCATATAATGCTGTGGACAATGGACGCACAATTGTTCACCATGGCCCTCATGTTGTACTGTTGAGATGGCTGAAGCTGATGGGAGTTACAGTCCAGAGTGCCTGGAAGGCACCAGATTGGCATGGGTTGCTGTCAGCTCACTTAGCCCCTTTCTCTTCCCTCCCTCTCTCCACCCAAGATGCCAGACCAGCTGCCTCTGAAACCAGCCTGCCTGCCATGGACAGCCCTGTGCCTGCATCCAACTCATTTGCTAAAGGCCAGCGAGCAACAATGGCAAGATGACTCAGGGATGGGTCATTGTGCAACCACCTCCTTCCAAGAGCACAAATCCAAGAGAGAGTCATTCCAGGATAAACAGGGGAAAGAGGCTACCGTAATTCTAGTTCTGTGCAACCAATCCGTAAAAAAACCCAGGGAAACGGGACGATTTCAGGACTGTGGGGCAAAGCCATCCGAGTTTCTCACATCGGGATGAATCTGCCCACCAGCTCACTCTGCTTCTTTTGCTCCAGACTGCATGCATTTCTACATTTCTCTGCGAAATGTTCATGCCATAACCCTGTGTGTGCTTCCTGCAAAGTAAGCAACTGCTTCATGTGATAGGATTTGCTCTTAAGTAAATACATGACTGCAGCATTAAGAATATCAGAAGTGTACATGTATTTTGCAATTGCAGGTATACAATTTTCAGGATGCAGTGGCATTTTCATTTACTTGTTTATTTAAGAAATCCACATATAGTACTGCCCTTCATCAAATGATCCTAGGCTTGTTTACCAACATCTTTGAAGCTTGAATGCCTGCACTCATTTATCTGTCAGCGAATTCCAGAACATTCCTTAGACAAAAACAACAACAGCTGAATAAAGACAGTGCTTCTGAGCATAAGCAGACTGCACTTCACTCACAAACACCCGCTTCCCCACTCTGAACATACTTACTGAGCAACCGCATGTCTCCCACACAGACTGAAGCATCACTATTGGGGTGGGGGGGTGGGGGGAGGGAGGAATTAAGCATTTACCCCACAGGCTTAAGAACAAGCCCAAACATAAATCCTGTTTTTGCTCCACATGACAACCCCTCCTAGCAGTGGCACATGAAAACACAAGAAGTGCCTACTGGATCAGGCCAATGCCCCATCTAATCTAAGCCTCTTTTAAAGCCATCCAAGTTGGTAGCCATCAATGCCTCCTGTGGCAGTTCCGGAGTTTAACCAAGTACGTTCATTTATTTCCCTGGAATCTTCAAACATTCACTTTCTTTGGACACTGAGAGAGGGAGAAAAGCTTCCTCCACGCCATGCATAATTTTATAAACACCAAGCATCTTTTCCTCACTTTTTCACCTGCAATTCTGACGTTAACTCTAAATTATGGCAATGCAAAAGCCAAAAGCTTTTATCCCTCGCCACCCCAACATTTTACATACCATATTTTCCGCTCTATAAGATGCACTTTTCCCCTCCTAAAAAGTAAGGGGAAATATGTGTGCATCTTATGGAGCGAATGCAGGCTGCGCGGCTATTGCTGAAGCCAGAGCAGCAAGAGGGATCTCTGTGCAGCGAAATTAGCAATCCCTCTTGCTGTTCTGACTTCTGGGATAGCTGTGCGAAGCCTCTACAGGGCAACAGGAGGAACACTCCCCCTGCCCTGAAGAGGCTTCGCGCGGCGAAACCAGAACAGCAAGTGGGATCGCTGCTTTTGCTACATAGCGATCCCTCTTGCTGTTCTGACTTCACTTCGCTGGAAAGGCGCTGCGCAGAGAGGGAAAGCTGCGCAGCGCCCCTTCAGCGAAGCAGGAGGAGAAACAAAGCACCTTCCGTTTCTCCTCCCGCTTTGCTGGAGAGGCGCTGCGCAGATTCAGAATATTTTTTTCTTGTTTCCCTCCTCTAAAAACTAGGTGCGTCTTATGGTTGGGTGTGTCTTATAGAGCAACAAATACGGTACATCTTTCTCCTTCCAGGCAAACAATGGGCATACTCCTGACACAAGGACACATTTCAGCCACCAAAGGCACCCCAGAAGGGGGCAGCAGAAGGCCAGTGAGGGTGTGTGGCTTGGAGAGTCCCAAGGGCCAGAAAAGAGAGGGCCACAAGGCCATGTCTGGTCCTCAGGCCTGATGTTCTCCACCCGATGGAACCTCTGAAAACCAGATCATAAAGTCTTTGCAGACATAGAATGGAAGCATCATGGCTCAGTGGTTAAGAACATCTGCTTTGCATGCAGATGGTCCCAGAATCAATTCCCAGCAGCATCTCCAGGTAGGGATGGGAAAGAGACTCCCTGCCTGAAATCCAGGAGAGCCACTGCCAGTCAGTGTAGGCAGCACTGTTCTAGATGAACCAATGATCGGGTTCGATACAAAGCAGCTTCTTGCATTCTGATTGGCAACTGAAGGGATAAGGATGCTGTGTTAGGCAGGCTCTTAAGTCTGGCCCAGGCAAGGCTCTGCTTACAGCCAACCTTGTTCCACATTTGACTTGCCACCTAAGACCTGACATCACCCTCCCATCATATATATTCTTGTTTTGTTTTCTGGGGCCCTCCACACTTCCTTCCAAACACCCTTCTGTCCATCACCTTCCTGAGAGAAGAGTTTGACATTTCCAGCAGCTGCACGTGCAAGTCCTTGAATAACTCCACAGATCAAGCACGACAGCTTCGCTTGGTGCTTAGGGCAATGCAGAGAAGGATGCTCGGGAGAGCTTGCCTCTTGCAGGCAGGGCAGAAACACAGGATGTGCAGGAAGGTGGGGAAACAGTTCTTTGAGTGCCTGTATTTAGCTAAGGCGGCGGGGGGGGGGGGGAGTGAAGCAAAGCTGAGAGCATCACCCCCCAAAGCTCTGCAAGGGTACCCCTATCCTGCTCTGTCCTTCACATCCCAAGCCTAAGATGGACACGGTCCTGGCCAGTGTTAGAAACTCCCCAGGTGCCAGGCACATTTTGCAACTGGCGCGGATCCAGTCATGGCCATGGGCAGATCTCTGGTTGCCGGGTTGGTGACCGATGTCTCCATCTGGCTGACCCCTCCAGCTTTCTTAAGTGGGTAAGCGCAAGAGCTTATTTATTGCATTTACATCTCACTTTTTTCTCTAAAAAGTACAAGACTCACTCCCTCCTCATTTAATCCCTACAACAAGCATGTTAGGTAGGTTAAGAGGCTGCAATTGGCCTCAGATCACCCAGTGAGTTTCATAACTGAGTGGGGATTTGAACCCTGATCTGCCAGGTCTTGGTCCAACACTCTAACCAATACACCACACAGGCTTCCTAGAGTACTTCTGCTATGGGGCAGCTATATAAATTAAGCAGACCTAAATACGGGGAAAGCAAAAATGTCACTTAGAGAAGGATCTGAAATATTTTCATTGAAGCTTGGGTTAGTTTTATTCTGGATTGTTCTATCCATGTTTTAATGTGTTGCAAACCGCTTTGACAATTTTTTCCTTTAAAATGTAAAGCAGTATAGAAATGGAAGTAACAATAGAAATGAAAGTAGTAGTAATATTAGTAATGGTAGTAGTAGTGGCAGTAGTAGTAGGAAGAAAAAGAAGAGAAAGCCTATTCAAGAAAAATGGCATCTACACATTCCATGGCGATCATATCCTAGGTTTAAGATTCCACACGGTGATTAGCTTATATATCTGAGTTTCTCCTAACACTGGTCCTGGCTCACTTGACAACTGAAACTACCTTGCAGGGTAGCTTAAGCCAATGGAAAATGAGACACTGGTAAGTTACAGAAAAACTCCCAAGTTGCAACCCCATTCTGCTGCGGAGTTTTTTCTAACCTTTCTCCCTAATATAGTATTTCAAAGCAGGGGGATTAAGAACATAAGACATCACAGTCACCAACCAGATGCCCTGATGGGCAACCCACCCACAAGCAGGACGCAAATACAAGCGCTTTCTGCCACCCTGTGGCTTCCAGCAACTGGGATTCAGAAGTATTGCTGCCTCAAACCATGGACAATCACGGCTAGTAGCCTGCTATAGTATTCCCCTCCATGAATTTGTCCAATCCTATTTTAAAGCCCTCCAGGATAATTAGATTCACATTTAAGGCCATCCAAGATTAATATATGGGATAACATTTTTTTAAATGACAACTACACTCCAACTTACAAACACATGAGAACCTAAGACCCCTTCCATATCAAATGCCCACCAAGCCAAATGTCCTGCATTACAACAGCCCTCTCCCCACAGTGTGTTTTCCAGCCATTGGCATTCAGAAGTATTAGTGCCTTCAACTGTGGAGGTAAAGCATTGCCACCATGGCTAGTGGCCACTGGTCACCTTATCCAACATAAATTCATCAAATCCTCTTTTAAAGCCATCCAAATGTCGCTAGTCCTCACTGCGTATTGTAGGAGCAAACACCATAGTTTTCACTATGCACTGCATGAAGAAGTGATTCCTTTCGCATGTCACGCATCTCTGGATATTTGGCTTCCTCTGTGTTCTAGCATTGCCGTAAGCGGTTCAACCCAGAACCCTGCCACCTAATTTTGGATCTCACAAAGTCTTGAGCCGCCTTCTCGCCTTACCTTCCCGCTTCATGCCCATCGCAAGACACTTTTGGTACCGGCAGTACTGACACCGGTTCCGCTGCCGCTTGTCGATTAAGCAGTCCTTATTGTCCCGGCAGGTGTATGTCAGGTCCTTCCTCACTGTCCTCTTGAAGAAGCCTTTGCAGCCCTCACAGCTGTACACCCCATAATGTTTACCTGGGTACGGGGACAGAGAAAGAGCAACAATACGGTGATAATGAGGCTAACTTGGTCATGAGGTCGTGCGCATAGTTAAAAAACCCATGGAGCTGAAGCAGGAAGTTGGAAGAGTGCCGCTCTATCCCATTTTCTCTTTTAGCTCTATGGGCTTTTCCAGGCTCAGGAGGGGTATAGGATTCAGGTATGTCATTGATTGCAGGAAGGTTAGAGAATATTTTTATCTATTAAATTTATATACCACCCTTCAACCAAGGATCACAGGATGCTTTACAGTATAAAAACACAGAAATACATAACATAAAGGTAAAGGTAAAGGTACCCCTGCCCGTACGGGCCAGTCTTGACAGACTCTGGGGTTGTGCGCCCATCTCACTTAAGAGGCCAGGGGCCAGCGCTGTCCGGAGACACTTCCGGGTCACGTGGCCAGCGTGACATCGCTGCTCTGGCAAGCCAGAGCCGCACACGGAAACGCCGTTTACCTTCCCGCTGGTAAGCGGTCCCTATTTATCTACTTGCACCCGGAGGTGCTTTCGAACTGCTAGGTTGGCAGGCGCTGGGACCGAGCAGCGGGAGCGCACCCCGCCGCAGGGATTCAAACCGCCGACCTTTTGATCGGCAAGCCCTAGGCGCTGAGGCTTTAACCCACAGCGCCACCTGCCACATAACAACAAGCAAAAACAATAGCCCCCCACAGGTTAAAAAGCCATAGATTGTTTAATTATCCAAAGGCCTGGGAGAAGAGGAATGTTTTTGCCTGGCACCTTAATATAGGCAACGAAGGTGAGCCTCCCTGGGGGAGCATCCCACAAATGGGGAGACACCACAGAAAAGGCCGGTTCTCAGGCTGCCACCTCTCATGGAGGAGACACACAAAGTAGTAGTGATTACAGAGTCTGGGTTGGTTCATATGGGGAGAGGCAGTCCTTGAAGTATTGAGCCATTTAAGGATTTATAAGTCAAACCCAGTACTTTGAATTGGGCCCAGAAACTAATTGGCAACCATTGCAGTCAGCCAGGATTGGCATAATATGTTCAAGCCATCTTGCCCCAGTGAGCAACCTGGCTACTGAAGTCTGCACTAGCTGAAGTTTCCAAACCATTTTCAGAGGCAGCCCCATGTATAACACATTGCATTAGTCTAACCTGGAGGTTAACATAGCATATGGCCACAGCTGGGCCACCAGCTGAAGCTGATGGAAGGCATTCTGTACCACTTAGGCTACTTGAGCCTCAAGCGACAGCAAAAGATCCAGCAGTACCCACAAGCTACATGCCCGCTCCTTCAAAGGGAGTAACCCCATTAAAAGCAGGCAACCTCCCAGCCATCCGGTCCAGGAAACCGCCCCCTAACAGTGCCTCTGTCTTATCAGGATTGAGCTTCCGTTTGTTGGCTCTCACCCAGTCCATTACCATGGCAAGACTAGAAGCTTGGCTTGTTTCAAATTTATTCAGAGGCGGGGAAGAAAGATAAGCTAAAGTGATACAATTAGTGTTTAAAAAGCCCTTAAGAATTTTGGGCCAGTTTACCTACAAGATCACCTATTCCACGTTGTAAGAAATGGATTTTTGTGTGTGTGACAGCACCTAAACTTTTAACCCTTTGCCTCTTAAGTGAAGGCTGGGGCCTTAACAGTACTCTTTTCGGGGCTTGCTAAAATCCCATTTGAGTTTGTTATTTATAATTTATATATTATATATTTATAATTATTTATTTATAATTGTTATTTCAACCTTTCAAATTTCTTAAATGATTATCAATTCTGCTTAGGGACAATTTTATAGTTTCATCTTTTTGCATACTGCAATCAAGCAGTGTATAAATTTTGTGAAACAAATAAGTACAAATTAATCCCTAATTCGGTGTAAATTAGTTCTGATCTTTCTTAGCATAGAGCAACTCCCAAGCTAACACTCATTGCTGCCCCACATATCCTGCCTCCCCCTGGAGGGTGTTTGAAAACATTGGTGCTACCTGAAGATCTGTCTCCACAAATGGCACATATGTGCTTGGTGAAGGAGGCCATGGCAGATGATGGGTGCACTGGAACTTTGAGGACCCCGTTGATTCCCAACGGAGGCTTGATATCTTCTGTGCTGCTGACAGGGTTCATTGGAGAATTGAGCTGAAAGAGAAAAAAAGGAAACAGGAGGCATCAAGCGAGAGAACTATGCATAGCGACATGTAGGCAATGCACTTCAAAACAGCGGACTGCTCTTCAACTAACTGTGTAGCACAAAGGCATACCATATGTGTAAGGTAAACGTAAAGGGACCCCTGACCATTAGGTCCAGTCGTGACCGACTGGGGTTGCAGTGCTCATCTCACTTTATTGGCCGAGGGAGCCAGCGTACAGCTTCCGAGTCATGTGGCCAGCATGACTAAGCTGCTTCTGGCAAACCAGAGCAGCGCACGGAAATGCCGTTTACCTTCCCGCTGGAGTGGTACCTATTTATCTACTTGCACTTTGACGTGCTTTCGAACTGCAATCCCAGGATAACAGCTGTGAGAGCACAACCTTGACATTTAAAAAGACTAAGAAACCTGGAGCCCCTAGGTCACTCTCAGAATGTACTCTATGCCGAAGATAGATCTGAAACCACATCTATCCAAATGTTCCAATAAGTACAATACTCCAAACTAGTTCTGAATAAAGGGCTGATTCAAACAGGAATGCAAGAAGCTGCATTATCCTGAGTCAAACTGAGAGTTGATCTAGCTCACTGCAGCTTACACTGACTGCTAATTCTCGACCTCTCAGCTCAGTTGGTAGAGCATCTGAATCGGTCCCACCTCCCTGCAGAGGGGAAGGGTTGTGGAGAAGTCCAGTTGCACCAGGAAGTAATCGGACCATGGGACTTCTTTTGTTTCGCTTTTGCTTAGTGTTGGATCACCAACATCCATAGAGGTGAACACCAAGTCTAAAGCCTATCCGCGACTATGTGTTGGGCCAAACTTATTCAGGGACAGCCCCATGGAGGCCATGCTTTCCATGAAGTCCCAAGCGGCCCCTTGTAAGGTCGTGTTGGCGTGGATATTAAAATCCCCTAGGACAACCAAACTAGGTGTCTCTAGGTGAACATCCGCCACGACCTGAAGCAGCTTGGGCAGGGAATCCTTGGTGCAGCTGGGAGGTCGGTACACAAAATGGAATCCTATACTGCCCAACGTCCAGAACATACACTTAGAAATTGGGTCTTCCCAATAGGATGCTTGGTGCAAGCTAATGACTTTCTAAAAATCACTGCAACCCCTCCTCCCCGCCCACATGACCTAGGTTGTTGTGCATAAGAGAAACCTGGTGGACAAGCAGTGGCAAGGACAGGCCCATCTGCTTCATCCAACCAAGTCTCTGTTACACATGCCAGGTCAAGTCCTCCATCCATGATCAAGTCATGGATGGCAGTGGTCTTGTGAACCATTGACCTGGCATTGCAGGGCCAGGTAGATGGAATTCAGGGCAGGCAGACTTTATAATGCTGCCCCAGCAGTTGGACCACGCCCACCTGGGGCAGCAGCTGTTCCCACTTCTTCTGCCTGCCCAGGGTCCTGGCCCCTGCAGTACTCTCTGCAGTCCTCTTTGCTTCTGTAGCAGCCACAGCAGCAGCAGTCCTCCAAGTGGGGGAGACAGCAGCCCCCCAACAACCACAGCGGCAACAGGAGGAGTCTCTGGGTGGGGGAAGATGACAGCCCCCTTCAACAGCCACAGCAGCAGCAGGAGAGTCTCCAGTTGCTGGAAACCCCAGAAGGGGGGAAGGGCTCTTTGTTCTCAGGTCCTGCTTGTGGGTTTCCCATATGGGGCATCTGGTTGGCCACTGTGAGAACAGGATGCTGGACTAGATGGGCTCCCTTTGGGCTCATCCAGCAGGACTCTTCTTGCATTCTTAGGTTTTGTTTAGGGAAGTGTGGATTGCATAGGTTCGCCTTTATCACGAAGCCAATAAAATCTCTGCCGAATTCGGCATGCACGTATATCAAATATCTATCTGCCCCCACCGCGGAGTCACACATTGAGATCCTGCAGTGGTGCCCCTAAAGAAGATGTGTGGCTTTTCTGGAAGCCATCCCAGCCACACTGGGCTTCCCCCCTTTCTAAACTTCTGAGATCAGCACTTTCTGTTTCTCTCTCCGCCCAGTCCTGTCTCCGCCTGAGGACTGAACCCGCCTGGTGCAAAAAAAATTTCCTGTTGCAAGTTGGCTGCCTTGTTTCCTCTCTTTATTTTGGCAAGGAATATGTGGGCGTGTGTTTTTTTTTCTTTCCATGGGGGAAGGGAAACCCAGTTGCTTCTTTGCAAACTGCCTGGTGATCACCAGCTCAGAGGAAGAGCAAGGAGTAGGGGTTAGCCTTGCTAAAGTCACAAGTATGTTATTTATCTCAGCGTGGAAGAAAAAGATTCAGCTAGCATTCACATAGACCTTTCCTGTTTAATTGTTATTATTATTTTACTTCATTTCTATTTCACCATTCCTCAAAGGAGCTCAAAGCATGGAGTTGCCCCTCTCCATTTTATCCTGACAACAACCAGTATAGGATCATATAATTCCAGAGTTGTAAGGGTCATCTAATCCAACCCTTTGCAATGCAGGAATCACAGCTAACGGATCCTTGAAAAAAATCCTCCAACGAAGGTGAGTCCACCACCTTCCAAGGGACTCCATACCATTATTAAGCAGCTCTTACTTGCAGAAAGTTCTTTCTAAGGTTTTAGTTGGAAATTCCTTCCTCACAATTGGAATCCATTGGTTTGGGTCCTCCCTTCTGGAGCAGCAGGGATAGAAAAGTTGGTGGCCTCCAAGTGTGGTTGGACCACAGTTTCCTGACCACTGGGCAACACTGCCTGGCAGCGAATGAAAAACCGAAACTGTTCAGAAGCTTTCACTTGGGGACTTTGTGCATCACGGCTTCAGAGTCTGAGTGCCCAACCACTTTTTTCCCATCACCTGTCCACCCAGGCTGTACACAGCAAAGGCGATGCTCCGCATGTGTCAGCAAGAAACCTCAAGCCACGGGCAACTCAGCTCCCAGGAACGGGAACCTCCCAAGGTTCCTCTTTCAGTGGCTGGCCCCAAAACCACGACACATCCTGGGGTCTTCCCCTCTCCCACCCTGGCGCCAAGAAGTCCTTCCTCTTCTGTGCTCAAGCGCTCCAAAGAGCATCTGATGAGGGACAGTGGATGAATTTCTTCACTCTGCTTTTTGCAAGCAATCAAGCCAGATCCAACCTTCCTTCCCAAAAAAGTGTGTGGGAGGTTTTGACTGAGAATAAAGCCTCCTGAGCATGACTAGGTTAAGAACATAAGAAGGTGCCCTGCTGGATCAGACCAATGGCCCATGTACTTCAGCATCCTGTTCTCACAGTGGTCAACCAGAGAAACTATAGCAAGCAGAACCCAAGCCCAAGAACCCTCAACCCTCCTGTGGCTTCCAGAAAGTGATATTCGGAAGCATTGCTGTCTCCAACTGCAGCAGCAGAGCATAGCATCCTGGCTAGTAGCCCTCATTAGCCCTCTCCTCTGTGAGTTTGTCTAATCTTTTAATGCATCTTTTAAAGCCATCCAAGTTGGTGCCTCCTATGCGAGCAAGTTCCATAGTTTAAACATGCGCCGTGCAAAGAAGTACTTTCTTTTCTACGTCCTAATAAAAGTTAGTAATGTTTGGAGTAAATTTACCTGAACATCACCCCCTATTTTTGTGTGTGTGCTGGGTGATTTATTATTATTATTGTTTTAGTAAGATTTTTATTAAGACTTTTCATATAATCTAAATAAAAAAATTTGTGCATGCACACGAAAGCTCATACCAAGAACTAACTTAGTTGGTCTTTAAGGTGCTACTGGAAGGAATTTTTTTATTTTGTTTTGACTATGGCAGACCAACACGGCTACCTTTCTGTAACTGTACATATAATCTAATACATGGCAATAAAATAACCTAACTAATCTAAACAAAAATAAAAACAGAAAAAAAGAATGCAAACTCCTCTCTTCACAGGTAGATCTTAACTTTTGTCCCTGCGCTGGGTGATTTTGATTTTAAAAGTTATGAGGGGGATTTATCATTGTTTGTGGATAAGGACACAACTGTTGTTGTTATCAACAGTATCAATATCCTGTCTTTTCTCCAGACCAGGTGGCTTTCACAAATTAAAACAACACAAATGAAATACAAAAAGCTAAAAGTTAATAATTAGAAAATAATTAAACCGTAACAGAGTTAAAACAATATTTAAAAGGATCTATTAAATACAACTAATAGAAACAGCACAGAACTATTAAAAGCCCTTTCCTTTTTTTTTAAAAAAAAGTCAGTTCCAAAAACCTCCCAAAAAACAACAACATTCACCTGCTGGTGGAGGACGACAAGGAGGGAGCCAGTCCTCCTTGCATGCTTCCCTCAGCTGGGGCACCTGGTGGACCACTGTGAGAGCAGGATGCTGGACCAGATGCACCACTGGCTTGATCCAGCAGCCAGGCTCTACTTAATTTCTTAAGCAGATGTTTGCAGGTAGCTCCTGGTTCAATCCCTGGCATGCCCAGTTTGGGCTGGGAAGGTCCCTTGCCTGTACCCCTGGAGAGCCATTGCTGCCAGTCCATGCAGGAAATACTGAGCTACTAGATTGGGGCTGGCAAGGTTTACTCCAGCGGAGATCCCTCTGTGGGCTGGATCGCACGCGTGTGTGATTTCCAGCATCTGTGCAGATGTGATTTTCAACATCTGCGCATGCACAGACACGTTTTCCGGCGCCATGGAAGCAAGTCCCCTCGCTGCGCTGGTTTAGCGCAGCGCGTGGCGACTCACCAAGTGGCCGGCTCAGTTCAGGGGCGGCGTGTGGGCCGGTTAAATGACCCCTGTGGGCTGCTTGTGGCCCATGAGCCTTAGGTTGCTGACCCCTGTACTAGATGGACCAGTGGCCTGACTCAGCATAAGACCACTCCTTATTTAAACTAGAACTTTAGAACCATGAGGGCTAGAATCTTAATTTATTCCGGAGGAAGGGCCACTGAAATCCTGGATAGCCACCGCATGTCAACGCAGACAATACTGAACCTAGATGGACCCACAGTCTGATGCAGTTTAAGGAAGCTTTCAACATATTTTTTATACACACACACACCGAAGGACAAACACTTGTCTAAAAAATTCCCTACTGTTGCCTTTAAGAGGAAAGACATCCACAAAGTTAAATGCATCCAAGCATCAGCCACCTCCCTTGGCTCAGGCCCCCGCCAAGTCCTTGTCAGAATGGCCTAAGGGATGACAGGCAATCTCCACAGGCTGAGCCCAGAACAGCCTGGCAGTCCAGGAGCAGCAGCAACAGAAAGGGGAGGGGGCTAAATATTAAAAGAGAGGAGCAGCAGCCGCCACCTGCTCTGCACATCACAGCCTCAGAAGGAACCAGGAAGCCTTGGAGTCCAAATCCAAGCTGAAGTTACGGCAACGCACTCACTCACCAGCCTGAAGCTGCTTGTAAAGGGGGTGTCCGTGATCCCTTGTTGGTAACTTCCTAGGGGTCGCATGACCGTGTCAGGCAGAGCCAGAGATATTGTAGTAGAGTTGGGAAAGGTTCAGAGAATGGCAAGCAAAATGGCTCTCCTATGAGGAAAGGCTGAAGCATTTGGGACTTTTCAGTTTACAGAAAAGGCAAGTAAGAGGTGGCATGATAGAATTTTATAAAATTATGTGTGGCATGGAGAAAGTAGATGGGAAGAAGCTTTTCTTGCTTTTTCAGCTCGTGTAATGTAGCTGAAAGTTGGGAGATTCAGGATAGATAAGAGAAACTTTTACACATTGTGCAGAGTTAAACTATGGAACTCCGCCACACAACGGTGCAGGCAGTGGTGGAGATTCATGGAGGAGAAGAATATCAATGGTTATTAGCCCTGATGACTATGTTCTTCCTCCATAGTCAAAGGCAGTCATGCTTCTGAATCCCTGTTGCTGGAAACCTAGGAGGGGAGAGGACTCTTGTACTTGGGTCCTGCCATTGAGGCATATGGTCAGCCACTATTTTCTTAAAGAGGGAGGAAGAGAGGGAGAGAGGCTTGCAGCACTGGTCATTTTCACAAGCCCCTTATGCCAAACAAAGCAGGGTCCCTGAAAGATGCCACTGTGGGCATTGCAAAAGACAGTCTTGTGGAGAGAGGGAGGAGACAGAGAGGAAGGAAGCAAACCCTGATGGCTTTGACTCAGCCCACAACCAGACATCCTCCAACTGTCCTTCTGCTCTGCTAGGTCTTCAGCGCTGACAGAGCATAACCTGATTGCAAGTGGCACCTGCCATCTGATGCTCAACACCTTCCATCAGTGCCACCTCTGCTTGAAGGTGGGGGCACACACTTCATTAATTCCCTAGCTTCATGGGGCGGGGGGGGGCAGTGCTGAGCAGGATTCTGGAGGGGAGGTGCAGAGGGGAAGCAAAGGATGCAAGTGTCTTCTTTGCACAGATGGCATCGTATCTTCTTCCTTTCCTCTCCTATCTTCCTTTTTGTGTGTCTGTGGCACAGATATCACTAAGCTACGTCCTTTCTGTAACAATAAAAGATTCTAGTCCTCATAATTCTAGGCTGCAATAAATAGGAACCTAGGAAGCTGCCTTCTATCTAGTCAAGACCATTGCAATGGTCCATCTGGCTCAGCACTGTCTACACTGGCTGGCAGCAGCTCTCAGATAGGGGATTCTTCCTTCCCCAGTGTTACCTGAGGATGCCAGGAACAGAACCTGGAACCCCCTGCATGCAAACCAGCTGCTCGGCCACTAAGCTAAGTCCTTATTCCCATAAAATTAAAGAAAGATTCTAGTCCTCAAAAGACCGGGATGAGTTAACTGGAACACAGAACCCAAGACATCTGTAGGTTCTCTAAGTCCTTCCTACAAAAAAATTAAAGTTAAATCCATGTGCTCCTAAGCCTGTGCTGAAGTGAAACAGGTGCACGAAACCTGGGACATTTTGCACACAAAGCAGATCCTCTGGGCCTGAAATGCCTCCCTTTCCCCCATAAACAAAACCTCTTAACAGCATTACAATGGAAAGGAAAGATGCTGGAAGGAGAGAGACAGATTGCAGGAGTCATTAGGGCGTGAGCATCTTAAGCATCTCCTCCAGGAAAACCACTTAAGACGGGCCATGAGTAAATGAGAGCTCCTCCTTCTGAGCCAGCAGGAACTGGAGGGGCTCTCCATGAGAGCATCCTCTGACAAGCTTTTTCCTCCCTCCTCCCCCTCTATCTCTCCCCCCCCCCTTCTGTTTATTTCCGGTCTTCTGCATCGCATGACCACCTCTAAAAATAGACAGAAGCGCAAGGCAGCTCTCCTCCGGGAGATGTGGAGTGAAAGTCAGGAAGACGGGTGGAAAGGGGGGCAGAGAAGGAGCTGCCTTCTACCAAATCAGACCCTTCAGTTCATCCACCTAGCTCAGTGTTGCTCACACTGGTTGGCAGCAGCTGCTCTCCAGGGTTTCTTGCAGGGATTTTTCTCTCCTAGCCTTACCTGGAAATGCTGTTGGGTACTGAAGCTGGGACCTTCTGAATGCAAAGCAGATTCTTTTGGCACTCCCCTCTAAAAACACATCAAGATTCAAGTCCTCATGGTTCTAAATAAGGAGCTGGTTTAAATAGGAAGGTAAGAAGCTGCCATAAATGGAGTCAATATTACTGGTCCATCTAGCTCAGTATTGTCTACACTGACTGGCAGTATCTGTCCAGGGTTTCAGGCAAGGGGCCTTCCTGGAGATGCTGCCAGGGATTGAATCTGGGACCTTCTGGATGAGGAGCAGATGCTCCACTACTGAGCTACAGCCCTTCAAAGGAGGTCTGAGCACATCCAGGGGGCTGAGCATCACAAGATCCACCCAGAGATGAGCAGGCTGTCTCTTGGAGGAGTCTTCCAACTCTTTCTTAACCCCAGTTAGATAGCTAGCTAGCTAGCTAGCTAGCTAGCTAGCTAGCTAGCTAGATAGATAGAGAAAGATAGATGATAGATAGATAGATGATAGATAGATAGATAGATAGATAGATAGATAGATAGATAGATAGATAGATGATAGAGATAGATAGATAGATGATAGATAGATAGATAGATGATAGATAAATAGATATAGATAGATAGAGATAGATAGAGATAGATAGAGATAGATGATAGATAGATAGATAGATAATCTCCTGGAGGGGAGCTGGAATAAATAACACAACAACAACAGTGACCAGCAGGTGGTGGCAAATTTCCTGATCAGCCCTTCTTTCCTTGCCCCCCTCTGCACCAGTCCCCCCTCCCCACTGCATGCATGTGCAATGCAGAGCCAGCCAAGCCAAGCCAGCAACAGGTGTCAGTCTTCGTCAAGCTTGTACTATTTTTATCCACAGGGCTTATCTCCTTGTCGTGGGAAGGCTTTTTTTGAGGTAATCTTCCATCCTCTCTCTCTCTCTCTCTCTCTCTCTCTCTCTCTCTCTCACACACACACACACACACACACACACACACTGGCCACCCAGTCTCTCTCTCTCTCAAGAAGGAAAACAAACTGCTGCGGCTGCTGCTGCTGCTGCTGCACAGGAGGAAATAAGAACCTGGGCTTGAAAGACACTCTGACATCCAGCCAGAGAAAACTGGAGCTAAACTGAAAAACTTGCTGCCGCAGGAGGCAGCAATGACCAACCACTTGGACGGCTTTAACAGAAGATGGACAAATACATGGAGGAGGGGGGGCCTACTGATAGCTAGCAGCTATGATGGCTGTGATCTGCCTCCACAGTTGGAGGCAGCAATGCTTCTGGACACCACTTGCTGCAAACCGCAGGAGAGTTGCTGTAGGGCTTAGGCCTTGCTTGCGGATTGAGGCTCCAATTTGAGCAGAAGATTGTGGGGTGGCGGCGGCGGCGATGACACGCACATGACGTGCATGACGCAGTGGTGAGCAAAGGGGCTGAACATGGCAGCAGCAGACATGGCAGGAGGAGGAGCCACCAGCCATGGAAGCTGCACCACAGCTCCACATTCGGCCTCCTCTGCAAATGATTGTTCTCAACATTCTCCATAATATTTTATGAGATGGGGAGAAGGGACCTGGGCCCCTTATAGTTGGTGCCTATGCTTGCAGACTTCCCATGCAGGCATCTGGTTGGCCACTGTGAGAGCAGGAGGCTGGACTAGATGGGCCACTGGCCTGATCCAGCAGGACTCTTCTTGTATTCAGAAGCATTAGCACCTCTGATATTGAAGTGAGTATACAGCCAGCATGACTTGTAGCCACTGACAAGACTTGTCCTTCATGAATCTGTCTGGTTGGTACCCAACTGTCTTGGGAGACAATGGAGAAGTGCGCCCTTTGAGTGAAGTTAAATTGCTGGAAGGTTACAGCACCTGATGTGGCTGCAGAGACCAATACGGGAGAGACGTCTTGTCACCAGTCACCACCGTGGCAAATTCCTACGTGTTATGTTTGCTTAGGAATACAGCTAGCTAGCTCAGTATGGTTGACACTGACGGGCAGCAGCTCTCCAGGGTTTCAGGAAGTGGGCATTCCTCAGTTCTACCAGGAGACAGAAAGGATTTAACCTGGAGTCTTCAGAAAGAAAGCAGGTACTCTGCCACTAAGCTCTGTCCCTTTCCTTAAAAATACAAGTAAGATTCTGATCCTTGTGGCTCTGAATAAAAATACAAGTAAGATTCTGGTCCTCATGGCTCTGAATAAAGGACTGAATTAAGTGGAACATAGGATGGTGCTCTGCCACTCAGACAGAGCCCTTGCTTCCCTTCCGCTGTCCTGAATCTACCAATCCCCACCATCACATTGGCTGCCACCTGCTTCCCAGAGTCCCCACCACCAGGTGACTCACCTGAGGGCTGCTGGTTCCAAATCCAAGGCCAGGGGTGGGGGGTCCAGACATGGGGTGAGCCCCCATTGGGGAGCTGATGACTGAGAACGGTGGCCCCATGCCGTTGATGGGTGAGTTGAGGGTGCTGATGGGTGAGTGGAGCTGGCCAGGGGACCCCAAAGCCCCACCAATGCCAGTGCTCATCGACGGATGGAGAGAAGGTGCAGCCATAGGCCCTCCTCTGCTGTTCGGAGAGCTTAAGGAGGTGGAATTGACTGGGCTGGAGAAATCTGTGAAGAGAAAAAGGGGGAAATATACACTGTCAGTTGAAAAAGAGACCAGGGGATGTATTGCATATCCGTACTAAATAGGCCAAATCTCTCTCTCTAAAAAAGAAGAAAGTATACAGCTATTATTTCACTGCAGGGAGTTGGAAGAGATGACTCGCAGGGTCCTGTCGAACTCTACACTACTGTGTTTCATTCATTTACAAACACACCACACACCCCTTTCTGGGGAAAATACTGAAAGCACTAACAGACAAGCAAGAAATTAAGTGAATAGATTTATTTGTGTATTTATTTACTTCATAAAAATTATGTACCACTTGATTGTATAAAACTTCAAAGCAGTTTACAAAATAAAAAAAAACACACACACTTCCACCTAAATTTATTTATTTCATTTAATCTAATGAGTTACAAGAAGCATAGTAAGTTCTCTACCCAGTTTGCTATGGCCCTTCTCCTAAAAACAAAGTAAGATTCTAGTCCTCATAACCCTGAACAAAGGCTTGAATTAAACAGGAACAAAGGAAGCTACCTTACACTGAGTCAGACCACCAGAACATCTTGCTCAGTATTGTCTATGCTGACTTGCACCAGCAGCTCTCCGGGGTTTCAGACAGAATCATAGAATTGGAAGGGACACTGTCTAGTCCAACCACCCTGTAATGCAGGAATATGCAGCTGTCCCTTAAGGGGATTGAACCTGCAACCTTGGCATTCTCAGCAACACTCTCTAACCAACTGAGCTATCCAGGCTGGCAGGGGTTCCCAGCCCTACCTGGACTGATGCTGCTGAGGACTGAACCTGGGACCTTCTGAATGCAAAGCTGATGCTCTGCAGCCCCCTGTAAATCAATTCAGGTTCTAGTCCTTGTGGTTCTGAATAGGAGGCCAAATTGAACAGGAACACAGGAAGCTGCTATAGCCCAAGCCAGACCATTGGTCCATCTACCTCAGCATTCTCTATACTGACAGGCAGCGGCTGTTTAGGGAACATTCCCTTGGGCTGAAAAAGACTCTACACCCATGCTTTCAATGTACCCACCAATGTACACCCAAAGTTGTTGTCTTTTAAATGAATGTGACAAGCATATGCATACATTATTTATTTGTTGATTTACTGAAATGTCGAACCCACCCTTCAAGCGAGTAAATTTCAAGGGCAGCTTACCAAAAATAAAAACAGAAGCACATGAAGGGTTTTATTCCAGGGGGTGGGGTGGGGGGCTGGGCAAGAGAGGTTGTCAGTCTTCCCCAAGGGTACATTATGCTGCCAATCCAGGCTTGACAGGACATGACATGGGAAATCATTTATTTAAAAGATGTAGATGCTGCCACTTTGTGAAGCTTGAAAATAATTAGAAAGAACCACCAGCATGCACCTCCTCTGTAAAAGATGCTCTGGGGCACCAGAGTTTGGGAAGCGAATCCCTTAGCCCTCGGAGTGATCACAGGTTAAGAACCAAGGATGCTGCCTCAGACCAACGCAGACCATTGGCTAAACCACCTTGAACGAACTGAAGCTACACACAATCATAAGGAGGGCCTGCTGGATCAGACCCATTGCCCATTTAGTCCCGCATCCTGTTCTCACATCGGCCAACCAGGTACCCATTCTGGGAAACCTGCAATTTGGACCTGAGTGCAAGAACACTCTCCCTTCCTGAAGTTTCCAGAAACTGGTATTTTGCTGCTTCTGACTCTGGAGGAAGAGCATAGCACTGTGGTTAATAGCCATTGATAGCCTAGCCCTCCATGAATTTGTCCAGTCCTCTTTTAAAGCCATCTAGGGTGGTGATAATCACTGCCTCCTGCAGGAGAAAGTTCCATAGTTTATGCACCGCATGAATAAATGACTTTCTGTCCTGGATTTACCAACATTCAGCTTCATTGGATGCCCAGGATTTATAGCCTCATGAGAGGGAGGGGGGGAACTATCCACCTTCTCTATTCCATACACAATTTTATAAAATTCTATGATCGAACCTGCCAGTGCAACCTCTGCAAAGACAACTCTCCAAAATGCTTTTAAAAGCAAATATGAGTTTACTGGTTTTGACACCAGAGAAACACATTAGCAGAGCATATCATTCTCCCTGTAAATTGCATCTATTTCCTTCCACGTTAAGTGATCTTTATGCATTTCTAAACTTTGGTATATTTCCATTATGCTTAAAAATCTGAGCTAAATCTATTCAAAATTTGCTGAGTGGTTACAGTGGGTGGAAGGCAAAAGCAGACTGTATGCATGCAATTCAGGCCTAGGCCTAAAGGCCGCCTAGAGCTCAGGAGCTTCATCTGAATAATAAAAGTCAGAGGGAATTCTAAAACCCTCCAATGACATTGCTAGTACCTGGCAGGCAGCCAATCCCTGCTGAGATAGGGCCAGTGTTCTGATTCGCTTATTGTAGCATTAAGGTGACCTATCACAGGCGGTGTGTGTGTTTTGCCTGGGCCAGCTTGCGGTATATATACTGGGACAAGTGCCCCTGTTTGTCATTCTTGTTCTTCTTGTTCCTGATGTTCCAACAAATCCTTTTTGAGCTGAATCTCCATCTTGGGTCATGCCTGAACCCACCTACACTTCAGAAGGGATCCATCCTCCTCACCTGGCAAGGTCCAGGCAATACCTTCATTCTTCTAACTCAGTAACTTCTCTGTGCCAGGAGGCAGAAATAAATTAAGTAAGATCTTGGGAGCTTAATTCATCCACCCACCCCATAGGTTGTTCCCTGCCACATCTCTGCATGATTCCCTGATCTGTTTCTGCCTTCTTCCAACCTGTGTCCAAATGGGATATAATTGGATCATTTGCATGCTCTTTATGGAAAGACACTGAAGAGCAGCCACCTGCTTAGAGAAAGTTGTTGGCCAAGTCTCTGCATGAGTCACTACGTTGTGCTTGCCTCCTCTAAGTCATGCTAAGTACAGTAATTCATGCAGACACTGTTTTGAGATAGGTCCGTCCTTTCAGAAAGGTGTCCTTTCGTCATCTGAAAAGGTAAACCTTTCCTCAGCTGTTGGAGCGAAGCCTGCAGCTCTAATGAGCGCTGTGCTGAAATCTGTTCTTTAAATTTCTCAAAACTATGTTTCCCTTGGAAAAGAGACTTCAGTTTTTCTGCCACATTCCCAGGGCATGTCACCACTATGAGATGGCCATGGGTGGAACATGCACCCCCCCCCCCCACTCCTGGAGAATGCAGACCATGAGTGAAATGGCTTTTTCCTTTCCTTAAACATAACTCCAGCACACTCCACAGCATCCCCAGGTACCTGCCCTTCCTGATTTATTTATTTATTTGGGGGGGGGACCTGTAGGAGGAGGTAGCCTTGTGGTGTCTTCCCCCTGGGCTTTGTTGAAAGTGTAGAAAGTCAGGGAGGCTGCAGAGTGCAGATAGTTGGTGAGATGGCGATGTGTTGAATGAAAGAGCAAATACTCTCAAAACATTGCCACCCTCAGCACCCTCAAAAATAAAGCGCATCAAAAACCCTGCACTGAAATTTTCTTTTCCCCTTGATCATCTTTAAACACAAGTTCTTTCCCCACTAACTGATGGAGAATGGTTAAAACAAAAACACGGGAGAAATATTCAGAACTGTGTGGCTTTTCATTGGTGTGCAGGGGGAGTGGAATATACTTCAGCTACTAAAAATTTGGGAATGACACACATGCAATCTAACATGACGGACTTAGGATAGCATGAGCAAAGAAAACATTAGAGATGCTAAAGAGCATTTGGCTCAGATTATCAGACATATATTTACACGCAGTTTCTTCTGTCCTCCCCATCTCTTTTGATGTAAGGAGAAATTAGCAGACTTCCTCAGGTATTAAGGCATTTCCAAGGAGCTCAAAACACTTTCACACACAAACCTCAAAAAATGGGTCTCATTGCCACTGCATTCTCACCTCTACAGATACTTAAGGGTTTTAAAAATCAACATGCTCCAGACTTTAGATCCTGTTCCAAGTCGCCCAAACATGACTGTGTTGTGCGAAGCCGTGGCAACTTTACCACTGGAAAACACAAATGGAAAGGTACAAACCCTACTTCCCCAAGGCCTGTCAGAATAAAACAGTCTTCACCTGCTGGGAGAACAACAATAAGGAGGAGTCCAGGTTCCTCCCCAGCAAGGAAGTTTCCAGAGTCTTGGAGCAGCCACTGAGAAGGCCCTCTCCCAACTTCTATGTACCCAGCAAGTGTGCTTGTGAGGGTGGCAGGACTGAGAGAAAGGCATCTCCCAATGGTCTTAGGGCCCAGGCAGGAGAATGCAGTCCTATGCCACACACCCCATCACATATGCTGTGAATGTGGCCAGATCCTTCATGAATTTTTTCAATCCATAATTGAGGGCTTAGTCTCTAAAGACTAAGATCAGGCCAATGGCTTATCTAGTCCATCATCCTGTTCTCACAGTGGCCAACCAGACGCCCCAATGGGAAGCCCAAAAGCAGGACCTGAGCCCAAGAGCCCTCTCCCCTCCTGTGGTTGCCAGCAACTGGTATTCAGAAGCATGGCTGCCTCTGACCCTGGAGGCAGGACACAGCCATTAGGGCTAGTAGCCATCGGTAGCCTTTCCCTTCATTTATTACTCCAAACTTTCAACACCATTTAGGTTGGTGGCCATCAATGCCTCCTGTGGGAGAGAGTTCCACAGTTAAACTATATGCTGCATGAATTTTCCAACATTCAGCTTCGTCGGATGTCTAGCCTGCAGTGGAGAATCTGGGGTTTCCGTGGTTGCAACAAGCAGCCTCTCAGGTTTTCAGTGGTGACTGTGTTGCTGCCTGACTCCCAGCATGCACTGGGATGGCTCAAGCCCGACCCATATTGGTTGTTCTTCCGGGGGGGCTCTGCAACCATGAGACGCCAGTATCACACTTCATCCTTGGGGGCTGATACGAATTAACAAGGAAAACCTGTCACGACAGGCAGGCCGACAGGTTGTCCGGGATTGTTACGGCCTTTTAATTACATTCAACTGCAGTTTAATGGGCTCTAGGCAAGTTGGAAATGATGTAATGGACTACGTGTGGGGAGGGGAGCTTTGGCTGAAAAGCAGAGAGTGAGTTGGAGGTGTTTGGGGCTGTTGATGTGTATTTCTTAAGAGCAGTAAGAAAATATAAGGAGAAGAACAAAGAGAATTGGTTCTCTTTCCTGACATTCGTGATGTTAAATTTATCATTCGCCCTATTCAGGCAGATACTGACAGCCTTAGCAAAACAAAAACCCCACATAAACAAATTTAAAACACCCAAGAGACAGGCAAAAATATGCAAATGCAAAATGGAAGTGGATAGACACACTCTGTCCTCTGGGTCTATGGTGTCCTCCTTCCCTCTTTCTCTCCCTCTTTGTAATGCATGTTGGCTGGAAAACGGCATTGCAAAATTCAGAGAAGTGTGAATCGCTGGGTTTTTCAGCTCACATACATTTTTGTAAAGCGCAAACTGGGAAGGCCAATCTTCAAATGAAAACTAAATCAAACTTCTTCCCCACCCCACCCCCCATTCCTAACCTAGAACCAACATGAAAGCATGCACCACATCTGATGCGAGCACAGAAGTTAAGAAATATAAGAAGAGCCTGCTAGGTCAGTGCCCATCTAGTCCAGCCTCCTGTTCTCACAGTGGCAGAGCAGATACTTCAATGGGAAACCTGCAAGCACAGAAGCACTCTCCCATTGTTCAGTTCCCAGCAACTGGAATTCAGAAGCATTACTGCTTCCAGATATGAGTAGCCATTGATAGCCTTATTCTCCTTTGGGTTGGTGACCATCACTGCCACCTGCAGGAGGGAGTTCCATAAAAGTTATTTGCCCAGAGACTGGGCTTGCCATTGCTCTGTCACAGAGCTAATGCTATCTTCTCAACAGAAGTTGTTCAGCTGGAGCAGAGGGGCATGCATTCCGCCCTCCAGTGGGCAAACAGGCTTTACCTAGCTGATATTTACATGTTACGGATGGGTATCTTGGGGGAGGGGGGCATGGCAGTAGCTGGGGTGGGGTGAGGGGGAAACAGCCTGAGAACTGCCTGTCTAAGTGCCACAGGAAGAGGCCCAGCCTGATAAGGGAAAGAAGATATGTGTCTGCCAAATGGCTGGGAGCAGAGCTTGGCTCCCTCTGTGTACACAACAGGGGAGTTCCTTTTAAAGACACAAGGCTGGATTTCACTCCTCCTGCTCACACAAGAGCGCTCAGCCTCCCTGACAAGAGCGTAGAACCTGCTGGATCAGGCCAAAGGGGGGCGCATCTCATCCAGCCTCCTCTTCACACAGTGGCCAACCAGATGCCCATTATGGGAAGACTACAAGCAGGATCCAAGCACAAGAGCTCTCTCCCTTCCCGCAGTTTCCAGCAACTACAATTAAGTGTTACTGCCTCTGACCATGGAGGGAGAGTATGACCATCATTGCTAGTGGCCACCAATAGCTTTCTACATGGATATTCTCAATCCTCTTTTAAAGCCATCCAAGACAGTGGCCATCACTGCCTCCTGTGGAAGCGAGTTCCATAGTTTAACCATGTTTGGCATGAAGAAGAACTTCTTCTTCTTTTAAACTTTCATTGGACATCCATAGTTTCAAGTGTGGTGGGAAATTATGAGAACTGTAGTCCATAAATAGCTGGAGGTTCCATGTTTCTGCTGAGAACCTAGTGTCATCATATATTAAGACTTGTCTTATGGAAGGTACACAGATCTTTAGGATTACATGCATGCAACAACCTATCTTGGGATTTATACAATGCAATGCAACAAACTTTATGGTTTTTTCCACTCCTCCAATTAAATTGTCTATTTTGCCTTCTTCCCTCCCTCTCCCCAGCCCCCAGAAGGGAAGTGGTTTTGGAAATGTTAGGAGGCCTAGTTAGATTGTGAACTTCCCCACCCCCCACCCCACAATGGAAACGAAAGATGGTTTGTTTCAACACCCATCTTTTTTGGGTCTACATTCCTTAACTGGCCCAGAGCCTAATTGGGAACAAGCAAAAAGTTCTTCCATCAATGAGTCGCGCTTGGTGGTCCTGAGGCAACACGTGCACACGCACACACACACGCTCACACACATTTTCCAGGGTCACATTCCCTGACCCCAACTTCCTTCAACTCCCAGCCCAACACAGCCCCAAGTTAACTCTTTCCTTGCTGCAGAGATTCTGATTGCCCCCTCCCCACAAAATGCACCCATTCTGCACACCTGCTTTGTTCAGGGCAGCACAATGGCAAACTGGAAGGACTGGGCACTCCTAGCCAAAAAGAGGTTTTGCAGCTGATGTTAGGTGGACACAGCATGGTGTAGAGGTCTCTTTCTCAGCCTTTCTCAACCTGGGATCCCTAGATATTGGACTACCATTCCCATCATTCCTAGCCAGTATGGCCAACGGTCAGGGATGATGGAAGTTGCTGTTCAAGAGCATCTGTGGACGCAAGGCTGATAAAGGCTGCATTAGAGATATAAATATATATATATATCTCAGGAAATCTGTAAAAAATATTGAAGCACTCCAAATAATTTGTCCATGTTTGTGTGTGCAGAAAATAATAATGATAATGATAATGATAATAATTTTTATTTATATCCCGCCCTTCCCAGCCGAAGCTGGGCTCAGAGCTGCTAACAACAGTAAAATAATACAGCATTCTAAAATCAGTTCATTCTAAAATCAGTAGTAGATCTACTTAAAAGGCAACACGTGGAGATTTGCACTGATCGTTGGAATGCATCCCTTCTTATTATTATCAATAATAATAATAGAGTGTAAGACTATTTGTATAATCTTAAAAGGTCTTAAAATCTTAGAAGGGAGCATGGCTACAACTATCATGAAGAGACAGACTCTGTACTTCCGAATTTGCCACTACACTAACAGCTGAAACCTCCAAGAGCCAATGTGGTGTGGAAATCAGAGACTTGCATCAGGGCTGGTAATCTCCCTGAAGCCACCCAGAAGAAGCCTCAGTTTCCAAATGCATCCACTCTCCCACTCATGCCCACTGCCTTTTCACAATTCCCCAAGCTGCATGTGTATAGACATCCGGTGACCAAAAGTGGCAGTCTGCCAAAGTGTGCGGGCAATCTGCCATCTGCCCATGAGGCTGAACAGGTGATTTCACACTATTTGGGTGGCAGGTATAATTAAAAACAAACAATAACAACCTTCGGTCCGTGGTTGTGCAATAGCAGCCTATCCAGCCATCTATGTCTGTTGCACAGAGTCACTGGGTTCAGAGATCTCAACCAGACATGCAATTTACTGTCCATTTTGGTTAAAAAATACAACCTGGGTGATGCAACATTATTATTTTTTTTTGCTGCAGCAAGTGAGAGTGTGGGTGAGAGAGAGAGAGCACTGAGTACTGAGGATAAGAACAGGCCTGTCTAGTCCAGCTTCCTGTTCTCACAGTGGCTGACCTGATCCCTGCCCCCAAGGGAAGTCCACAAGCAAGACCTGGGTGAAATAGCAACTCTCCCCCACTTGGGGTTTTGAGAAACTGGACCATCTTCCCTTCTGCAGTTTCCAGCAACTGGTATTCAGAAGCATCAATGCCTCTGGCTGTAGAGGCAAAGCACAACCATCACGGCTAGTAGCCATGGATAGCCCTCTCTTTCACGAATTTGTCCAATCCTTTTGTAAGGCAATCCATGTTGGTGGCCATCACTGCCTCCAGTGGGAAAGAGTTCCATGGTTTAACTATGTGCTGTGTGTACAAGTCCTTCTTATTTTTTGCCCTGAATCTTCGAATGCTCAACTTCATGGAAGGCCCTCGAGTTCTAATGTTATGAGAGAGGTGAAAAAACTTTTCTTTCTCCTCTTTCTCCATACCATGCCTAACTTTATAAGCATCTATATCCCCTCCTACTTGCCTTTTCTAGAAAGCCTCGAATTCTGCACACTTTCCTCATAGAAGAGTCACCCCATCCCCTTTAGCATGCTGGTTGCCCTTCTCTGAACCGTCCCCAATGCTCGTCTTACAACTGTAGTCTTACATCTTCCCTATGTCCCTTTCTTCAAATGTTAAGATATATCATTACACTTGCTCCAAAAGGCAGTAGAAATCAACCCTGCTGCTCCTTCTGCCAAGGGGCCCCTGGATATCTGCCCTAAAGTCTCAACATAGCAGTGCTATGGCAAATTGATGGTGACACTAGACGTTTGTTTCTTGTACCAGAGTCAAGCTCATCTTCACACTTACAAGAGATGCCTGTGCTTTTAAAAGACATGGTGGCAGAGACTGGGGTGGGGAAGGAAATGACTGGGATAATATTAATTTGCTGGGGGCACTATGTGATCCACAGCTGCTGCTCTCGCAGGACTGGTGGGTGATTTATAGGGTTCTAATGTGCAGGAAACTCCTTTGCTGATTTGCTGCCCTTCATTCCTTGGGTCCTTTTCTCTTTCCCAGAGTGGAACCACCTTGGAAAGTGAGCAAAGGCGTTGTTCATACATCATGCACATGATTTATGTCACTCACCCAAAACGCCAAAGCTGCCATTGGATACACACGCACGCACACACATGTCTGCAAAAACAAAACAAAACAAAACTACTTACTGGAATCCCTGCTCCAAGATGCAAGAACCTTTGATAAAGGGCTGCAATCATCTCATTGCATCACACCTATACAGGCAATTGGTCCACATGTGAAAGGGGCTTACTGGGATGCTGCCAACAATTTAACCTGGGACCTCCTGAATGCAAAATGTGCTCTCCCACTGACCTACATCCCTTCTCCTAAACATAATGCAATATTCTAGTCCTCATCATTCTGAGGAACAGACTGAATTAAACAGGAGCACAGGAAGCTTTCTCATACTAAATCAGATCATTTATCTAGCTCCATATTGTCTACACAGACTGGCAGAAGTTCTCCAGAGCTCTGGGCAGGGAGCCTTTCCCCACCCCAATCTAGAGAGACTGAGGATAAAACCTGGGAGCTTCTGCCTGCTGAGCAGATGCTCTTAACCACAGAGCTATGGCTCTTCCACTGAAAATAAAACAAGATCCTAGACCTCATGGTTCTGAATAAATAGGAACCTGGGGGTCTTCTGCATGCAAAGGAGATGTTTTACTGCTGAGCTGCAGCCCTTCGCAAGCCTTGAGAAAAATGTGCACAAAGTATAACAACAATAAGAAAATCTACAGTGCTCTGGAGAGAGCCGAGCACCCCGATTAGAACTTTGCAAAGACATTTCCTCAGAAGCAATCCACTGTCTCTCTTCTCCTTGCAAAGCTGCCCAAATTATTTCCCTCTTGGCAACTGGCTTCCACCAAAGCCCGTAAACAGCCACAGCTTTGGGAAAAGCCCAACCAAACCTTCTGCATTGTCTTCTTCCTTCCAAGCATTAAAAAAGCGCAGACTCAAGGTTCAGCCAGCTCCTTTGAAGCACTGTGTGCAACTTCTCTTGCTTAACTCAGAAAAGCTGTTCTTAATAAAGCCATAACAGAGGTGCCCTTTCATGGTGTTTGCCAGTGAAGGGTGATTTTTACCATTTCAAAGCTGTCCTGGAACAACACATTGAGGCTGAAAGAGGGCTGGTTCATGTGCTCATCAGAAGGGACGTTCCGAAAACCAGGTCCCAGGTCAGGGGAGCCAAATAACATCATTATGATGTTTCTAACAGTTATATAGAATGCTCACAAAGAAGTAAGAGAATGCTACAATCAGATAACCACTGGTAAAAATGTAAAATCAGCAATTGAAATATATATTTGTAGAGTTGGAAGGGATCCCAAGGATCATCTAGTCCAACCCCTTGCAATGCAGGCATAATGTAACTCATTGTCTATAAACGTGGCTGAGACAAGAGCTTAAATGCTATGGGACTCTGTTAATTTCTTCTAATATGCACATAAGAGTGTAGGAAGCAGCCTTATACCAAGTGTATTGTCTACAGCAGTGGTGGCCAAACTTGGCCCTCCAGCTGTTTTGGAACTACAACTCCCATCATCCCTAGCTAACAGGATCAGTGGTCAGGGATGATGGGAACTGTAGTCCCAAAACAGCTGGAGGGCCAAGTTTGGCCACCACTGGTCTACACTGACTGGCAGAGGCCCTTTGAGGATTTCAGGCAAGGAGAATTGCCCCTGGGCTGAAGAAGGCTAAACAATAGTCCTTAAAAGTCAAGTAAGGGTCTAGTCCTCATGGTTCTGACCAAAGTGACAAAATAAGTATGAGGCCCAGAAATCTCAGTGCATCTGGCTGGGCTTCATGGCAATTGACCTGGTTCTGCAGTGCTCTTTTTATGTTATCAAATCAGTGGGTTTTCCCATTAGGGCATTTCGTTGGGCACTGAAAGAACAGGATGCTGGGGCAGATGAGCCATTGGCCTGATCCAGCAAGCCCTTCCTATGTTCTCAGTTGCATGAAGAGAAATGTCTGACTAGGGCTAGAACTTCAGCCCCACTTCCACTGCAGCAATGAAAAGGATCCTGCACCTCTCTCTCTTTTCATGCCACTGAATCTGCTTCGAATTTCCCAAAGAATGCCAGGTCCCCAAGCAGACCACATGGGGAGACTCAGCCCCATTGTGATTCTAAGCCATTCCTGGCATGCCACAGACATAGCTGAAATATTTCCGCCTAAGCAGGATAGCAGACAAAGGGAAGTGGAAGCCTGGGACACGCTGTGGGCGCAAAGGGGTTTAGAGAGCAGCAAAACCACAAGAACTCCACCGCTCTCTAACCACTGTGCAGCACTGCCTCTCTTCCTTCCATGCCAAGCAGACTAAAGCATGCACTTTGCTGTGCTTGCACCCCAAAATAAGATGGGTGGTTCTACTGGCTGGTCATAAAAAACCTAAGAGCCTGCAGCATCAGGCCAAAGGGGGACATGTAGAACAGCATGCTGTTCTCATAACCAGATTGCCTGTGGGAACCCTGCAAGCAGAAGCAGAGCACAAGGACACTGTCTCCTTCCATGGCTTCCAGCAACAGGTATTATGCAGAAGCATTGCTGCCTCTCACTGTTTAGGCAGAGCATAGCCATCATGGCCAGCAGCCACCAACAGCCCTCTTCTCCTCCTTGAATTTGTCTAATTCATTCAAAGCCATCTAGATTGGTGACCACTGCCACCTCCTGCAGGAGGGGAGTTCCATAGTTTAACCAGGAACTGTGTGAAGAAGCCCTTCCTTTTAGCTGTCCCAAATCTTCCAACATTCAGCTTCATGGTAGGCCCCCTACTTCTAGGTGTCATGATGGAGAAGAACTCTTCTTCACCCACACCCTCTCCCCCAGGAAGAGCAGTGCAGCAAGGCTCTGGAACCGGAATCTCAGGTCTTGGCACCAGCTGGAGGAATCCGGGGCCTCAAGGGGGTTGCGTCACTTCTCTTCAGGTCTGGCCAGGCTTCCCATTCACATACACACACACTGCAAAATTCATTCTACCCCTAAGATCTGAGTGTTGCTGAACCAGTTTCTCCAAGTGTCTCGATTCTCTCACACACAGCTCCATCCCAGTTGGGAGGGCAAGTCTCAACAGCTACGCTAGTTGTCCAAGAGTCAGAAGCACGAGCCTTTTATGCCACCATCTCTCCCATCGCAAGTCAGGTAATAAATGCAGGGGTTGCTCTGAGAAGCCCCCTCCCCCTTTCATTGCAAACCCTTCTCTACCTACTAGGTGTTAGAATTGCCTAAATTTTTGTTGCAGCCCCAGGAAATATGCAGCTTGAAGCCCTTTTTTATTGATTGATGCTGTGTGTGTGTGTGTGTGTGTATGAATAAATGATGTCCTGTTTATAAGTATACGTTGTAAGCCGCACTATTTTCTGCAAGGAGAAATAAGTAATATATTTTTTTTAAGTTTTATAGAGAGCCAGTATGGTGTAAGTGGTCAGACTAGGACCTGGGAGGCCAGGGACGAAATTTCCACTCAGCAATGAAGCTCACTGGGTGACTTTGAGGACAGTCATTGCCTCTTAGCTTGATCTACCTCAAAGGCCTGTTGCAGAGATTGAATGAGGGGGGATAAAACCATGTACGCCACTTTCAGCAACTTTGTGGGGGGGGGAGTGGGATGTGAATGCAATAAATAAGGAAGAGTATACACGAGTATAGTGATGTATGGAAGTGAGAGCTGTACCATAAAGAAGGCTGATTGCCCAAGAATTGATGCTTTTGGAAGGGACCAACAGATTCAGGGTATACAGGTCGGAGTGAAACATTATAAATTAAAAGCCTATGCAGATGACCTAGTTTTGACATTACAGGAGCCAATCCCTAGTACTAGAAGAGCTTTGGAATTAATACAAGAGTTTGGTCAAGTGGCAGGGTTTAAACTCAACAAATCAAAAACTATGGTTTTAGAGAAGAACTTAACACAAATGGAGAAGGATAGGTTTCAGAGAGAAACAGGTTTAACGGTGGTGAAAAAAACAAAATACCTAGGGGTGAACATGACTTCAAAGAATGTTAATTTATTTAAGGATAACTATGAAAAATGTTGGTCTGAAGTGAAAAAAGATCTTGAAACATGGACAAATTTAAAATTATCCTTATTGGGTAGAATAGCAGTTATTAAAATGAATGTATTGCCAAGACTATTGTTTCTGTTCCAATCGTTACAGATAATTGACAAGATGGATTGTTTCAAGAAGTGGCAAAAAGAAATTTCTAGATTTGTCTGGCAGGGCAAAAAGCCCAGAATTAAATACAAAATTCTTACTGATGTGAAGGAGAGAGGGGGGTTTGCCCTGCCGGACTTTAAACTATATTATGAGGCGGCAGCTTTTTGCTGGCTGAAGGAATGGCTACTTCTTGAGAACACAGACATTCTCGATCTAGAAGGGTACGATAATGCTTTTGGATGGCATGCATATTTGTGGTATGGTAAGGATAAAGTACAAAGGTCGTTCAAAAACCATATTGTCAGGAAAGCGCTGTTTAATGTCTGGGTCAGATATAAAGATCTTTTGGAGAATAAAACCCCAAGGTGGCTCTCTCCAATGGAGGCTAAGGCCTTAAAAAAACTTAATATGGAATCTAAATGGCCAAAATATTGTGAAATTTTGGAGCAGGAGGGAGATAAATGGAAACTGCAGAGTTATGAGAAACTTAAAGATAAGGTGCGTGACTGGTTACATTACTTTCAAATAAGAGAGGCCTATAATTTGGACAGGAAAAATGGCTTCCAGGTGGAAAAATCGAAGTTGGAAACAGAATTACTAGAACCCAGAGTTAAGGTATTGTCGAGAATGTATAACTTGCTGCTGAAATGGAATACCGAGGATGAAACGGTCAAATCTGCTATGATAAAATGGGCACAAGATATTGGTCATAACATTATGTTCGCTGACTGGGAACGGTTGTGGACCACCGGTTTGAAATTTACGGCATGTAATGCCTTAAGAGAGAATATTATGAAAATGATGTATAGGTGGTACATGACCCCAGTCAAGCTTGCAAAAATTTATCATTTGCCCGATAATAAATTTTGGAAATGTAAAGAGGTTGAAGGTACATTCTTTCACCTTTGGTGGACGTGCCCAAGGATCAAGGCTTTCTGGGAGATGATTTATAACGAAATGAAAAAGGTATTTAAATACACTTTCCTAAAGAAACCAGAGGCCTTTCTCCTGGGCATGGTCGGCCAATTGGTGTTAAAGAAGGATAGAACCTTTTTTATGTATGCTACCGCAGCAGCAAGAATACTCATCGCAAAACACTGGAAGACACAAGATCTACCCACCTTGGAAGAATGGCAGACACAAGTAATAGACTATATGGAATTGGCAGAAATGACCGGCAGAATCCAAGATCAAGGAGAAGAGTTGGTGGAAGAAGACTGGAAGAAGTTCAAAGTTTATCTACAAAATCATTGTAAAATCTATGAGTGCTAAGGGCAGTGTAAATGAAATGATGGGGTTCCAGTGATTAGGATAAGGAAGAGTATAAAGGGAAAGATAAAGGATAAAACGATTTTGAACGAGCTTGCTGAAAAAACTTTTAAAGTGGAATACAAGAAGGGAGGCGGGAGGAAGTAAGGAAAATAAGGTTTTGAAGACTATTAGAATGAACCAGAGTTTTCTTTTAATGTTTCTGCTATTATTATGTTGAATCTTTTGTATGTTTTTGTTTTTTATGTTTTTTGATATTGTTTGTATTTCTGATGTTTGTTATTTGTTGTTTTGAAGTTTGCTATATTTTGTGAAACTTAATAAATATCAATTTAAAAAAAAAAAAAAGAATTGATGCTTTTGAATTATGGTGCTGGAGGAGACTCTTGGGAGTCCCATGGACTGCAAGAAGATCAAAGCTATCCATTCTGAAGGAAATCAGCCCTGAGTGCTCACTGGAAGGACAGATCGTGAAGCTGAGGCTCCAGTACTTTGGCCACCTCATGAGAAGAGAAGACTCTCTGGAAAAGACCCTGATGTTGGGAAAGATGGAGGGCACAAGGAGAAGGGGACGACAGAGGACGAGATGGTTGGACAGTGTTCTCGAAGCTACCAGCATGAGCTTGACCAAACTGCGGGAGGCAGTGGAAGACAGGAGTGCCTGGCGTGCTCTGGTCCATGGGGTCACAAAGAGTCGGACACGACTAAACGACTAAACAACAACAACATACACGAGTAGCCAACAGTAGTTGCAGGGAGAAGGTCAGGAGGGCCAATTCAGACTTGCAAGAGAGGTTAAAAAGAATAAAAAAGATTTCTTTGGCTATGTTTGAAGCAGGAGGAAGAACAAACAAATGGCAGGTCCTCTGCATGGAGAAGACAGAGAAATGCTCTTGGGTGACTGAGAGAAGACCGAACTAGTCAACACCTACTTTGTCTTCACCCAAAAGGAAAGCATTGCCCAACTTGCTGATAACAGAATAAACCATGCCAGGAGGGAGCTGCAGCCCAAGAGGAGGCAAGGAGACACCTAGCTACTTTAAATTAATTGGGATTCAATATGACTTTAACAGACGGGAGAACTGGGCCCAAACTAACAAAATGAAATTGCATAGGAACAAATGCAAGGAATGCTAGGCAGGAAGAATGAGCTGAACAAATGTAATGCATTTGTAATACAGGGGGACCCCTGACTTGCCAATAGCACATATGAAAAGGATCTTGGGGTCTTTGTAGACCACAAGCTGAACATGAGTCAACGTAGTGATGATGAAGCAGCAGCAGCAGCAGCAAACGAAAAACAAAAACAAAACCCTAGTACAGTGGTACCTCAGGTTACATACGCTTCAGATTACATACGCTTCAGGTTACAGACTCCGCTAACCCAGAAATAGTGCTTCAGGTTAAGAACTTTGCTTCAGGATGAGAACAGAAATCGTGTGGCGGTGGTGCAGCGGCAGCGGGAGGCCCCATTAGTTAAAGTGGTGCTTCAGGTTAAGAACAGTTTCAGGTTAAGAACAGACCTCCAGAATGAATTAAGTACTTAACCCAAGGTACCACTGTACTATTCTAGGCTAAATCAACAAAACTATCATGTCCTGATCAAGAGAAGTAATAGTACTACTCTATTCTGCCTTGGTCAGAGCCGGTGTGGGTTAACTGAGGACAGGGCATGCTGCATATCTGTGCAGGGAAGTAGCATGAAGAGGCCAGAGCACCAGGTATTAAGGGTCTCAAGTTAGGTGCCCCCCCACAGGGATCCTTGTCCCGCCCTGCCTGCCACTAGGGGTCTCTGGGCTCCAGAGCCCGGCCTGGGCTCCCCGCCACATCACTGGACCCTCGCTGACTGGGGCTAGTGTCGGGGGCAGGGAGAGAGGTTTGCCCACCAAAGTCTGCATCAGCTGGCTGGGCTCCTCCCTGTACAGGCAGCCAGGGGCACAGTGCAGCCCCACTTGGTTCCAGTGGCCAGGCCTGTACCTGGCATGCAGGCTCTGTGAACTTGACACGCCCCATGCACATGTGCCCAACAGCGCTGGCTGTGAGGGCTGGCCTGGTGTGGTGGGTTCTGTTGGCCCTCTGTGCCTTGCCCCTGTACCTGTGTGCACCTGTGTGAGTATGAGGTGGCCCAACTCACTCTGGTCATGGCCCCAGAGGCTTGCCTAAAATAGGTGAACACAGAACCAGCCCTACAGGAGAAGGAATTTTGTGCTGGTGCAAAGAGTCAAATCAGATTTGGTTGGGTCAAACCACAGTTTCAAATTCTGGCTCGGAGGCCAAGCGCAAGCCACAGTTCACTGGGTTGGATTTCACAGTAAGCAGTGGCTTGCACAAAAC